>NC_143446.1:18506863-18810373 GCF_987193195.1 Phasianus colchicus | reverse complement strand
ACATTACAAAAAGCCCTCACTACACTCCAAAAGCCCCTCACACCCCTGGTAGCAGCCACCTCTTGCTGTCGGTTACCATGATGGAGTTGGACATGGGTATTTGATTCAGTCACAAGGACTACTCAAAACTCTCCAGGGCAAGCTCTATGCAAGACCAGAATGTACATACAAAGCAAACTTTGTTTGCACAGGCTCTGCTTTATTTTCCCTTTGGATAAGTACTGGAGAATGTAAACACACTGAGGATACGCTGCTGTTCAGTAGAGAAGTGACACCAGTGAGCATTAACATCGGTATCAGGAGGAAAATAGAAGGAATGGAAAACATTAGGTAGATCTCACCAGTCATTACTCTGAAAAATAAAACAATAAAGTAAGAGTACGACAAGAAAATTCAGTCACTGTTTGGTTTTGTGGGCAACATGGTAAGCAAACGGTCAATGCCAGCTCTTTCTTTGAGATAAATGTCCACATAAAAGCATCTGAAATCATAGAGGACATTACTCAGAGTAACAGTGGATGATGGACATTTCACATTATGCCAGAAAAGAAGGTTATTTCTTGGCTGAAACAAGTCTACTGAGAAGCATAAGGCTTAAAGATTATGCTTATCACACCTACAACAATTCTAAAAAGAGCAACAAAAGATGGCAGGACAAAACGTCGGGGCAGTGTGAAAACAAAGATGATGGATGCACCCATCTCCAGCCAGTCCCAACATCCAACAATGTTTCAGAAGGAAAACATACATAACACCAGTGTTGCTCTCCATCATTTCCTAAGTGCTTACATCTATCAGAAAACAACCCTAAGCTTGTCCCCACTCACAGTTAAACCAAAGCACTGAAACGTTCTAGCAAGAACCAAGGAAAAGGTCAGTGGAAAACAATCAAACAAAAATTCAACACGTTAAGCTGCAGTCGACATATCTGCAAGAAATGAGCTGCAAAGAGCACCGAGTGATGTTCTTCCTCCTGGACTTTGCACTATTTCCAGACGAGTCTCAGCCATGAGATCTCTACATGTTTCTCTACCTTGGTCAACAACAACTTGTGAACAAATACTACCTGCCATCTCATTGCCATCTATACACAGCATAACTAAGCAGAAATTTTTGATCACACACCCCAGATCCTCCCGGAGCCATACTCTGGATTTCAATCTTGCACATCCATGCATCCATAAGATGAGTTTCATCCACTTCATTTTATGGGTCAGACCATACACAGCACCTGGCTACACCATCTCATTACTCTTCATAAGCTCCAGATTAGGTACCATAAAAATCAGAGAGTGGTTTGCTGTAATTAATGAAGTCACTGGATTTCATTAACTGAGAAAAATTAATTGGGTTCGCAAGAAACAGAGCACCATGTTGAGTCCATCTCATCTCCTTTCTCATATACTCACTGAAAAAAAATATGCTCAAGGAAGACAGTGAATGTTATCACTCACAGCCAAAATCCACAGCATACATAAACATACACTACAAGCTCAGTGCTGCACAGGAGGCAGAGAGAAGGAACGATAAACGGGAGAGGACAAACTTGTATGAAAGCATCTTCTAGAAAGCGAAGAGGCAACAAGAAAAGCCTAACTAGAAAAATGTGTTGCCCAGTATATGCACTTTATTTTGCTAGTGAAAGTCTCCATCTTAAAGAAATTCAACTTCTGGAATCAGATTTTTCACTTTTTTTTTTTGAAAGCTTCACACCTGTCTGAGGCTGCGATTGCTCCTCAGAAAGAGCAGAGGGAAACATCAGCATGTGCTCAGGAGAGTTCCTGCATTTCCCAAGTTGCCTGTGGAATCAGGGTGATCACAACTTCGCCCAGCACCCCTCAAGCTCTCCCTCTTGCACCTTGGGCAGCTTTTCATACTGCCCCTACTTGGCTTGCCTTCTCTTGCTGCAAAGGTGCTGCTGCTTCACACAGATCATCACATTTCTACAGAATCAAAAGAATAAAATATAGATGAAGCTGTTAAAAACAGTCATCAACAGAAAGGTCAGGGCCTCTGGCAATGAAAGAAAAAAATTACTCCTGTGGTCTTCAAACAGATTTATTCTTGATATAAAGCAGGACCATTTACAGCTCAGCAAAACTTTAGAACTGGTAGTAAAGCACATTACAAGCTTTCTTAATTCAATTTTCTCTGGCATTTATTGTGGTTAATAAAACACCTAAATGTCATCTAGATTTATAAAAATGTATTTATAGGTTAATAAATGCATAACCGGATCATTCACAGAAATAGCTTACACAAAGCCTAACAGCCCAAACTGATACAGATTTTGGCTTTGCTTCTTTTCAGAGAAGTAATTAGTGTTTACTTGCAAAGTTTTTATTTTTATAGCGCAGTGAAAAAATGCACCTGATTACTTTTGCTGCTTCCAGAGTTGATATCCAGCTTCACAGGTCTACCTTGCTTTCAACTCGGAACTTCTGTTCACTCCACTACACTCAACCCAAAAGGAATGCAGTCCCTATCATCCCAGCATTGAAGCACATTTCATTACCTTGTTTTCATCCTGAATCATTTCAGGTCTGCCTTCCCATTTCTGCTTTCAGGTATCTGACTTACTCTGAGTCAGAGTTTCCTTCAAATAAACAGCAATGTTCTTTAATACCCGTGCTAATGATGATGACTGGGAATGGCTTCTTTTTAACAAGTACTCGAACATTTAGTGTAACCAAAGCTTTTATATGTAATTAGTGCTCTGAGCTGGATTCTGGTACAATACCATTTATATCCAAATTATTTTTAATGAACGTTTGGATGCACCAGACTAGAGGACTACAGATTTAAAAGAAATATTAATATTTTATTTGAGAATCCATTCTAAGTGCATTTCTGTAACTAATAAAAACGCAACCAAGTAATTGCTAAGACAACTGGCTAAAAAGAGCACTTCCTAACTTCAGAAGCACAGCACGAAGTTTCCTGCTGGTTAGTGCAAAACGCAGATTTGATTTATGACCGCAAAGAGAAGCGCTTTCAGGACAAGAACAGAGCCCAAAGATGCACAGATGCAAATACCATTGAACATGTTGCTAACTTAGGGGTGCACTGCAAAGCCTTTTAAGCTCTGAGGAGAGTATTTTGAAGGCATCCATTCTTTCTAAGAGGCATTTCATATAGCGTAAAAGCATCGAGTTTCCCGTAAAGCTTTTACATACAATTCTCCTTTTTATCACAAGCACTTCCTGAGCCCTCGCAAATGCAGTAAGTTAGAAAATGACTGGAAATACAGCTATTGCAACTGAAGCTGCCATTTTAATGGAACACTTCTGTACTATAGAGATAGGCGCAAAGAACAATTCAATTTTAAAAAAATACCCTGCATTTCCCCTCTCAATGAACAACGCAGAATACTTCCATATCTTAGTGTTAGAAAACATTAACAAATACACATTTCAGTTCCTTAATGCCACAAGTCTTAGCAGGTATTGAGCATCCCCAGTGCCAAAGGAAAAACCAAAAGGGCTCCAAGAAGTTTTATTTTAACATTAAAACCAAATCAAACAGTGACACGAGGCTTGTTAGAACATTTGCTTATTGCAGAAAATCATTTTGTCCATTAACACAGCCCCAAATTATCTGTCAAGGGAAACGCTCATAGTTCTATGGGCCTCAATACCATTTCCTAGTAGATAAAAACACCCCTTACACAAATCTAAACCATGCAAAGAAGTTGGAGTAAGGCTTCTCCAGCATTTAAGAAATCTTGGCTGCTTTTCCAGGAGACTTAGTAGTGTAATTACGTAATAATTGAACACCTTAATTTATAGCACTCTAGGTTTAACGACTGAAAAAAATAGCCCTTGGCTCCTTATAAAACAAAGTAGCTACATGAATGTTGAATGCTTGTAAAGTTGATGAATTTGTAGTGGTTAGAAGTGATAAAAGCATATCAAGAACACTGAAAGCACAAGGCAGACTTACAACTGTTTTATTCCTCAATTGTAAAAAGACACAAAAGTATACTTTCCCCTATAATTTACACCTTCACTGTTGTTGCATTATAAACAACACTTCTTAATTTGTCATCCTATTAAGTACCTAAACAAAGGCATATGGTACAAGTCCCAGTGCCTTCTCATTGACTTTGCTAGGGCTTGGAACAATCCCAAAGTGACTTGTTTTCAGCAATTCTAAGCAATTGTAACAAATGCACCATTACTGAATGGAGATTTAACCAAATGGCACAAATGCTGAACTGCTGAAAGACCCAAAAAAGCTACCAGCTATTCAGAAATGGATTTCTGCAATCAAGTCTAACTAATATATTTCGAATGCTTCCACATCTTTGCAAAGTCAATAAACAACTACATTTCAATATCTTGTATATTCTAACATCAACTTCACTTCGTGGTTTTTTGTTCATAAATAGCCAACAGCGTCTCAAAACAAGTGCTTAAGCTGAATTTATGTTATTTTTTCTTTGGAGAAAATTAGTAGCTGTTTATTAGCAGCATCCTTTGTTACAAAACTCAATATTTCCAGTTTTCCTTCACTGATCTTCCACAGCACAGCACTTTAATGAATTTGTGTCAAGCTTGCTAAGGTCTGCCACCATTCACAAATCAGCTGGAGATAAATGCAGTATATATTAAAAATCCTACCGCTCTCCAATCCAGCAAATTCCAGTCTTACAGGATGACCCATTACTCGCAATAAGCCGTTTCCAGCAGTTTGTATATCAGAATATTGAAGTCTTATTGAGTTTCATCAGGCTAAGAGTACACACTTGGTGATCTTCTGTTGCACCGAATTAATCTTCAAATTATGCAGTTTCATGATAAGGAGTTACTACTTCTCGCAGAGTTGCTTTGCAAAACACGCACAGGATCACAAGAGGTTCTACTTCATTTAAGAAGCCTTCGCACTGGTACCTACTCAGCCTTCCAAGTTTCTCCTTTCCAAGCTCAGAGCGAGACAGCAGCTACAACCAGCCACCACCGTCACCTGTCAAACAGCAGAGACTTTTTGTAGAACGAGGTTACCAAAGACAGAGCTGCTTTGGGTTGCTCTCTCAGTATGGCTGTCTGCAGACAGCAGGTCTTTAACTTGCATCCCACGCCAGCCCCCAGCAGCCCAAGGCACTGTCACTGCAGAGCGCTGAGCTTCCCGCACACCGCAGCAGGGCTGTGGGCATCCACACATCAATACTGTCAACATTTCTCCCTTTTGTTCTTTGTGATTGCTCTTGCAGTAGTTCACGAGAGAGGCAGGAGACGCCGTACCAAGAGGCTGCCAAACACAGCAGGGCAGCCTGCCTCACCTAAGGGATCAGCCTCCCAAAGCAAACCCCCCATGGCATCAGACAAAGCTATGGGAGCTACGTTTGGGAACAACTGAGGATTAAAAATGACATTTCAAACGCAGCGTGATGGCTTGCAGACTCCCTAACAAGCAGAACTGAATACTAAAATTAAAGCTCATTTATTAATTAATGTGAATGGCAGTGCGCTATGAAAATAACGACACTATTTTGGCTCATCTAAAAACCTATTTAAAAGAACACCAAAGCCAGCAGAAGGGGCAGGAAGCAGAGCGCACACAGCCACCCTCAGCAGACACAGGAAGCATTTGCTGGGCACCAAAAGTTGCTCCTGCCCTGTCCCAGTCCATACACTTTACTGGGCTGAGCTGCTCAAAAACAAGCCTCCAGTTTCCCTGGTTTCCTCCATCTGTATTCCCAATCTAAATAATCAAAGATGCTTTCTGCATCTTACTCAACTGACTGCAAAGGGTTCACAACATTAAGTTTCTCAACAACTGAACTTAGAGACAGGAAAAGGGATGAATTGCAGATGTTTGCTCAGCTACAGACATCACAGAGCATCATACAGGCAGTGCATGCACAGTTTGCAGTATGCTCACAAACAGAGCTTCGTAGCCATACTCAGACACAATACAGACATATGCAGCAGCCTATGGACAACTTAGAAACACATCCTCATTAGCTGTAATTATAACTTATGTAATTAGCATTTTGTATCTTGTCTCCAGGTGTTCACCCTTCCCTTGAGGAAGGCATTGCTCCCTTGATGACTAGCAGGACAGTGAAGTTGGGCAGATTTAATCCAAAAGAGTACCCAGAAAATTTACAGATCTGTCAAGAGAAGTTACACCGTATTCAAAGCCTTTTGATAAAAAATAAAAATAAAAACCATAAATATAAAAATAAAAACCAAGGCTGGAGATTCCACAAAGTTCTCTTGGCAGTTTCTGCCCTCTTAAGTGGCAGTCACTCAAGAAAAAAAACAGTCTAGCAAATAAATGCTCATTAAAGTCTCCCTTTCTCAGCGGAATGCTTCAGCTGCAGACTGAAGAACTTCAGCATTCTGCAAACTGCATTTCTTTCAAATGGCTTTTGAGAGCTCAGGTGAGTTTTTAATCAACTCAATCATAATACGGATTATCAGCTGTATGTATAAAACAAGTCCCATCTCTATGTCTGTTCCTCTAAAGAGCAGTAAAACACTCCTGTTTTATAGGGCTTTATGAACAGCTATTAGCAGTAGATCCCCTTTGTTACACACAAGAATCAAAGAGTTTGTGTATCTGACAGCACAGTACAGCCCGTGCACAAATCCTAACCTAAAATTAAGTAGAAAACAGTTTCATGTCTTGGTCCAAAGTCCATTGGTTCCAGTGGAAAAATACCACCATTTCTGAATGAGCGCAATTTGCATTATTTTTAGCAAAGATTATCTTTGAGCAGAGGTGCAGAAACACTTCACAAGTCTAAAGTACCACTCGAGCCCCAGTCACAAAAGCTTTGTGCGGACAAAATCCTCATTACAATCAGCAGGGGTTTGCTTTCATAACGAGTATTTGAGTCAACTGATTGGAGTGCTCAACTTCTGCGATGGTGGGTGCACAAGATGTTCTTGACTTTATGATTTCTCTGTAATGCTCCATAATATCCAGCGCTGGTTCCTTGGAAACAAGCCATTTTGACAGGACTGACAGGGGTGTAAATGAGTGAAGTTTTATCTCATGTAGATTGCTTCGATGTTCAGCTTTATTTCTAAGTATGAACAATTTGAACTTCCAAATGGCTCAGCTTGAAGTTTCCATCAAGTGAATGATCCAAATGTTGCAACTCTGAAGAACAGCTGGACATGAACTAGCATAGAGAACATTCCTCTGGGTTAGGAGCAACAAATGCACTCAGGTGGATGCTATAGAATCATAGAATATAGAATCACAAGGTTGGAAACTACCTATAAGATCATCTAGTCCAACCATCTTCACATTACCACTGCTACCACAAACTAAACCAGATCTTGCAGCTCCTCATCCGTAGGCTCAGTTTAATACCAAGGATCTCAAAAGAAGTTGTAATCACGAAGGTGATTCCTTCTATTATCATTACCTTAGCTCTGTGAGACACGTTCATATTTTCCTTGCTTTTGCTATTACCTGTACAGAATGCACTTACACGCACTTTTCTTTTTGCCAGCCAAATACATTAGAACTGCAATACTGGAACATCATTATTTTCTACTAGTATTCTTTTTCTAAGGAAGTGAGTACTATTTTCGTGATACCAGAACATCTACTCCAGCTTCCACAGAAAAAAATGAATCAAAAAAGAGCAGAATTACAGAGCCAAGTATTTCACTACCTTCCTTCTCTCCACTGCAGAATTTTTTACTTTTGCTGCCAATTTCTGTTCATGTGCATGGCTTGTTTCTGTGGGCAAGTCCCTTTCCCAAATGAATACAGCCTCCTCCTACCTGAAGTCAGTCATTCCAGTCCACTCTTCTCTACAGTTTCCTAATTTTGCCACCAAAGCCAAACTAAGTTATTCCCATCCCTTCTTCCATTTCCTTTTTCCAATTACTCCACCTTATATCCTGTTCTCCTACAGTGGATTGCTGAGCTGGCTCGTTTACGGGGTCACTGAAAACAACTTCTCAAATTTTAGTTTAATGTATTTGACCGGTTAACTTCACAAGAAAGCTTCCATATTCTACCTTTCATTTTTCCTTTAACAGAAAACACTCCCAGTATGTTCTTACGTTTAATCAGCACAGTACAGTAAATAATGTATCTGGGTCTCTGGAATGCTTTTAAGTTCCATCGAGCAGGAAGAAGGTAAGATATTTTTTGTTTTTCCATAATTAGGCATAATTAGCATAATAATTAGGAATGTTAACAAGGACACTAGGTGCAACTAGCACATCAGTACCTCTTCAAATAAAGCCAGTCACCTTTCCTGTCCCACCTGGGAGCATCTGCACCCTAACAGGCATAATGCAACGTCCTGCCTGCTGAGCAAGGACAGAGCATGGGAGCCAACCTGATGTGCAAATCAAAAAGGGAAAGATTTTGCTCTGAAATAGTCCCAACATGAAAAACCATTTGTATGAGAAGTAATACAAAAGCTTCCAGCCAGGCAAAAACGTTCAATAAACCCAACACATCAAAAACAGCACCTGAACACTGAAGTTTTGTTACTTGTTCCTTTGGACCAGTCCTGCTCATTTATCAGCGCCAGCACTGCCCATGGGTTTTGCTTTGGGTCTGATGACATGAACTCAGGGACCACTTACATTTTTACTGCATATTGCCATGTCACTAAGCTGTTCAGATTTGCTCTGCTGGGAGGCTGTCTCATTCCAGGAATAGAAATTAATTAATCAGTATATTTTCCACCCCCGTGCCAGGAAAAAAAACATCTCTGATTAAAATGGTGTACTGAAGTTTTTCATAATCAGTGCCAACACAACTATTGATTAAATGAAAACCTTGTGAGCACTTACTCATTTTATAGGTGTATTTCATTTCTCTCAAGCTCCCTTATTTTAATTAAAGGATATATTTGAGACACACTATGACTATTATAAATTGAAAATACTTTTGTGAATCTAAAGCATCACCTTTATGAAGTGCCTGTAGTCTGTAGGTGACTGAAGTCCTTAATTCCCAAGTTTAGATTCTTATCACTTCAGTCCAGTGAAAAGTTAGCCTTAGAGGTAAATACTGAAACTTGAGTCTATGCTCCAAATACATCCCCAATGTTGCTTCTGGGCAGGAAAAGCGCTTCACACATCACTATGCAGAAAAGTTGGCACATCCATAACTAAATCCCACCGAGACCGTAAGCTTGGCAGCATTTCTCGTACCCAGCTTGGGCTGAGCTTCCCATTTGCAAAAGATTTCTACCCAATAAAGCCACGCTTAAAGCAAACAACGTTTGTTATTGTCTCCCTTTCAAAAACACCGTTTTGTAACCGTGTTACACTCCTATGCTTTCTAGGGTGAATTATTCACCTTAACACATTTCTGCCACTTCTTACTTATGACACTAAGGACTGGCATTTCCTTGGTGCAGAAGGAAGCCATTGACCTCCCATCTCTTCCCATGTTTCAGGCTCCTGGGAGCACTGGGCACTCAGCTACTTTCAGCAAGGATGAATCCCTGCTGTGTAATTTAGGGATTACTTCTCTAATTAGCAGCATGAAAAGAAATATTGACATCGCACTTGTCCATTGCTTTTCATCTCGCTGCTTTTCTCCATGTCACTACAGAGACAGATGCTCACTGATTCATTTTAAAAATATAAGAGATTAATTATCAGATATTGTTGTAAGAAAATCACAGTAAATTAGCCCAATAATTACAAATTGCAAATTATCTGGTCAGGTCTGATAAATGGAGACCAGCAGGGAGCTTCATGCAGCCTACATACCCATTCCTGCCCACTATGCCACCTATTACATATGTATATGTGGGGAAGATGTTTAATTTACATGTAACCCTTCAAACATTTTGCTGGTTTTCATCAACTTACCCAAACTGCACATCTCTTCCAAAGATGCCTAGAACGTTTTCAAACTTCAATATGCATAAATTAGTGGTACTGCATAAGGCAGCCCTAATTTATGCACTCACTATGGACCTAATTAGTTCTTCTGTAACAGAATGTCAAACAGATTTTCTTAATAAAGCAGAACATATCATATCCAATATGTATATAATACACAGAACTTTATCTTTGTCACTTCACATTACTAACCCACAGTGAGAAGGAGCTCCTGAACCTGAAATTGGCTTTTACTCCACTGGTAGAGCAGAGACAGATGATCACTGGGGACAGATGAGCATCACTGCAGCACAGCTCATCAAGTGACACAGATTTACATCAGCAGGATGTACAGCACATCCCAGCCCCGCACAACTGCGTGGGGAGGTCCTACACGCACCATGAACAGGAGTAGGCAGGAGATGGGGAGGGCTCTGCATGCTTTGCACATGGGACTGTGCCTCAGCGTGCAGCAGAAGGTTGTCAGGCTGTTGATGATGCAGTTAATGTCCAAAGCCTTCCAACCCAGCTGGCTTACTGCCTCGTGCAAGGCCCAGCCATGCCTGAATGCTTGCAAGCTGAGGCTCCATCAAGATAAGCAAGAGGTGACAGTGAACTGAAAGGAAAAAGGGATCGTGTTTGCACTTCTAATATTTCTCACTTTAGTCAGCAACCAAAAACCTCACTAAATGTGATTATACATCAATACGTCTGTATCTCCAACCTACTTCAGGTATCTCCCATGTATTTTGTCACTTCGGGTTCTGGCTGCTGTGACCTTCTTGGTTGGACTTTACATAAATCCATGTCAAATGGAAGCAGGCTGCTGACGGCCCCTCAAATTAAATCCAGTGCTAACAGGCTGAGTGCTGCAGCCCTGGGAAGCACGGCTCTGCACAGGTCAGCACTGAGAGATGGCACTGCTCTCCTGCACCTGAGGCCTCCCTGAAAGCCTCCCAAGGCTTTTCTCCATCCTCTCTGAAAGCAGTACTGCCATCCCACGCAAAATATGCTTATCACTTCCAGGAGTAAAAACAACACGTCTGATGTACAGTGGCACAGTCCAGGAGTACACTAAGTCACTTCAGATGACAAGCAAGTAATTTGTCTTTCTGGTGTTTATTTCGAGCAGATTAATCAAGATGAAATATTATGATATTCACGCATAAATTAGCTTCATTCTTCTGCCTAATGACCTCTCAGTCAAGCCTCTTATAACAAACTAATTACAGAAATCTTTTAAAATGGAGCAACAAAAAGCTTTTTGTTGTTGTTGTTTTTAAATAGCAGTAAGGAAAATCCCACAACACTGAGGGGCAGAGGAACCCCCAAGGTGGACCTGGTCCAGGCAGCGCCTGCATTCCCCATCCACAGATAGCAGAGATCAGGCTCCCAGTCCTGTAGGTGACCCAAAAAACCCCAAACAAAAGAACTGCCTTTCTTCTGCACAGATGTTTTGTTTTAAATGTACAGCTATACAACGAAGTTTGGCATTTCTTAAGCAGAGGGCAGTATTACATCAGTAAACGATTATTAAAGTTACCTAACCTTCAATACCTGAAGTTGTATTTCTGTAACATAAAGATACACTTAACTGACTGAAGATAGGTAAAGTTTCAAAAACTAAACTGTATTCAGGCCAACGAAGGAAGGGACAAGCAGGAAAGCCTTCCAGTCTCCCCCCTCCCCACACGCTTTGCTACAACCAAGACCCTCTCCTAACTCCTTTCTCAAAGCCAGAAGGTTTCCTCTCTCTACTTTCCTCGCCGTGTATCACAACCACCGCTTCATCAAATATAAATGCAAGAGGAATGCTGTCCACTCTTACCCTCCAGAACAGCACGTTCTCCTGCTTCTTGTGGACCTGGCACAGCACTGCGCTAACACTACTTAAGAGTTCCCCTTTCATCCCGCCATGCTCCGGCCCTCCTGGCTCCTGCGCTCCCACAGCGCTCTGCTGACGCCGCCTCTCTTAATGGAAAGTTGGAGCCGAAACCCCTGCCAAGAGATAACATTCTCCAGCAAAGCCTCAGCCCTGAAACTTTTCCTGCTGCTTTGACATTTGTGTAACATTCAGAAGCCGCTTGCTCACACAGAGACGCTGTTCCCCACCAGTGAAGCACTTCAGATGGAAGGTATTATCTATTCCTAACCGACATCTTTCACTAAATGGAACGTTTAATTAATTTGGTCCGAAGCCAGTCTGATCTCTCTTGCTTGCGTGAAGACGAAGACGACTCACAACTCTTTGGCACCATTCCTTCCTTTCCTCCCCCTTAAAAGGAACTTTAGTTGTTTACAGAATAGATACAAGAAAATCCAAGCTGGTATGGTGACACATCATTAGTTAAAAATACAACCCAGCATAAAGAGCTTCAGTACAGAGATAGCACCGGAGTGCAGAATTACATGAAAATGGCTCAGGAAGGAGAATGAAAGTCATCTGGAAATTTATGGGTTTTGCTATGGGCTGTAGCATAAGAACAAAATGACTGCAACCACTTTGTGTATAACTACAGAAAGTGAATTTGCTACAATTAACTGAGATGAAAATAGAGAACAAGGAGTAATAAAAATGCTCAAAATGTACCTATCTATAAAACATAGATAGTAAATGCACGGTGAAGGGGGAGGGAAGGTCTCTAAAGATAAAAACAAAATCCAAAAGCCTACAGGAGTCTAAAAGTCGCACATCCCTGACCAGAGACAGGCTTGCATAATGAGCAAAGACAGCGTGATTTGTGGCTTACCGTAAGCTGCAGGAAGCTCTACGGACAAAGAAATGAAAACCCAGCCGAGATGACAGCATCTCATTGGGAGGCTGACTGTGCAGAACCAGAGCTCCAGAGCACTCATGCCACTTGTGCCATCAGGCAGATGCGCGTGATGTGTTCTGACAATGAGATGACAGCCTAACACTGGGATGCCCACACTTAGTCCAGATCTACAGTTCTGTCTGCAAACAGAAGCAACCTCCAGATCTGAACAGCACTCTGCTGAAGAGGGAAGCAGCACATCTCCTGTCTGAAGTTATTTGTAACGCCGCGTAATGACTGCGAACTGCTGCAGACTCTCAACAGCTGAAAGAACAAGCAGAGGTCTGCATTCCGGAGAGGAGACAAATGTGGCCAGAGGACTTTATAGGAAGAACACTTACACCTGGTTAGAGACACAGAGTTCACACTAATGAAATTAATTGGGTTTATAGAGAATACCAGCAGATAAATTCTAATAAGGCAGCATCCATCCATACAGCATATGTCATAGCCATGAGCCCTTCTGGTCCTGTACACAGCATCACACGTGTAATCTGGAATCCTGGCTCTGCAGGAACAGCTGAGACTTCAGGGCCTGCATGCAACCACATCCATCCCCAACTTGCGTGCAGCTTAATTAAATGGCAGTGGTAATTAGTGCACAACATGGGAGCCTCAACAGATGCTGAAGAAAGAAACACCCTTAGTGCTGACAGAGAGACTCATCATTCTCCAGCTTTTCTGCAGCCTTGGTGGGATGGTCGTTGCCCACTGCCAGGCTCATCAATGTGACCCCATCACACACTGATAAGGAAGAACACAGCTATAAGATAGTATATGTAAGGTATAACAGAAGGCAATGAGATGGCAGACTAACCTAAGGAGAAATAAGGGCAGCTCTCATAGGTGATGGGGAAAGCCTGGAGCACGGCACTTGTTCCTAAGGCAAGACTGAGGGAGTCAACCATGCACAGCTGCACCAGAAAGAAAGCAAATCCTGTATGATGCTTGGATGCTAAGGAACAGAGAACTTAAGATCAGCACATATAGAGAGAAATTACAAGCAATACATTCTATGGCATTACCAAAATGAAAAGTGAATGAAATGAGCGGTGAAGGCTGAAGCTCACAATGAAGTGCCATCGTGTGCAGCCTGCTGCACCTATGGTGCTGTATGTACACTTTTTGAAAAGCCATACTGAAAAAAAAATGAAAGATAGCTATAGCAACACTTTACAGAGGAGAAGAAGAGGTAGCACCAATCAGTCTCTGAAGAGGTGTTTAATTCCAGAACATACTTGCAAATCTAAACAAAACACAAATCAGGATGCATCCGTTCACCATTGAAATGTTCCCCCCATCCTCCCTTCTGCTTCCTATGGAAGTAAAGAGACTTGAAGATAACATCTTGCATATCCAAGCAGGTGATGAAGCAGAACTGCGGTAACTCCTAAGGAATGACAGGAACAAGACTAAGAGGGAAATGTGAAAGTAAAACATCTCTGAACTGCTTCGAAGAGGGGCACCACAAAGCTGATCCAAGTTCCTATGAACTTCACTGCTCCCTGCAATACAGTTTGCTGTCTGCATTACTCTGTATTCTGGAAATATTGGGCTATCGGAATGCATTCATTACAGCAAAGTGACAACTAGAATATGCTACTGCATGCTTGTAACGGGTAATGAGTCACAAGTACAAAAGGAAATACAGACCGAGTGGTAAGAATGGATGGAAAGGAACTGTTTCATGTGAAGAGGAATTAAAGCAGTGGGTGTGAGACATGTAATAGCTTCTGAAAGATCTTCTAAGAAGTAGCAAGGGAGCTGAAGATGAGAAGTGATGGAAAGAGACTAGAAGGAATTACACACTGGAGGTAAAAAATGAAATGAGTCACATTCTGATGCCTTCATGCCACAGGGTATAAGTGGCAGCTGTCCTCAATAACTATTGAAATAACATTATACAAGAAACCTCTGAGCAGGGCAGTTGTACTCCATCTCTACAGATCCCTTCCAGACTATTTTATGTAAACAAAATGAGTAAAGTTCTATGCAAGCTATATTATTTTTAAAGAGTGATTAAGAGAAATCACAACACTAGACGCATCTCAAAGTAAGGATACAAAGATGTTCTTTCTAAGAGGAAATTCAATATATACAACAAACGGGTTCAATGAATTGAAGAAGACAAGAAGATCTTGTTTTTCTTCTCAAGAAAGACATAAAAACTTCAACTGTGACTCTTGAATAAAAGTAAGAGGATTCAAAATAGACTTCAAAACTTGCTCGAAGGAATATTTCTCATTCCTTCAGTTGGCAGATTGATCACTCAGAGCAACACCTCCATTTACCAAAGCACTTCTGTTGGAGCACAGGATGCAAAAACACACTTAAGCCCAGCACAAAGATAGATCAGGGAAATGTTTCAGCAGCAAAGTCATGCTGTAACATCATCTCTATTACTATTTTTTGTATGGATAACAATAGGTCACAATTAGTTTCTGATAAACACTACACCGAATAATTTAATCTACAGAGCAAAAATGAATTTTAATTATGGCATTCTAGAAGCATCATTTCCCATTTGTTCATTGCTTTTTTTTTTTTTTTTTCCTTTGGAAATCAAAACTTAAAGAGGAAAAGCACACTGATGCACTGAAAGGAACTTCTGTTATCTCATCCAAACACTGCCTTGGCCTTGACTTTAATTTCTAGTTAGAGATCTCTCCTTTTCCAAACAGGCCAGCATCATGGATCTAAGCAGAGAAACTGGTACGGTATTAAAGCCGACTGCAGTCAGTACTTATGTTATCATTTCAGTATCAAAAAAACCATTTGCTGTCTCAAGCAGTTTTTGCCTAATGAATGTATGGGTCAAGGGGCAAGTGAGATGCAAACTTGGTACACTTCATTTACATTTCTAAAGTAAATGTTTAATATTCTAATAGACTGATATGAATTTCCTAAATGTTAATTGATGCAACTGAAATTTGCTCAGGGCACATTCAAGACATTTCAAACAATTAACAAAAGATTTGAAAGCAAAGAAACCATTTCAGTAACAGTCAAACCCACTGTCATACCTGTTGTTTCACCTGTAGCAAGAAACATTTTTTTTTTTTTAACTTACTAAAAAAGAAGAGTAAATTGTGCAATTTAACATGACTACAACCAATACTCAATTAAAACCTGTCTTCTTCTCACTTAAGGACAAAACTCCTTTTATGGTCTTTCAGACCTTCTCTGATTTCTACATGGATGTCACTGATGAAGTAAGCTGAGGGCACTCAGCTGACACGTCACTCAGACCCTCAAACACCACAACCACACGTTGAAACAACTCATGCAAAATCTAAAATAAAACCTATGTCTTGCAGCTCTGTTCTCTCAGTCCTTGCAACCAAGAACAGGCACAACTATGCTGAATTACAGACCCAGAACGAAGCTGCTCTGCCCATCCATCCAGCAGAGCATGCAATACTACTTGTCCCCATCTTAAGGCCCTGCAAGGAGATCTCCACTTACCCCAAGCCTTTTTTTCAACGCAACCTCAAGACTTATGGCAAACTGAGTTGGAAGTGACTGAGCATCCTTTCTACCAATGCACTGAATGTTTACTGTGCATGGATGTGTTGTCACTGCACAACTGTTGGGGAAGGACCACCACAGCTGTCCTATTGAATCTGGGGCTTACCTGCTCACATAACTGCCAGCAGGCTGCTTCCAACTCTCTCTCCCTTATACTAAAAGCCCAGGAATGACTTCTAATATTTGTAATTACAGCAGCTGTCTTCATTCAAAACACAGGTTCTCCTTTCAACTTTGCTGCCTTAGAGGGCTTCTGCATGGTTATATTCAGAGAACACCTGAGCAAGCTCTTTCATGTTCATTTTGAAGCTGATCAAACCACTTGAGCTGAAGAAATTCTCCCTCTGAAAAAGGTCTTGCAGCTCACTACTGCTTTTTGCCCTGGTTGAGAGCATAAAGATGCGAAGGGTCTGAAATTTACTTATCAAAATAAGAATAGCAAATGAATCTTCAACCCCAAGGAAACAGATAGACTTGATCTGCAAGCAACACAAACTGGTGCAGGTCCTCTGAGGAACTATTCTCTGCTTTTTAAATTCATGCATTCTAGCATGAGTTTGCTAGCTTAGATTGCTTTCTTCGAGGAAATTCTGAAAGGAGTAAAAAGTTGCTTTTGATTTTAAAGCTCCAGCCTACATCCGCAGTCTCTGTAAGATAAATACAATAAACGCCATTGAACTAGCTATCTTCAACATTATCTTGTTAACAATTGATTATTTATCCACCAGAAACTACATGGTGCTCCTCTTCCTGCTTGCAGGATAAACTGACACTTGATTCAGATTAGTAATCTACTGCAAAATGCCAACTGCACAAAGCCCGTGCAGCAGCCCAGACTCAATAGGTACATTGAGGAAAATGCAGATGTCTGTGTAAACAGAGGATCATGTTGGCCAGAACTGTCACTCCAGCATTTTTCAGGAGCACTGCACTCACTTAAGCATCCCTCGAGGCTTCAGCCATCAGGAGATACGGGATGACGGATGCACCATCTCAAACAACAAATCCTACTGTGATTTTAATTGAATTACAGCAGCCATTTTATTTTTGCAGAGCCTCTAAGACTCCTTACTCGCTTCCAGTGATTCAGCAGTTTATTTTTCAATACAGCAATCCCTCCTTAAGACAGTTCCTCATTCCTTTTAAGTAGTGCTTCTGACAGCAGCTACCCAGATGGTTGTTGTTTGAGGCACTCTACCTTTTTTTATTAAATAGAAGTAGTTTATCTCAGACACCTCTGTCTTCAGAGTTGGACACCTTTCTATTCATTTGAATGCTTGGTCTTTTAGCAGTTCTGGAAGTGTCCTCACAATATACTGTGCCTCTACACTTAAGCTAACCCAATTACAGCACTGCAAGAAGTTAAAAAGAGACAGAAGAAAGGAGAACCTAAAACCCAGAGAACAAACAGCAGCACCAGCCTATAAATACAAGCCAACCTTGAAACACCAGAGAAAAAACAAAGAAACCAACATTCTGCAATTAGAGGGGACTCCAGCAGAACTGTCAGGAGGCTATTTTTGTTCCTAACCTACATAGGATGCTGCAGAAAGGTCATTTCATAGGCAACCAAGAATAGGCAAGAGACACTGCCAAACACCCATGTCCTAGCATTACTTTACTATGCACTTTGTGCGTACAAAAAGCACCAATCATATAGTTGATAAATACAAAGTCCAAACATTTTCTTTCAGCTTTAGAAATCATCCAGTTTTGATTTCCCAAACAGACCAGAAAACAAGCCTCAAGCTTGGCTTCTTCTGTGCTTTGCTTATGCCTGAGCAAGAAGTATGCACAACTTAATAGAATGGACTAGGAAATTCTTCTCTCCCCTAGAACCAAGAGGTTAAAAAAAAAAACACAAACATTTGAATTTATGGTCCCCATTAAAGGTACTTGTGTCAATAGTAAACACGTGTGACACCCCCCCACTTTCCAAAAAAATGTGCTTTGCTGAGGTCTTTGAAAGAACCACACCTGTTCCACGTAGCTGCTAGCCAGAAGTCCCCTTATCCTCTCATTTTTTTAAACAGCACTTCACTAGGTATTACACACAGGTAACATCAGAGAATTGAGGTATTTAACACATTCTGATTACACTGCTAATGAAAAGTGTTTACAAAATAGTAAACTGTGTAAACAGAAAGTAATTGTGTCTGTAGTGATGGCATTGTTCACAAGCCATGTATGCATGTAGCTGTATCTCCCAGTCCTTCACACTCACTATCCAACAGGCATGTAAGGGATATGGAATGCAGAACCCAGGCCTACAACCTAAAAACTGTATCACTAGATCTGATGCTGCACTTCTTAATCAGGCTCAATTAATCAATAAATTAAGCATCCGCTAGCTTTGAGGAAACTGGAAACAAGAATTCACCTGAGAAAGGGCTTCGAGTTTAAGAGTACTGACCAAAGGCATGAGAAGACCATTATTCAAAGCTATCTTTAATATGAAGAAATAAGCTTTGCCTTTTAAATCACTAGAATGTGATACCACAACATTTCTCATACCATCTTTGAACATCTCACACAGACAGCCTGACAAATTTAAGGACCATGCTGAATAAGAATATTTTACTAAATGTAAAAAGCAGTAATTCAGTTTATACCGTAAGCAACACCCAGCACAAGGAGATGCACCTCAATCACTCCAAGAAAAATAATTAAGAAGTGAATAAGGTATTTATGACGTCTCCCAGCAGACAGAGCAAAAACATGTACAACTGAGAAGAAAAAGAATATAATTTATTGTGAACTCTGGCTGGGTTTTGCTTTTTTTTGAAGACAACAATGTAGTGCATCTTCAGAAGTATCTTCTACTTCGGCAGAAATTTATCTGCAGAGATCAAACACATGAAAGCCCAACATTGAGGAGCAAAGGCAACGCAGTAGGAACACAAAAAGAAAACATGGTCAGACCAGGGCTGGACTCTAAAGAGTAAAACTGCCATACCTGTATTCACGTTCAATACTTCAATGCCATTCTAGAGAGAACAAGAGCATTTCAGGATATAAGGAAAAAACCACCTCCACAAGCAATATTGATTCAAACTCAGATACCATTCAGGTATTTGAGTTTCAGAGGTGAGCATTTTCTTTTGATAGTTCATCTGCAGAGATGGGCATGCAATGATCAACTAGACACCAACTTTGAAAACCTCATAACAAAAAACAAAGACCAAACAGAAAGCATCTCGAGACATCAATCCCATTTGGTAAGTGGTTCCTTCTTTAAGTCATATACAATGTTTCTTACAGCACTACATTTACAGTTTTCTGAAGGCAAACTGTTTTATCTTTTCCATAAAACTTTCAATATAAGATTCCCTAAAAGCAGCATCTATCCTAAAGAACTCAAATGAAGTCTTCCAACAGCCACTTAAACAAAAACCATTGTCAATGCACTGAGAAACACAGGGATGCGTTGCTTAGTCTAAGGCACAAGCAATGCAAAGACATTCAATGTAATTACTTCAAGACCATAAAAAACAGCATTAGCAAATTGTAATTAGAATTAAAGAATTATTACCTTCTCCAGTGCATGATATGTATTCTTCAGTCAAAGTTCCAATACCTGAAAGAAGTAACACACAGGGAAAGTTAGTTATACTGATACTGTAAGTCATTAAATTCATTCTTATCCAAGTTAACTAATTTTGCAACCAGGCCATCTTTGATCACTTCAGTACCTCCAGACAATGCACTGTGCTGGCTAGGCACCCTCTGGGGTGGACCCTCCACACCAGCCCCCCCAGCACACAGGGATTCCTCCCCAGGAGCCCTTCGCTTCCTACAGACACCAAAATCTGGTACTGAAGATTCAGCAGCTCCTTGTTTCTTTAATTCTGATTAATTCACTAAGGGCCAATAAGCTTTCAGCCTGCTACAGCACCTCACCTGGAATCCATCTTCCCCAGGCACAACAAACTTCAGATCTTCAACAGGTGGCAGAAAGCCCCAGCTGCTCCCCCATCCCTGCTGCACATCAGTAGATCCACCCAAATCCCAGAGCCATTTACAAGGAGTCCCAGCACCACCATTAGACAACCCTAATGACCAATGTATTTTTAGATTCCAAACAATCTATCCCTTGCTGCTCAGAACAATAAAAGCTCTCCAGTTTTTGCTTTTAAAGCTCCCATTTTCTCTAGGCTCCCAGGAATCCCTCAGCTCATAAGGCACTGTGCCGAAGCAGAAAGGTTTCTTACAAAACACACGACCTTCAGAACTGCATTTGTGTTTTGTTTTTTAAAGCCCTGTCACGCCTGCGTGCACAATCGAACCAGGGCTTTTTTTGGTGCTCGTGTGGGAGACTCTGGATCAGATCATTTTTCTCTTCCCCCACAACCCCAGCACATGTACCAACTACTCTGCCTGTTGCTGCTTGCTTCTGTAGGAGCTCTGTAGGAGCATCAGGTGCTCAATCAGGCAGGAGGGCCGACCTCCTGCATGCCCACACAGTGCTTTGGATACTGATAACTTCAGCAGAACAGGTGACTCCAATTAAAGAAGCATACACTATAACTTCTAATTACCAGGTCAAACCAACAGCACCTACATGTTCAAAGCCTTCAGAACTTTTAGCTTCCAACAACAGAAATGTTTTCAGGAGTAATTTCTTACAACGTTTTCCATTGGTAGAATGACATTAACTCAAAAACCAGGAATAAGCAAATCCAGGATGCTTTACATTCAGAACAGTATTTTATCCCTTAGTGATTGCAAGAAACTGAACGCTGCTCTTTGTAGTCATGCATTTGAGACCGATTAAATTAATTGTACTTTATTCTCACTAGCAGCACTGAACCCAGATTCCCAGGCTTGAAATGATAAAGCATTTTAACTACATTACCAGCAAACATTCAGCGGTGCCCAGGCAATTCTGCTAAATATAAGACCTCCCACAGCTCAGGGGAGGGCTGGCCATTGCATCCCATTGCTTCCCATCAATTCAAATGCACGCTGCAATTCAAGTGAAGAACAGATGGAAACAGGCACCAAAGGGAACAACAGCGCTCTCCCTAAGGTGACACTATGGAAGGCAGTGCACCAACAACTGCATTTAGCAGCTCCAGGTTTTTCTGCATCCCTCGTCAACAGAAGGCTTGGAGAAGAACTTCAGAATGCAGATATGAAATCGTCTCCAAAGGAAAAAAGCAACAACCCTCTTTTAATGTGGCTCCCCAGCCACCACTCTACTTGTTCTGAAAGCTAAGGCTTCCTAAAAGCCTAAGAAGAAATTCAGGTTTACACAACTCTGATTTTCTGTAAAAGAGCAGCACATACTTCAAGGAAAAAATCACTTACAGCGTTGCCTCTATTTTCCATCTTTATTTCACAGAAATACTATATAATCACACTCCAAATTTGCTTTTTCAGGTAAAGACAGGGTTTTTTTTGGGAGCTGGCAACAGGGGGAACTGATGAAAGCCTGAAGAGCTGATCTCATCTGCTGCCAGCAGACATCCTTACATTTCACTCCAAGTTTACAGTGGCACTGAGATGGCTGAAAGAAGCCATCCCACAGAAAGCTGAGGTGTGTTTTGCACCTGGGAGCTCGTCAGCACATTATGCAAATGTTGACATTCTGAGAGCATCCATCCCCAGAATGCTTATGCAAGATAAGAGTACACAGTAAGGGTTGTATTTCTGCGGGCAAGAAGCAACCCTGGTCAGTGGCAAGAATGTCACTGAGGCATCAGGCTCTGAATCCCCAAACAAAATTTTCCCTTGCTCATTTCAAACATGCAACTCGTTTGCTGATTTTTCATCTTTTTTTTCGTCCCAGTTCTGCTGGGGGTTGGTGTTTACTCAACTCATCTACTCAGGCACTGCTCTGCACTGCCATCAATCCAGCAGCACAGTTGTCCTGTTTCCACATCTTCCATATTTACTACTGAAGGAAGCTACGAGACTTCACATCTGTCTCTGCCTCATTCCAGTCTCAACTTAAGCACTGCAGAGGCTCTCTGACTACACATCTGTCTTTACCCCAAATCCACCAGATACCATTTAAGGGCTTCCCTGCTTCTGTTTTCCAATATAAGCTTGGTATCTTTCAAAGCTTTTGCTCCTTCTATAAACACAACATTCTCCACTTCACTGTAAGCTAAAAAATGTGAGAACTGCAAACCTGCTAGCCTCTGAGCTTATTAATATATTTATTGAATAATGAAGTGTTTCTGATCCCTTCCTTGCTTTCAGTGGCCCTCCCAGCCTCATGAAGAAAGATGAAGCTCACCGCAATTTGTCATATTGCTTCCTCTACCCCTGCACCTGGAGCAGCAAATGAATCTTCAACCCCAAGGAAACAGATAGACATGATCTGCAAGCAAAACAAACTGCTTAGCAAAGCAAACCCAACAACCAGACCCACTGCTGCCCTACTCTGCCTCAGCTGCCCTCTCAAAACTAGAGGATATTAACTCTGAAGTACCACCATCTCAGTAGTTATGTCAATAGATGGAGAGCAAAAGGGCCAACAAAGAGAGCACCAAGGAAGCCACGCTTCATCCAGCCACAGCCACCAGCTGCAGTGGATGGAAGATGCAGCCCTTCCTCAGCATCTCCCGAATCCTCATCTTGCCTCTTGCTTCTGAACTCAGACATTGCTGTCAATACAACAGCTTGATGACACGAGCTAAACAGAAGAGAGTTTTCCAAAGCTGAAATATAAATCCAGTATTCATTTGCCCTGTAAATATCTCCTGTGCATTTAGACACTGGTTGGCAAGTCAGCCAAGAGCATTCTCTATGTCTATGCATCTCGTGCAAAAAGACAATAATAATAATAGAAAAGCCTAATCACCATCATAGGTCTCCCAGGGTTTGATTGGTTTAACGTCAAATGCCACCAAAATAGAGATCTCATGTAGTTTATTATAAGAAAAAAAATGAAAATTTAACATTGCAAAGTGTTATTTTTAAGTAACAGAAAACCTCGGCCTCACCAAGTAGAGAAGAGCACACACATTTCTATTGGATTTCTAGGCTTTAAAAGGCAATTTGATGCCACTTGCTTCACAAATGAAAAGAACATTGACCTGCATGACTGCATATTGATAATAATCTTTAGACAACAGAATTCTTCAGAGATTGTAGAAGAAATCTCACTCTGATTCAGCGGCTGCTTCATAAATTGCACCTCTAAGCTGCATAACCCTTGAAATTGTCTGTTACTTATAACAGGCCTCCCTGCTCCATCAGAATATGCTCAGAATACAGTGTTTTCTGACCGGACACAGGGAACAGGCACATACATGTAAAGATGCTCTTTCAAAGGTATTTTTCCAAGTGGAAATACAGGTGAATAGCTCATATATTGCTAAAAAAGCCAAGGATAACTCCAGGAGATTGCACTGACAGTGGAGGACGTGACCATCACCCTCCTTTCCACTTTAAATGCAAAGTAATGAAATGTGTGCAGTTGTTCTGCGTCGTCTGAAAGATGCTCACATCTCTCCAAATTGCTGATTAGGAGATCCTGTGCTCATTTGTGTACAGTGCATCAATCCAGCCACTTACCAAAGGTTATCTAACAGAACGTGTCAGGCTTTGATGACAAAGGGAAAAATCACTGTAGATACAGCCAGTGTTATGCATGTGATATCTCATTACCAAGTTATGTAGCTTCTCCTTCGCAGTCTTCTGCTTCTTCTTTTCCAAGCAACAGAAGGGGGTGGGTTGTACCAACTCCTTGCTAACAACCATATTTTTATTCACCATCATGTAAGCTACAGGTTTGTAGTTTTAATTCTGGATGAGATGGCAAGATCCTACATGCATCTATAAGGCTGTTCAAGAGCCAAGCCTAAGGCTGTGTCCTGATGTGTCTCCCCAGGGCATGAGAAACCCACACTGCCACCAGCACTCATCTGTCCTAGCTCTGTCCCAGACTCAAACCAAGCTTCTGAAACGCTGAGGCTTTGCAGAACCATCAGAAGTTCCCATCACTTTCTGTATTTCTTTTCCAGTCTCCACTTGGTAACTTGTGCAGCTGCACCTGGCCAGAAAGCTGAGCCAGCTGAAGGGCACAGCAGAAAGGATATTGTTCAATGTCATATCTGAGTGATTCTTTGCATGAAGGAGCAAGCTGAAGTTAACAGTCTATGCTAGCAGAGAAGGGAGTGGACCATTAGTTCCCCTTCATTTCTTGCTCCTATCACTCTTATATTAAATCTTTTCTGACCAGGATTGCAATGCCAGAAGCCAAAATCAGAAGTCTGATAAGGAATGCCTCTAATCACTTGTCACCAATTACAAAATGCCAAGCAAAAAAGGTCAGTAGAAAAACCACGTAAGTAACTGAGTAATTAGTATCTACATAGCCTGTAATAATTAGCACTTGATTGTTGATTTCCACTTGGCATGTTTTACCATTCTGTTTTTATTTGAGCTGACAATTTAGTGTTTATTTGCAAGCTAAGGCAGGTATTCACATAGTCCCCCGATTGCTGTAAATGAAGGCCTTAAATATTTGCTGCTGGTGATACATTTTAAACTTTCAGCAAGATTATCTTCTAATACTCAGAAGTGTGAGATTCTGTGACCTTGTGTGTTGAGGAATAATCTTCTACAGCGAGATAAAATGGATGCACGCCCACAGTCTATCCTTGCTGAAGCTACAGCTCCATCACTGTTAAATTGTTTGTTTTTCCTTTTTAATTTGCTCCCTGTCCTTGCAAACCAGAAGACATTTCAGATCGCCCACATACTCCCTCAACACCACGTTCTCCAAAAACAAGGTCTTTTTCTTTCTAGGTTGGTTTCTTATACAAATTGCCACGTTACCTAACTTGGACCAGCACACAGATACACAAAGACTGTGCAGGGCTTAGAAGTTAAGCATACCCACACCAACTACAGGAACACACATTCTCCTGCTGCCTGGCCCCCGCTCTCTTGCAACAAAAAGCAACAGTTTGAACAAGATGATTTGATATGGCTTAATTCAAGCAGCATGGAACAACCTGAGATGAACAAAAAGATCTATCAGCTGCCTACAAAAGCAATCAAGCCTACGAGATTGGATGAACAAGTCCCATTTTCAGTGCACAGCATAGAGAGTTTCTTCAGTTTTAATCCACCGAAACCTCAGGGAACAGAGGGGTGGTGTGCATCCATTCATAAGGACTGCAAAGCAGGGGAAGGATGTGCTGCTCCTCCTCTGGGAGGCCATCAGGTCGGGGGAGCAAGAGCCCTAAGCAGGGGCACCTGTAGAAACACTCCTCCTTCCTCTGCCTTCAGGAAAAGCCTCCTCCTTTTGGAAATGCCAAATTATAACTAAAGAGAGATGTTGTTTTAAAGATTGATTCGTGCAATCAATTTAGCAAGTCCTGAATGCCACTGGGGACAACCAGCAACAGTGCCAAAAGCCACCTTGACTTCAAGAGCCAACATACACACACACACAGAGTTTGCAGAGAGTAGGAAACTGGTAAGTGAACAATCATTTGCACTCTTAATATACAGCAGAGAACTACATTTATCTTTTCTTCAAGTCGGCCCTAAGCAGTACATAGCAAGAAAAGCAAGCCTCACGCAAGTTTCCAAAGAGCAGAAGATGTCATTAGTGACTGAAGTACAATAAATCTCACTTCTCAGGAGACAGCATTCAGGATTTCTAGTTCGGTGCAATTCCATCACTAATAAGAAATCTATGCTATGAAATTATATCTCAGTCGGAGGTTCTTCCAAAGGATTCATAAAAGACTGAAGAATAATGAAGAACTGATCTTAGACAACCAAAGATTGCATGTGAAGTTCCTTGTAAACTATCATTTATGGAATGAAGCTAATTGAGGCATCTGAAAATTTCAGTATTTTGCAGCAGGAGACAGCAAGTAAAGGCGAGTACCAGCTACAAACCTAAGAGGAGGGGAAAAAAAACAGCAAGGCTAGTGGAAGTAACTGAACAAAGACTGAACATATCTGAAATGAGCCACAACATCAGTAGTAAAGCAACTCCTTTAAACTGATTTGATAACTTGATTTCTCAAATCTAAGCAGAATCAGTAAGGGACCATGATAGCTTTCCTGCCGGCATGCAACCTGTCTCTTTTCCTCTTTAGCTTCCCAATCCTGAAGCAACTCCATGCAAAAGAAAAGGGAATTATTTAACCAATGTATTCTCTCAGAGTCACTAGGCTATGACTGGAGGGGGGGAGGGGAGAAAGTTTGCTGTAACATAATCTGTGCAAATTCAGAAGCGCAGAAATGACTAGTCTGCATCCTAGTGATAGCAAGCCCTTTTCATAGGAACAGTAAAACAAGCTAAGCTACCAAGCCTTGGGATCTGTCAAAACAGAAGAGGTCTCGAGTACTCATTTATATGGGTAGCTTTCTTCTTCCTCTCCTTCCACTGGTTCAATTATTACAGCGGCATCGTGAATAAATGGTATTATTTTCAGGGAAAATTAGGAAAAAATTAAATAAATGATTAGGATTAGCCACAGATTCCTCTTCCCCTTTTTTTATTTTTAAATACATCCATAAATTACATTACATGCATCGCATTCTACTGCTGCAAACCTACCAACTCAGCAATCTCCCCCTAATTCCAATTCACTTATTTTTGCCAAGATGCTCTCCCCACTACTGCACCCTATTCAGCTTAATCAAGCAATTAGTTCGGCTACATTAATAGATGTATAAGATGCAGGAGAAAAGCATGTAGCTCCATCCTTACTCCTACACCATGGCAATCTAAGAGTATTAATGAGCACAGCTATAAAGCAAGCACGTCAGGAGGAGATGGGGTTGTTGTTGGCCTGGAAGAACACGGTTGTGCCTTCACGCTTTTGCAAGCAAGTTTGTGTAGTAAGAAGTAGAAGTTCACAGCCCACATCACATAAACCAAGCACAGCATTTCCTTGCATGGCACTAAAGCTGGCACAGATAAGGCTGAAAAGTTCACTGATCATATTGGTAACAGCACCATTCTCAAGAAGAGCGGATAGAAGCACTTGGCAGCGCCCTGGTGCTCTTTTCTGCTCTCACCATGAGGTACTTCTGCCTGGCTCTGTTGGCATCTGACACTAAAACTTAAGCAAGTGCTACGCCGTGCTGCAGGGAGAAGAGCCCATTAGCACGGACACGCTTTCCAAAGGCTGACACCGCCGTGCTGAGGGGTGATGCCTTGCAAGCTGCTGCAGCCCTGGGGTATGGAAAGGAGATGAAAGTGCAGCTGGGAGCTGTGGGCAGACCTGCTCAAGGATCACGAGCAGCACCACCAGGGATGGCAAAATCCTGTTTGTGAAGGTCAGAGCTGAAATTAGGCAACGATAAATCCCACGAATCTGGAAAAAAAACTCAGCCAAATGCCATTTCAACTCTATAGGCAGAACACCTACATGAGCGAGCCTGGTTCTGAGCACAGCAAAGCAGCACTGGATCAGATTTTGATCCCACTGATCTGTCAGGGCATCTCTGAGAGCTGTGAGAGCCACATTAGAGTGTTACCACTAAGAGCAAAGCATCCAGGAGCTAAAGAACGGAAATTACAGAAGGATGTTTGGATCTAAATAAAAACAACGGAACTTTTATAACACCAACGTTTTAGAGGGGAAAAAAGCACAAACTTGCAACTTGTTTCTCATGAAGAAACAGAAGTAAACCACTACCCCACTGAGGGAACATCGCTGCAGCATGGCTTGTGTTAACAGAAGTGCCATTGCTCACACCTGGCCATGGCACTGAGATGGATGAGCAGAGCTCAAGAGAGACAACAACCATTTCTGGTTTTGAAACATGCATGCTTTTTTGGGGATGCACACACTGGGGCAGCCCAAGCAGCCCAGGGCAGAGCTGGTTGGCTCCCAGCAGCCCCAGTGCCTCAGATGCTGCCTCCACCAGCTGGTTAATTGCCTTGTTTCCCCAAACATGGATTATCAGTAAAACAGATTTGTTGTGGCTGCTGTACCATGATTGATGGGAAAATATGTTCTGGAGGCAAAAAGGAGACCAACAGCTTTCCTAAAATATGGAAAAATCTGAAAATAAGCAGAGATGTCCACAGTAGCTACAATCTCTGTACTGGCTTTCAAGGTAATGCACAAGAGTAATGTAAAATTATCTGTTACAAAATATTCTTTGTACAAATGTGGACTGCAGGTTGGTATAAATACACAAACATACAAACACATTGTACGATTATATCAATATTTTGGATATATTTTTATATTATCCCATATGAAATACTTCAAGACATGTCCTTGCAGGTTTGTAACATTCAGAAATCAATCAGACATTGCATTCCTTTGTGCTCATGATAGTTATTTTATATGCACATCGCTAAAGCTTTTTCCTGGAAGAAAAAAAATAAGGTTAATTATGCTTTTTTAATAAAAAGTTTAAGTATTCAGCAGGGAAGCCCATTTTTAAGGATTTCTGATTTTCTACCCAGCTCTACCAACAATGCACCCACTACAAAATTCACATCAGTGTCAAAAGCAATCCCATCTCTTACTTCCACTCAAATCTGCTGCTCTGAGATGGCATGTGGCACAGAGATCCTGCTAGGACCCATCTGGAATCAAGCAGAGTGATCCCCTTCTCCTCCCCACTCCTCTTTAAAGAGTTAAGCCCAATAACTCCATCTTCAAAGTCATTATTCTATCAATACACTGAATAATTTAGTAGGCAGCTGTTTGACTTGACATTTTTATACAGGTCATAAAATCACTAATACACTGAAACCTATGCTTTAACTGGTATTTCCATGGGGTAAAGCTGCTCAGGGACTAAGCCACACACGTGCTCCTTGCAATTCTACACCCAGCTGCACGACTTTCACATGGTTTTATTATTTTATGCATATTTTGATGACCAATCCCAATTCTGTCCCTACAAAAGCCATGACTTGAGTTATTTACTCATTTGTATGTGAACAGGAAAAACATGAACTTCATACTATCTGTACAGCATTAAGAATATTACTTGATCCTCAAAGGCTAAGCAGCTTATGATTAGCACTGGGCTGTCAAGTAGGAGCTATGAGCACAGCTTGATATTTTCTGCCTTTTGGCAACTGCTCCTGGCCATTCATCCCCATAGCCCTGAGCTGCTGGTTGAGCCACAAGGAAACTGGTCAGATACCTACAGGAGTTGCTACATCATGAAAGATGCATGGTAAATAAAAGTAATTAAGAACGTATCTTGCAGATTTTTTGGCAGCTAAACTGTTCTTATTTCTTGTCGGTATCCCTCTCACACTCTCAAAATGGTCAGAAGTAAATATACATAGGAATACAAGAAGAGGGAACAAGCAAATGGAATGAAGAGACAGAACAGCACAGAAGACTTCAGTGCAAAAGATCCCATGAAGAACATTTAAATCTGCTACCACTACAGACTGCACACCGTACACACAGCACTTACAGCTTGCTCAGGAATCAACCAAACCATTCCCTCAGGTTTTTCCCATGATAGGCTGTGTACAAGCAGCTGAGTTCTGCCCCCCCTCCTCCCTCACCTTCCCACTGCTCCCAGCCAGGCACAGGGAGCCCAGAGGGCTTCAGGCAGCAGTGGCACCCCTTGGGCAGCCCAGCACTGAGATGACTGCTGAGGCATAATGTTGCCAGCCAACATAAATCTGACAGCGACGTGGCTGGGAGCTACTTTGTTAAATGCAGGAGCAGCAGAGAGAAGTGATGTCGCTCCTTGAGCACACATCAAATCCTGTACTAAACTCAGGGGTCTGACCCGCCACGGAGAGAAAAGCCCTCCATTACCACAGCCCCCAGCAGGCACAGGCTGTCCCGAAAGATAACGCCATCCTCCAGGCTTCTTTTTGAATCCCAAATATTCTCCTAGAGTATCAGATTAGAGAAACACGACTGCTGATGAGCTGGCCTTGAGCAAGCAGCAGCATGGGAGCATCCCATCTACCCACTCAAACCCCTTGAACAGACAACCTGCAGAATGAAGCAGAGGCCTCTCTCTTTTTGAGGAGCAGAGGCAGGCTAGTACTGAGAGATAGAGAAAATACAATGAAATGGAAAATGAATACAAAAGCCACTGCAACTCTGCATGCTTCAGCTTGCATACAGCTAACCTAACCCAACCACAGGACACCCAGCTCAGCCCAGCCAAGTGCCATTTTGGACACAGGAAGTATAATAAGATATTGTAAAGGCACAAAAATCAAAAGATTTGCAGAAAAAGCTCCCAAGTGCAATTATTTTAACCGCATATAAATACAACACTTTCTTTACAAGGTATAAATAACTATATGCAATTACATGCTAATTACTTACAATTAAATTGCAGCGTAAATACAGCACTGCACAAAGATAATCAGATGGTTACTTGTACAATGTAAATTAATTGATAACAGGAGATTTACAATTGCAAATTAGAGTGATTACATTTTGAATCCTTTGTTAGATGGCAGGTATGGCACACAGTTCACCACCGTTTTTTTCCCACCAGGGTCACATCCTGCATTCTGTGTGGCTGTGGGTTCCCTCCTCGGGGTGACAAAGAGGGAGGAGGTGACAATTTTCTGAGTCAGCACGTACAACCTTTGCTGTTCTTTCCGACATAATTATCCGACGTAATTTCCATCATTATCTGTTATCTGAAACATTCTCCATGCTGCTGGCAATAGGATACTTAGTTCTGATTAGCTTTGGAGAGAGAAATTTCTACAGCCTTATCTTCCACTTGCATTTCTGATTCCTTCTCCCCTTAGCTCCATCCGGCACTCAATTTAGTTTCACTTGTGTGGCCGTCTACAGCTATAAACACAAATTGTCTGCAATTTTACGCCTTCAAAATCCTGGGATTTTTTCATTATTTCACCAACATGCAGAAGGCAAATTTACCATCTATTCATAAAATAACAGCAGTGGGTGGCTTTGCTGCTTACTGGAATTTGTTTGTCCTTTTCTTAAAGGTTGTGCGTGCCTCTGTGTGTTATTTGTGTTATTTCAGAGCACGTGTGCTTCCCCTGGCTGCTGCTAGAAAAAAAGGATATCTGCAGTCACTGTTTGTTGATTTTCCATTGACTTCTGTTTGAGGCTGAAGGTATTTCTTGTTATTTTCTTATAATACAGTGAGGATACCCATTTAGCTCCATTGACCTTGTAATGAAGTGTATTTCTTCTCCTTTTAGTGCCTGTGTTGAGCATAGGTTTTATTACTTATTCTGTGTTTTGCTGATTTGGGATGACGTGAAGCAGTAAGCAGGTTGGGTGCACTGCAAATAGAGCATAGGAGCAGAACAGCCACCTGCCCTCCGGGTGAGCACTTCCAGCATCATTGCCAACCTCAAGCACACAAAGTAACTTTCAACAGCAATTTGCAAGGGTTCTTTTTTTTTTTTTTTTTTTTTTGCTTCCTGGCTTCAGACCCTTTCTTTATCACGTTATAATTAAGGTTTTTCAAACTTCATCCTGCAGATAGCGAGAAATGCATTTCAAGTGGAAGAGGGAAGTACATCACGCTGTGCCAACAGAAATAATGAATTCCTCCTTGGATTGTTAAAGCGCGCACCAACTGAAACTACAACGGCGTGCTACAAAAAGGAGGACAGTTTGGTAGTCTCCATGGCTGCATGTTTATTCTTTTTTCATTAAAGATTAAAATAGTGCCAGACCCATTATTGGAAACTGAGGTCTCAATTCTCTCCAAACCAAGTGCTCCAATAGCTTTGAGAATACTCCCTAACATCCAATCTTTTTCTCCTGTTCCGCAGTCCTCCCATCTCACCTCTCCAAGCCTTTGGCTGGTGCACCACGGTGCTATGGATAACTGCACTAAGCTCAATTGCAGGAGCAGCTGCACGAGTTGTGTTGCAGTTTCTCATCCCACTGCAGTACATTTACTGATCTACCTTCTGCAGTTTCATTTACAGTCCCCAAGTGTGTGTACACTCAGCAGAAAGTAAAGCACTCATTCAGTCTGCACTAGGAGTATTAAAAAAGGGACTTCTTTGATTAATCTACTTCTGGATCATTATTTTACCACCTAAAGACTGCTTAATTTGCATTAGAAATAAATAGGCTAAAACATCATATTATCCAGAAAAGCTTAATTTCTGACACCTAAATTTTGAAAAGGCATTTCCTATGGGAAGTGGCTTCTTTCCAGATCTCCTCAGACAACAGCTATGGAGTATGTAAAAAAGTTTCCATTTCTGGGCAAGTCTACGTAAGGAAGTTTTCTCCCAGAAAACAATTTGAGAGTTGCCTTCTGGCATCCATCCGAGCACTGAAGGCAATAACTGGTGCCACAGACAGAGAGGACAAGTCCACTCGAAATCTCTATTACATTTTTTGCTTACAAAAATAGAGAGTATCAGCTCTGTGAACTGCAGGTCACAGAACTAGCAAGGCTGTGTAACCTGCAGGTTAAACATGCACGATTATATATGGCTTGTGAGAAGTATGACTGAGCTAATTGATGGAAAAATCATGCTGCACCAAAATGACCTTATTATTGTTCAGATTAAGCAGAGGTCCCCACAGAGCACTGAGAGCCACAGCTTCAGGAGTGTTTTCAAACAGAACACAGCATTTTACCAACTCACAGAGGTGTTTCAGGCTGCAGTCACCCCTAACAGCATCCTGCATCAGATGACAGAAAGGAACTTGCCACCCATCGCGGGGAGACCACAGAAATCCCCTGAGATGCTGCACTGCCAGGATCATTAAAATGCATGACATACACTCCTGCTGCTATCAGATCAGCCGTGCATGGGAATATGATGTCTATAATAGGGAACATACTGGCTCCAACCTTTGTATTCATCTGGGATACCTTTACTACACCAGAGTTGGATTGACTTATTTCATACAGGGGAATGGGCCATATGCACAGGTCTCCCGTTGACAAGCTTCAAGAGGAAACGAAACCCAGGAGGCACAGAAGGAGCTTTTTACAGCAAGTCCAGCTGAGAATGAGGTTATGATTTTGAGTTTGCAAATGATCAGTGCGTGCATGTGCAAGAATATAAAGGCTCCCTTACAAATGCAAGAGAACGAAACTGAGCACATTTTACTTATTCTTCAGCTCTATTATATTTTCTCTGTAGGAGGTGAAAACTGGCAATTACTCCTGAAGATGCACAGATAGGAAGATGGAACGTAAATCAAAATAAAAAGAATACAAATATCTTCTCCAGTTATTCAATGGATATTTATTCAACCGAAGTGCTTATGAAGGACTATTCTAGCAAAGCACACCGTACACTACAAGGAGTTTCTCCGGTCTGCTTGACGTTACCGGGCAATCAGAAGATAAGGAGACAAAGAGAAGCAGCGATATTATATGCAACATGGAGACCAAATAAAGCCATTTGGAAAGAAAAGGTCAGCGGTGGTCAGGCTGACATGAATAGCATTTCTACAAGATGCGAGTAGTTCATCGTAAGTGTACAGACGAATTTCAGAAACACCTACAACGGTTCTATTCTTCCACTCTAAGGGGATTTTTAGGGAGCAGAGGAAGACGTTCACTCTGACTAGATGATCTGAAAGACCATATTCTCGGCCTGAAGAGGCATTTCGTGTGTTTGAAGGTCAGAATTCAGACGAACCTGCTGGAATTCATATTCATCAGGAAGAAACAAAGTAAGTCCTGGGAAGCCCATTAAAAACATATAATGTGCTTTTTCCTCAAGAATTACTCTGAAATTGGGTGTCATGTATCCGACTTAATGCTCTAATGGTATGACTTGAACACTAGGGGAGGATATACAGGAAATATCTGTTCCTTATCTGATTATAGAAGGAAACCGAAGTCTCACAGTGTGACACTCCAAGGTGGCTTGCTGACAACCTAAACCTCCAAAATTAACTATTTATCAATGGATTAAAACAGAGCTCAGAGGGCCCACTGTCGATCAGCCACATCGTTCAAGCTCAAAGAGCACTGGACCCCAAGAGAACAGACAAAAGGCACAAAGGCAGGCAAGGAAATAGAGAGGCACAGAAAGGGGAGGGGACCTGCCCACCATTTCGGAGCAAGAAATGCAACACTGGTCCTATAGACTCCGCTGCTCTCCCCGTTACAGGCAGGTAATTGTGACAAGCCAAGCTTGGTGGCAGTTGTTACCAGAACAAAACAGCTTGAAGAACAATTTCTGTATAAGAAATGATTCAGGAGATTGCCAGCTATCAAGAAATCATTCAAAAAAATCTTTTGGAAAGTCTTCCGTAATGGAAAATGCAGAAGCTCATCATGAGAGCCTCACTTTTCAAAAAGAGCAATATGGAGTTTTTGTCGAGGGCAGAGCTTTGCAGATGTGATTTTATCTTTAAAGCAGGTCCTTGAAAACAACTCACACACTTCAGGGATCCTGAAAAGGGCTCAGGGTGCACAGCAGGAGGCACGTTATGGCTGTACGGGGTGCAGGGCTCAGTGCAGCTCCCAACAAATCCCCCCAGCACTTTGCAGGGCTGTGCTGTGGTGTCCATCCCTTAATTCTGTTTCTTGTTCCAGACCTGGAGATGCCCTGTGGTGCTGCTCAAACTCATCCAAAGGATTCATACCCCAGCTGCTGCAACCAACTGGATTATATTCACCTGAATGAAGACAGTAGCATCAATACCTATATACTATATGTATATAGACACCCATCATTTACAAAGCCTGCTTCTGCTGTTAGTAATTAAAAAGAATCACGTTAAAAGGCCGAGGGAAATCTAGGGAAATGACAGGGGTGGCACTTCAGCAGTACACTAAGGGTGGAGCAGAAAAGGAAGGTTAATACTTTTGTCAAAGTCTGCAACACAGCCAACTGCAAAAGCAAAGTGAGGCAGGAGCAACTCTGACAGTAGGTGGTAATTACTAGGCAGACATTACAAAAAGCCAGTGGTGGGAGCCAGCAGCTTCGTCTCTGTTGCAAGACCAAACAAACCTTGCAGATGTTTGGAAAGAGCTGGGTTTAATTTAGAAAAAATAAATAAATACCAAAAGTGGCTTCAGAGGAAAGCGCTGCTTCCTAATCCCACCCAGACTGCAGCTCAGACAGGGCCCAGCACAACCAAAACCTCTGGGTACAGGGACAGCAGGCAAGGAACAAAACAGGAGATGCTTTCAAGTATGCCTCCTCTATGGGGTATTTTCCAAGCAAACGTGTCACAGACTGACGACCGAAGATGCTTTTTTAGCAACTGCTTAACTGATCTTATTTATGCATGAATGCAGTATTACTGTGCCAAGGAAGTTAACACTGCATTAATTCCCCTGCCTCCCCAATTTAAAGGACCAGGTCACAGCCCTGTCAGATGCTTTTGCTTGTCAGAGCAGCCTTCAGCAGACCAGCACGCTGCTTACCAGGCTGGCGTCACACCATCACCACGACGGGCAGACGGGTGGTGACAAGGGCTGCGCCCTGATCTCCAACCCACAGCTGTCTGAAGGGTGCCCAGCACTTCAAGCACTCGCAGCCTGCCCTGACACCTGCAGGGCAGCAGGGTCACCTCATCCTTCCTTGAAAACCTCAAGAAATGAGGTACTTGAAGCTGATCCTTGCGGAGCGCCTCGTTACAACCCCTCCAACCAACACTCCGTATGGATACTGCACAACCAGGGAGCAGAGGTCAGCACGCATCAGCATTTGGGTGGCTTTTTGTCACTTACAAAGCCGCCCCCACAGAACGTTTTTGAATAAACTCCCAGGAGGTTTTCATATTCGTTTAAAGGTGCTCCATCTTGAACACAGAAGCTGTAAGTCTTTGCCCAAAACGCAGCATGAAGGAAATTCAGACTGACACCATTTCGAGACCGCAAAGGCAAACTGATTTAGCAGCTCTGACGGGCATTTATAAGAAAAATAAAATGTGAATCTAATTTCAGCCTACTGCACCGAAATAATATGCAGCATGTTTTGATGTCACAACATGAATATTTCATGTATGAACAGCATCTTGTTTGATGGAGAGATGCTTCCAGACACCAGTGAGAGGAGGTCCTGGGAGACAGAAAAGCTTAATTGCAATCTTTCCGTGAGCAAGCCAACAGTACAGTAACTTTCAGATCCTTATTGACGTCTTAACTGCTTTGCTAGCTGTCAATATGTAAAAGTTTAGAAGTAAAAATCATGACTGGACCTTTCCTTGTAATTAATGGCTGTATTGATCAGCTAGGGTTTCCTCCAGCCTCAGAGAACACCAGGTTTCAGAAAGGTCCCTGTCAAAGAGGTATTTATACTTAGGGCTTGCGAGCAAAAAAGGAAACTCTGAGATCTCCAGCATGCTAACAGCATGGCTTTTTAAAAGTGCATTGATAATGAACAGCCCAATGAATTAGGGCAAAGCCGAGTATTTAAGGTCTCAGGGGCTTTTCATTTTGTTTTGATTTGCATTGAGTTTCAAGGTTCAGCAGTTTAACAGCCAGCATGGCCACAGTTCCATTTCCTTCATTTCAAACTTTGAGGGAAAAAATCTCAAGGTTACATCTCAAACAAGAAATCAATCCCAAATTCAAGCTGGCAGTTAACCAACACATACAGAAAACGTAGTCCACTTGCTGCTTAGGTTTTGCTGAATTTTGTTACAAAACATTTGCACAGCCCTTGAAGTTGCCCGGTATCTCTTGCACTAAAAATATAACCAATGAAACAAATGCACATAATTTAAATGACACTGAATATTCAATAATGGTAATCATCTAAATATTAGAAGCTCTTTGATATGTATTTCTGGGGAAATTGCATTTGTCCTTGACCTTTGCTTACTCGTTATTTTGTCTACACGTAATTAACACATTCATAACATCACATAAATGCCACTTATTGATACTGTCCCAAGAGTAACTGGTTATCTAGGAAGAACGTGGACAAATTAGCATTTACTGACTCATTTAGCTTCTCTTCGGCATTACACTGAAGAAACCTATTTGTCAAATCACATAGAAACGTGTATTAAAGCAGGCAGGATTTGACAAGATCATCCTTTCAGTTCTGTCAGTCAGTAATGGACAGGGGCAGCCCCTGATGGGAGCGAGCGCAGCCACTGCAGTGCACCAAGAGCTGCACCAAGGGGTGCAGACAGACAGACAGACAGACGGACGGACACTGCATCCCCATCAGACTGCTCACAGGATGCAGACAGATAGCATTCACTTTCTTAATTTTTACAAACTCACCCTGGCAGATAACAAAAATGCAAGCAAAGAAAGCCGCTGCATATACTGGGAAAAAAATCTTCAGGTTTATCCTCGGTGAACTGAGTTTGCAAAAAGGGTAACATCCTGCCCCAGGGCACTAGCTCAGCAAGCTCGGATGCCATTCAGAACTTCAGGTATTTATTCACATTTTACATTATCTCCTTGCCTACAGATTTCACTGTTTCATGGGATGCTGAGCATCTCTCTGCAGTAAGAACCTGGCAGAGGAGCGATGGAAAACGAGGAATAATCCTGCATCCTCTTTTTTTAATCAAGAATGCATTCTCTGTTATTCATCAACACGACCAGATACTTGGGGCCACATAAGGTTGCTTTCAGCAATTTGTTCGCAGCACATGGATTATTTTCCGGGATTTATTCTGAAGACATTTGTAACCAATCTCTAGTAATACATGTGTCGACACTTTGGTGAGGCTGGCTCGAGTTAAATTTGAAACGGAAACCAGACTAATTCATTACTTGAGATGGAACAAAAGCTTGGTATCAACGTACGACTAAAAAGGAAAGATGAAACACACAAAAACTGGCACAAGTGCTGCCAGGACCAGGGCTGTGTTAGCAGAGCAGGGCTGGGGGCTGCCCAGTCACAGCCAGGCCCCGTGTCCTTGTGTCACTGCCTGGGGATGCACAGGGCTGGGCTGCAGCCACAGCACACCATGGGGCCATCCTGAGGGAAAGATGCACAAGGGGATGGATGCTGCAAATATGCATCCTGGATATGCTGGTTAGGCTGCAGGGATGGCTGGGGGTAACGTGCAAAAAGTTGGCTGCTTCCAAACCAGACTGTTCCACAAAAAAAAAAAAAAAAAAAAAAAGACAGAAAAAGTGCTTGGTAAACAGGCTAGGAACGTACTACCTGAGGCTCCAACGGGGAAAAAAAAATGAATACAGCAAGCAACTGCTACTAGGTTTACACTTTGTACTTTTGTAATAGAAGAAGGAACAGAAATGAAATTCAACCTGAGCAAAAAGCAGGTGATACAAGCAATCAATGCACAAAGTTAACAAGTAAGCAAAGCTGTGTGCCAGAAGAGACCTTTCTGACAGATCCCACTGGAGGATATCCTTAGCAATTCGGCATTAAAAAATAAAAAAATCATAAGCAGCCTTGGGCAAATCATGGATTTTTTCCTGCTAATGTTGATGTACAATATGTAAATGTATTCACAAGCTAGAAGGTGTGGATAATGACTGTTAAACATGCAGAACAGTGACCACTAGAAACAATAGCAGCAAATACACAAAAGAAAGCAGTTTTCAAATTTGATTTTTCTACTTTCACCATGGAAACCTCTCTCTAAGCACTAGCATCAAGTTCAGCTGAAGGAACAAAACAGGCAAAGTTCTACCCTCCTTTTTAGCTTGAAATAGATTTGTTTGTATACACAAATAAACCATGCCATGTTTTCCATACTAAAAAACCCTCAAACTCCTCAGAAACCAGAAGTTCCCATTGCACATTCTCAGGTTCTGTTTTGGGGGAAAGCACTGGAAAATACCAAGCTGCAGATGAGCTGAAATAAAGCCCAAAATGACTCAACTTTGTGACGTGGCAGCCCTCCCTACACAACATCCCTCTCTTCTGGCAGGAGCTGGACACAAATACACACACACGTGTCCAGGGTCCCTGACAGGCTCCTGGCAGCCGAAGGATGGATCACATCCAGTAACTGGAATATGAAATGTTAAGGTTCTGAAATGAAGGGAGAGCAGATGAAGGGATGGGAACCTCCGTGGAGGAGATAATGAAGATCATGGCCGTGGCAGGAACACACTTTCAGCAGTGAATATTGGTCTTTAAAAAGACCTTTGTATTGCTTTCATATTTGTCAGCAGCATCGCTGACACGTGGGAGGTATTTTAGCCTGTATGAAAAGTAACCGTGACCAATGATAGCGAGAGTCTGAGTCAACATGCCAGCACATCCAAGATGCTGTGCAGATCCGAGTCCAGCCCGCTCGTATTACTGACACACCACCCTTCATTCGCCTCCTGAAGCCACCAAGGTCACCCCAAAGGCAGCGCTACGATTTCTAAGCATGTCCTCATTCAGAAAAGGACACAAAGTGTTTTGACACGTAACGTGACTCAAAGGGTAGAAGGATTAAAAGAAGAGGAGGAAAACAGAAGCATTTTTGGATCAAAGCATACTTTCTGCTACGAGCCACAGCATCCAGTGTAGCTTTCTGCATTTGTAATAATTGGGTATGTTTTATCATTAGCAAATATACTGCCATTTTTCACTGGAGAAATTGCTCAGAGGGAAGTTTCCAAGCAGCACTGCTTCTATGCACTAGCATGCATATAAATTTTCTAAAGCAGCTCCCCCTTCCTGAAGACCAGCATAACTCTGCTGTTTCTGCCATGCTTCTATTTGCAGCTAATATACTGAGCCATTTGCAGAGAAAGTGGAATATGAGGAGCCCTCCAAACTGGACACGTTTCCTGCTTGTTTTTCAACAAACTAATTCCACTTTCTTCCACATCCTGCCTGCACAAATGACATCCTTCCTACAAACCCTTCTACAAGACCACAGTACCATTTAGCAATCAAAACATGGATGTTCATTATCTGCCTTTCCTTCTGCTATTTCCATTTGTGTTGTTTGGTTGTTGTTGGTTTTTTTTTTTGCTCCTGTTTTCCCTTTTCTTTTCAGTCTCCACAATATTTGGGTCAGTTACTTCTAATTCTTTTACTTCTACATTCTCTCTCTCATGCTGGCAGGTGTGATCAGAAACACATCCATTCTAGCTGTGTTATTAATTCATACATATTTACAGAAGTTATACAGAAAAATACTTTGCAAAACCACAATACACTTGGGATAGATGGCCAACTCAGTTCATATATACTTATTCAGACTGTCCCCCTCCCCCTTTCACAGATTTTATGTTTAATTTAAGAGAGTTTTCCCAAAAAATAATAATAAAAAAAAAAATTAAAAAAAGATGCTTGTTTGGAGAGTGAAAGAAGGATGAAGCTGAAAAAGTTATTTTTTCTGCTCCTGAGTTAATCCTGTGGGAAATCAGTGCAATTCAGAGGGCTTTTTTTTTTTTTTCTTCCCAACCAAACATCTAAGTCAGCTCATGTTCATCTGAAACTCAGTTTACTTTAGAAAGGCTAAAGAAATGAAGCAGTCCATCAATTATTTAAAGTGTTTGGCCCTGATCCTGTAAGGGCCCAGGTACACACTTAATTTCACCACAGCCTTAAAGCCAGAGCCTCTCAGGCACGGACCATGAAGGGGCTGGAAAAGAAAATGCACATATCAACATTTTCAGCCCAAAAGAAGCAGTGCAGGAGGGCGGATGCAGGCGGGCAGTCGGGCTGGACTCACACTGGGATGCTCAAGGCATGATCCCACCATGGCCAAAGGGCCAGGGTCAGGCACAGGGCTGCACCAGGCTAATGAGTGCCCAGGGATGGGAGGCTGCAGGCTGCACCTGGGGGCTGTGCAGCAGAAATACTGGTCTGCAAGTCCAGAAAAAAACAGGTACAGAGACAGTATATATAAAAATGATATGCTATGTAAAAACAGAAGCGTGGATGATGTACACGATCTTAGAAGTGAATTGAAATGGAGAAACGCATTCATCTGTTCCGCAGAACTTAACTAGCTACTAAAATTAGATATTGTCAGTACAGTTATAAAGGATTCTCTGCAGTTGGATTCAAATATTAGACAATATTTTACATTTTACACAACAGTAATGGACGACATTACATTAGTGTAGGTATTACCAGGTTTTTCTATGTGAATGCTTATGCCTACTCATAAATGTTTCAGCCGGTTAAATCATACTTAGCAACATTTTCAAAAATACATTTTCCATCCCAGGTATTTTTGGATTTAAAGCAAGTTTTTAGCAAGCCTTCTACCCTGACTATTTCAATACCCAGAAGTCAATGCAGTTAGAGACCGATCCAACACAAAAACAGTGGTGCAAAGCTCATGAGATAGAATCGTGATGCCCGTCTGGCCCCAGCTTGTCTCAAAGGCTCTTCCATGATCATAAACCCCAAAACTCTGGTGGAGGCACCAGTCTCAGAGCCACTTATGTCCTGGGCTCGCCCACTTCTTTCCTTATATCTCCCCATTACTGGGAGGATTGAGGAAAAGACTGCCCAGGACCCTGAAATGTCTTTTGATTTCAACACTGCTGGTAATACATGGAGCTCCTTGGGACCGTGGCTGCCTGAAGGAGCTGGGCTTTGTCCTAAAGGTATCACACATAGTTACAGTTTGGTTTAAATTTTAGGAGACTTATTCAAAAGTCACTCAGATAGATGGTACGTGGTGCCACTGCAAAGGATTTTATGAATTCCTGAACTACATTCCTCCATTTCCCCACTATTTATTTACTTATTTTTGAGCAGGCTCGTGCAGCCTTAGCTGCTTCTCAAGCTCTGTGCCCCCATAATATACGGGGCTGCCATCCCCAGTAGCCCAAGAGAAAAGCGAGATGATCCAAAGCCAGAAGTGCCATTGTAAAATGTGACCCTGACATTTATTTTTGACAGATGGATTTTCTAGGTACAGAACTGTGTTATCTCTGTAATATCTGAACTCAATTTAAGTTTGATCTATAAGATTATTTTCATTTCAACCCCTTTGGACAGTTGCAACAATAATATTTCCCTTCTCCCTACACGAATCTAATTTGGTCTTGCACTGCAACTCTGCTTAGAAAGCTGTTTAGCGGCAATGTTTCAGAAATATGAATCAAATTTTCTTGAGTGAAATAAAATTAGCTACCCAGGAAAGGATAATTCACTTTTCTAGGGGCAGTGATTTCATATTTTAGGTAATGATTCTAAAATACAATAATAGTCGTAATAATAAAATGTTCTGAGATACAGTGGGTGCTGATAGCAACCGGCTATCAGGGGCAGCCTTGCTGTCTCTGAATATGCCAAAAAAGGCAAGTCTTGTGTGAGCTGACCTAGGAGAAGCCTCCCCAGTTCAGCCTTCTATGGGACATCCTCACCACCAACTGCATGAGTAACGTGGCACAAGCCATCTGAATGGAGCCACCAAAGCAAGGTGTGATCTAAGAGTTCAAGAAGAGGAGATAAGAATAAGCAGAAGGAAGATGTTTTTAATGGGCCTTTTGAAGTTTTCTCGTTCTGCCACATTCTGTGTCCCCTTTTCCCTCCCCCTCCCAAAGCAGAGGTGGCAGAGCCCACAGCTGCCTGGATTTCCCACCACCCTCCAAGAACAGAGAAGCAAATCCAACGTCATTAAACAAACAGCAATCCCAACACTGCACTGCTGTCCCTTCATGCTAGCTGTTGCAAAGGAGGCTCCTTTCTCTGCACAGGACCTGTGATGTATCATTTAATCTCACATAAGGACTCTATTCATATAACTCAAATTGGCCAACAGCGTGCCATTCGGCTCCGCTGCACGCTCTCATTTACACTGGACTGAACAAATCAGGAGAAGGTATTCCTGAGCTATTACCAGCATGCTCAGACACATGCTGTTAGGTTTCTAACTTCAGTGGTCCAGAAGATTGAAGCAGAAAAGCAGATGAGGAATTGCAAACATGCGCTGCAGTTGGACTTTGTACGTAGTGGCTGGAAAAATACTGAGTGACCTTGAGACCTGCTCTTTGGAGGAAAGGAACCAGACTGAAACCAAACAACACCACCACAAATGCAAACCAAATAAACAAAATTAGCCAAGACCTGCCACAAAAAGAAAACCACAAGACCCTACTCGTCACAGTGTTTGTTTTCCACAGAAAAGCATCCCCAGCTCATACATAAATCTGCCAGGGGAGAAGTTGACACTCTGGGTTCACTTCTGAACTGCTGCAAACCTCCCATACGAGCCCTGGACAACTGGCCAAACTGCCACACAGCTCACAGTCTTCCTGAACTTCAGAAGTACAAATTCTGAGCTCAAAAACCTGCCTGACTTGGCCAAAGCTGTGCCATGGCCACCCTGTTCTGCGCGTGTTTTGAAAGCCTCTTGCTGAAACTCAGCTGCAGTATCAAACCACTCTGCGCTGCGCTTCAAAAGCTCTAATATGTGCCTGTTGCTGAGGATCAGGAGAAAGATTTATGGTTTTAAGCAGCCTGCCTTGGAATCAGAGACAGACAAACCTCACCTGCAGCAGACCAGGCTCAGAGGACTCTGCATTTGAAAGTGATCAATAGTATCTCCTTGCAATGCACATACTCCACCAGCTGGCAAAAATGCTCAGCAATGATAGGTGGACTGTATTAATGGCAAATGGTTCTCATAGGCTGAAGTTTCCTTGTTTCCTATCAGTGCCCATTACGAAACAAATTGCCATTAAAACACTTGTATCACGCCATCGTAACACCTTGCTAATTTTGTGAGCTTTTTTTTTTACTTTTTAAAATCTTTTGTATCAAAGTATCTTCAAAACTGGGGAACAGCAGTCACAGTCCACTGCTAGGAGGGCAATGCTTCCAAATATCCATCCCAGGATATTTATGCAACACTTGTTGCAGAAAACTCTCAGACATTGAGACCACACTGCTCCCAGCTCCCCTTTAGCTGAGCAAGCAAACCAGGAACCCATTAATTTGCTGCATGAGTTATGGCTCCCTGCAGCACCTTTTGTTCACTGTCAAGGTTGTGCAACAATGACGAATGCAGCTACATTCAGCCCAAAACTCCAGGATTTGATATACTAAATCATTCTAGATATTAAATGTCTCAGCGATAAGCCTGGCAAATGAATTCCTCTGGAGCCTACACTTCTGCTGTACACGAGGCAGGACAGAGCCCCGATCCCATCCCACACTGACTCACGTTTGGTAGCACTGCTGTTCCCAGGAAAGAAATCAGAACCCCAGGAAAATTCACCCCGCTTCCAGCGGCCACTAAATGACGTTGCAAATCTGCATACATAACAGAGGCAGCAAAAGGCAGGGTGGGGAATTAGAAGCTCACCAGTTATCCCTATTTTAATAGCAGTAGCTGTACACGCATATAAAATTTCCACTTTCCCTAGTAAATAAACAGAAAAGACTGCAGCAAAATAAACAAACAGGAGAACACAGTCAGAATACTTAAGCAGCAAGACACAGGCAGTTTTCAGTTTCACTGTCATCAACTTAACTATTAATCTTTTTTATTTTAAAAAGATCATCCTTCTGCCATAGCACGCCAAAGTCAAGAGAACTGAATACACTTCATCTTATCTAATTTGTAATGAACATGTAACATTTCAAAGGAATCCTAAACCAAAATGGATTAAGGCATGAAGATGCTGGAACAATTGCTACTTCCATTTTAATTTCTCAAAATCACCATCAGACACATCATAGTGCTTAACACTGAGAAGATTTTGCAAGCCTCATAAACAACAGTGGCACTACCCATTATCACCCAAGTACAAATTAGTTTGACCTTTTCAGCTTTCTCATACTACGCTTCCTTTTTTCCACTTGACTTAAGAAAATATTGAGTCAATCTGTGTTCTGCACTCGTCATTCTCAAATGCATTTGACTGCTGTTTTTTCCCTCCTCCTGCGATTATAAGAGCCCCATCAAACCCTGAATTCACCCAAGCACTTCTTTCACTCCCACCAGCAACATTACTGTCACTCCATAGGAAAGACCTTATGCTTAGCATTGCACCATATCTGCTTTTTCCATCTCCACCTCACTGATAAAATGAAGAAAAGGTGTGATGGCTTCCTTTACTATTATCTGTTTTTTCCATCCCCACCTCCCTGATAAAATGAAGAAAAGGTGTGATGGCTTCCTCTAATATTCACTGCAGGAAATGCTGGTACACAACGTGAAAATCAGAAATGTGGGATAGCTGCGTGATGGCCACAGCCCTGCTCACAGAGCTCTGTGCCTGCCAGAGGTGTCAGGGGATGGAATATTTTTAGTTCAGCTGTTCTATCAGCACACAGACAAAGCATCCCTAACACCTTGCACCTTTCGGGACATCTCTGCACGTGCTCACCGCCATGGCCACTGACTTCTGCAAGGTTTAAAATCATTCTTCATGACTCACTGGCACTTTCTAACAGCACGTCTGGCTGCACTGGATCCAATAGAGGAAGCTTGTTGTAGCTTTGATCTTCTTGGGTGGCAACCAAAGGATGCCACCCAATGGGCATGGGCAGAGAGAGAGTTGTTTTATCAGGCACAAAAACCTGACCTGTCTGCCAGAGTGAAAGAGTACTTGCTGCATCAGGAAGGATGGATAACAGCAGGTATAAAAACACTGGGGAAAAAGGAGGGTCAAACAGAAGCAGAAGGGCTTTGTGGGTTAATAAAGAATCGAGACACTGATGGTGGAAATGTGTCAAGGGGAAAAATGATGTGCTTTTGTACAGATTCTGAAGAATTAGGAATCCTGAAAAAAATTATACTGGGGAAACTGTATGATGGGGATCATAAGCACAAGCTTCAATATGCACCTGAATGCCTGCAAGCTGCCGCTGGCTCTTTACCAGGGAGCTGTGGAAGCACAGCAGTGATACTGTGTCTCCAACTGTGCCCTGGTCCCTTGATGTGTGTGATGCTTCCTCCTGTGCAGAACAGGGAGAGGCAGGGATGCTCTGAGACGAGGGAGGCTGAGGGCTGAGTGCTGCCACCCTGTGGGACCGCTGCCTCCCGTGTCTGTGCACGCTCAGAGCAGGAAGGAATGGGGGAAATGGGGTGAGAAAAGCCCCAGACAAGTTGTTTTCGGAGAAGTGAAACAGTGAAATACATTGGAGTATTTATTCTGAGCCGAAAATATTCATGGCTTGGAAAAAAACCTTACTGAAATGTGTCCAGAATAAGAACAAATATTAGAATTCAAAGCAAATCACATGGAGAAATTGCCGATCTGATGCATTTACACAGTCCCTATGTACTCATGCATATCCAGGCCTGAACTGAAATCCAGTTTCTGTACATGGCTAAGAGCTGATTATATCTGGAATGACTCTTCGGCTGCACTTCATACTCATTCATTTCTACTTCGAGCTATACGTGCATAACAGAGGGCATTATATACCTCCCTAATTGAACAATACAGATCAATTAAATACAAAAAGTCATTTCTGGACTAAAACCCTCTTAGGCAAATGTTCTGCTCTTATGCTAAGTAACTCTTTTTAGAGCTTGGAGTTGAGTGCTGTTCAGAAGCTCTTTTTCAAAAGACTGGGAGACAAAGACCAAGAAGATTCACTCACTCACAATAAGAGGATTCAGATCTTTTGCCCCCATTTAACAAGAGCAGGGTAGCGGTGATAAAATATATATATTATTTGATGAAAGCTACTCAGTGCTCTGCAACGGGAGGTGAAGAACCCTCACCTGCTTAGCACTGAACACACCTTTCAACCGCAACTCGTGGGTCACACCATTAACACAAAGTACAGTGTTATTCAAATATTATGGAAAAGTCATCACAGAAGGTGAACTTAGGCACAGACTGCAGCCCACCAACTGCAGGGTTCCTCACACATATGCTATATAAAACCCAGAAGTCCCACCTAATGCCCAAGGGCAGAAGATCGACTACGTCAGCAAATAAGTCACACTTCCTGATGGTGTCAGAAACCAAGATTTCAGCAGGTGGTATAGAAGTCCCCAACAGCAGCTCAGCACTAAGAAAGCCACAGAGGATATCAGTTTTAATGCTGACCCACCAGTACACGTTTTTCCCTCAAATACACCACTGTAATTGAAAAGATTATTGATTTAAACCTAGCGCAGCTAACAGAACCCAACTCAGATATGAGCCTAATAGTAATCACCCAAGAAAGGAAAGCCTTCCTGACAACCTTGGAGTTTATGGGCTTTCTGCAACTCCAAAGCCCAGTCATTAGCTCATGCTTACAGAGATTATGCTCAAGGTTTTATATCTATAACTGAAAAGAAGCACAAATGCAAGATCAGAACCATTAACAGAGAGCCAGGAACAGGCAAAGCAGCATTTACTGAATATCCTCAGTAATTCTGGTTTTCACAGAGGGCTAGTTGGGTTTTTACACTCCTACTATTGGAAGCACAGAGATGGAAATGTGTTTAATTGTTTGAAGGTGATGTCGTTCATAAGTCTTCCCAAATAATACCCTGTTATCTGTCTAAGAGCTTAATAAACCACACACTTACCTTTCTGTTAAAAAAAAAAACCTACTGATAGGTTATTGTTATTCAGTCCATGAAGATTAAATTATCATTAATATGAAAGGTTTTCCCATTATAAACACTAAGTATGGTATTTGTTCCTTTTCTTAGTCTTCTAATTGATTAAGATGACCTGCTAAACCCTATGTAGATTGGGTTTAAATACCACACATCTTCATTGGCCAAACATTTATGTAAATATATTGTAAACACTGATTTTGTGTGAGGACTACAAAGACCTCACACTGATAGAGTTTAGAGCAGAGTCAACCAATCAGGAGTACAAAGCAGCTCAGGACTCACTTGTCTCCTGACCAGCTTCCAAATGCCAAATGCTGTTGGGATCCCTTTCACTAAGAGCATCCTCTAACCAAAATCTCACAGGTCTCCTACATGACCTTCTACAGCATCAACTCTCAGCAGATCAGGCAATGACTGCCTGTGGGGTGCAGACCCTTGCTGCCCCCCAGCCCTCTGGTCAGAGTTATGGTTCAGGAACCCTATGAGATACAAGCAGTGACCAGGTTGGAAATGATTCTGCTCCTGCAAAGTGCTCCAGGAGGTGCAGGGGCAATGACTATGGGTTATGCTACTGGTGAGCAAGGAGATAAAGGTGAGGAGAGAGATGAAACATCTCAGCACACTGGCCTCCCACAAGGAAAGGAAAGGGGAAAAAAAAAGGGAAAAGGGGGAAAAAGGGGGAAAAAGGGGGAAAAAGGGGGAAAAAGGGGGAAAAAGGGGGAAAAAGGGGGAAAAAGGGGGAAAAAGGGGGAAAAAGGGGGAAAAAGGGGGAAAAAGGGGAAAAAGGGGGAAAAAGGGGGAAAAAGGGGGAAAAAGGAAAGCCAATCATAGCAGTTGGTCTTTCAATTACATCTTGCTCTTCTCACAAGAATGGAAAAGGTGATGGTTAATAACAAATGTCGCCAATGAGTCTCACTGAAGCCTGGCTCAAAGCCTCTGGAAAAACAAATAGAAGAAAAGATGGCAAAGTACTGGTACTTAAGAAGATTTATCTGCGGTTCTGCCTATGTGTCAACGCTCACCAAACTCCCACTGTACCACTGAAGTAGCCCTGAAGGAGATCTGAGTCTTTTCCTCTGGAGGCTTTTCCCCCAAATCATTCTTCAGGGATGTCAAATTTTCAGAAGACCCCTTGGGAAAAAAAAGTTGTCATTAGCATAGGAGTACATCCTAAGAGGCAAAATGTCTCGCTTTCTTTTAAACTTTATGATGCATCTTAGGAGAGCTTTGTACTGGAAACATCAAAACATTTATTCATTAACAAAGATGTTTGGCTAAATCTGAGACATCTCCAGCCAGCTTTCATGTAAGGGAGCATCAGCTGCTGATCAACTGGGAGCTTATGGAAGGATTAATAGAAGACATAAACGTAGTAGAAGCAGAACCGTTTAACACAATCTTTTAAAAATCCCCATAAAGGCCATTTTAAAAAATATAATTGTTCTAGAATATTTTCTTGAGACCCCATCACCTTTTTAAAGTGATGTAATGTGGTAAGCACGTCGCTTGCCTTACTGAAGACCACATGCTGATGCATCTATGCAGTAATTAGGTACCAGAGCAAAATCCAAATTTACTTTGCACAGTCAAAACCTGCTCCTTATTCTTTAGCGTGAATATAAACCATGAATATAGATTACAGAAAATTCACTAGATTGTTTTTAAAATGCTTTGACCTTCTTGTTCCTGAAGGTCTGATTTCCAGTGATTTAACACAGCAATTCAAAAAAAAAAAAAAAAGAAAAATCTTTTCTTAGTGTCATACTGAAACAGATTTTTATCCTGCAGATTAAGATAAAAAGTGACTGCTTCTATCTAGGGAAAAGCCAAGAATGAAGTTATTTCCTAAGTACAGCAAATACAGGACTGGAAATGCTGTTTGGTGCAGAAAATACCATTCTGAGTTCCTAATGAAACATGAACCTCGTTTACACTAAGGCTGTAAGCAGATTTGACACCAGTGCTTTTGTTTTAATCTCACCATTTTTGGTGGATGATCGCAGGGGACAGGGAACGCTCGCGTATTCTCAGGGAACACGAGATTGGGTGGATGTCATCATTATATATGTGCTGTGCTAATAATAAAGAGAATGAATCACTACTGTCATGATATCCACACTTATATTTGAGTAACCACTGCAGCAGATAACAGTAAAGATGTGTGCAAGTTTAAATCCTGGCAGCACGCCTGGATGAGAGCTCCGGAGCTGACATTTGTGGATCTGTGTGATTCATGTAACTTTGCTGTGTTTGTGATTACCTTCCTGTCAGGGACTGCGCATCACTCACGTAGCAGCCTCACAGTTCCTGCAATGGAAGGAAAATTCCCAACTGTTGCACCAAACCCTGCTCACCACGAGCCCCACAACAGCACACAGGCAGAGGGAAAACAGCGTTTATAGGGACATTATGGGGTCATTTTAGGCCACAGACAGAGGTGTGGAAAGAAAACCCAGACTTCCTCTGATCTAGTCTGGCTAAAAATAGGAAAATAGAGCTGTGGTCATTTATGAACTCAGAAACGTGGCAGAGTAGCACTAAGGAACTGCTTCTCCTTTTGCCATCACTGCACCCCAGTGGTGCCAGGGCTGGGTATGGGGCGGATGCTTGAGCTGGGCCTGGTCCTGGGGCAGAGCTCTGCTAACTGCTGCTCAGAGACATCACAGAGGAATTAGAAAGGCAACTGCCTGGCTCTCTTGTGGGCAGCATCCCTCTGCCTTGTTTTCAGCCTGATTTTTTAGTAAAGCAAGCCAACTACACAGAACTCTCAGGCAAGGCTAACTCCCCAAATCAAAGGAAATAAATTACTTGGTACAGGAATATTTACAAAATTGTTTTCAAGTTTTGCATATTTCACAGGAATTGTACAGAATAACAACTCAACCTATTTTCATAGGTGTTCCCACAAGCTAACACACGTATTTTAAATGAAGGCTATGCTATCCCCCTTCATAAAGGTATGGGGTGAGGGGTTGATGGTTGGATTCAATGATCTGAGTGGTCTTTTCCAACCTTAATGACTCTGTGATTCTATGATTATCAGACATGGATGTCACCAAGATATGTTCCAGTACAAGAAGTGCAATCTGGGAACCAAGGAGGGTTTTCCCACCAGTTGCCTGCTGCCTTGCAGTGCCACCATCTCTGCCCCCACAACAAGCTCTCCTAAGCTGATGGTTAAACACTGGCACTTGTGGAAACGAGCAATGGAAGGATTAACACCCAAAATACAACTATGGCCACAAGCAGGCTGAGGTCTCACAGAACACAGTGCCACACCAATGCCAAAGCTGTCCTAGTGGTGCAGGACTGGGGACATGCCAGCATATCCCACAGCCAAGGCACACTCATCTCTCATCCATGGTGGCCTTGGGTTAGGAACCATGGTAGCACTGCTCACGTGCAGCTCAGGTTGGAAAGAAACATTTCATCCACTTTAGTATTTTACATGCTAAGGAAGAAGAGAGGCTCTTGTACAGGTAAGCTTTTCTTCTGCTGTCGTTCACATCCAAAGCATACAGTCTGTCATCAGATAAAACAGAACAAGCTTAAAATTCTGGGAATTCTAGGGGGGAAAAAAGCTCAGCTCCACAACAGAATGTGCACATAGGAAAATTCCCAGCTCGAGGAGTTTTCCCATGGTCATCTGATTCAGTGCTGCACTGCACTCACTACTTGACTCCGGTGTTCAGCATCCAGGAGAGCACATGGGCAGGAGACTGCTATTCACAATGGCACACCAAAGATTTTGGCACAGCTTCCTACACAGTGTGAGCCTGCTGGATGGCAGCTGATGAAGCACCTACTGACATCAAGACCCTGTCAGAGGTATTCAGCTCTGCCCAGAGCTGCGTGCAGTGAGGAAGAGGTTACTGCACCCAGCAGAAGCCATTGTCTAAAGCAGGCTGCTTTGGGAAAATTAGCAGTGTGCACACCCCTAAATGAAGCTTTACAGCAAGTAAAAGAGGGATTAGCCATGTAAAGTAAGTCCTTTTGGTATTAGATTAAAGGGGGGAGGTGACTTTGAAGGATTATTTAGGAGCCATTTAAGCAGTTCGCAGGGACTTACAAACGCAGGGTAAAAAATACAAGCTCTGTAGGTCCAGAAAAATAGAAAAAAAATAAGTGGTCTGGCCAGCAAAGCAACACAAAAGATTCCTGGAAGGTGGACCCGAGTGCAGGGCCCGTGGCTTTGCTTCCCACACATGCATGGGACAGACTGCTGGTGCAGAGCAGGGATGGGGAGCGCAGGGGCTCGCATCCCGCTGGCACGCTCCGGGCACGGGGAAAGAAAGCGTCTCAGGAGCCGCGTGGCTGCTTAACTAATAGGATCCCACTGGTCTCTGCTCTCATCTGAATGATCTACCTGCGAGGAAGCAGGTCCTGAACCAAGGCACGTAAACAGGAGGATGTGCAAGCATAACACAAAAACTGACTTATCCCCATAGGCAAACGTCCCCCTTCCTCCCCGCACCTCAGGGTGCCTAATCAGCATGCTGGCTCTTAATCCTTTGCCCACATTTAATCCCGCAAGGGAAAATGAATGCACTGCTGCAAGACCTCAGACTGTTTTATTAAACCCTCCTCGCAGAAACCAGCTCCTGCTTAGTCCAAAACGCGATGGATAATTAGTATGTAAGATACAAACTATTTCCACTTGTTATGCAAGCGGCATCGTTTAATTTGTAGTTTAGAGAGCAAGTCATTCCTGTCTGGGATAAATAAAACAACACGCTGCATTATGTTGCTCGCGACACGGAAGCAACATCAGACTGGGGAAAGCAAAAGAAGCTAAAACTCAAGCAGGGAACATCGGCTGTATCAAGCAAAAAGTTATGCATGCATTCTGCCAGCTTGCGAGGGAGCATCTCCCTGCCAGCAGAGACGCGCGCACACCCACAGCCCCAGCCCCGCGCTCTCCATCACCACCGCGTTTCCCTCGCCCTCGGCGGGGCCAGCTCTGCCCTACCCCGGCTCTCCCCTCCCGGGGCCGCTCTCCGAAAGCCGCTCCGACAGCACGGGGGAACCGCCGCGCTCCCGGTTCCGCTCCCCGAACTCCGCGCTCTGCTCTCCGGGCTCCGCACCCCGCGCATCCCCGGCTGTTCTCTCCTTCCCCTCGCCGCACCCGGTTCCCTTATTCCCCGCCGGAATTTTTCACCTCCCGATGGGTTTCTCTTTTCCCAGCCTGCATCCCGCAGCGGAGCGGCGCTTACCTGCCCGGGGCTGGGGGCATGCTGGGCTCCGCGGGCGCTGCCTGCCCGCCGTGCGCGGCAGCCCCGAGGTGCGCGGCTCCCGCAGCAGCCCGCGGCCGCAGCATTGAGCGGCAGCGGCCGGGAGCCGGGCGAGCAGCGCAGACCCCTCCTCCTCCTCCCAAAGCTGCGCCGTGCGCGGGGGGCGGGCGGAGGAGCCGCGGCAGCGCGGCCGCCCTTAACCCTTCTCCCACCCCGCAGCCCCGAACGGCGCTCGCCGCCCTCCTGCGGGGCTCAGCGGGAGGCTGAAGGCTCACCCCGGCTTCTTTTCGGTTTGCTTTCAGTCAAGGGAAGGCTCGTCCCGGCAAATACGGACCCATCCGCATCCGCTGCCCAGTACAGCCCCGAACAGCGGATAGCGCAGAGTCCCCAATTACAGCGCTGGGCATGTATTTGGTTGGGTTTTTTTTTTTTTTTTTTTTTTTTTTTTTTTTTTTTTCCCCTCTCTGCGGTTGCCTCCAGCTTTGCCATAATTTTCTCACTCGTGCAAAGCTGCCTCCCTCCATCTGCCTGGTCCACCCTCTGCTTTCATCCCCATTCTGACCCTTCTCGTCCAAGACGGCAGCATCTCTCGGTGCTCTCGGGAGAAGGGACGAGGCACGGAGGAGCACACGAGGTTCCCATTCGTGCCCCTCCGACACCCCTCACCGCCGCACTGCGAGCTGCCGTCCCGCGCTGGGACCTTCCCCAGGGTCCTCTTTCCCGAGCTCTCTTTCCACTTGTAGCTGCCAAGCAAATAACGAGCCGCGAACCGCTTGGAGAGCCGGAGCTCAGATTTAATACACAGAGCGATTTAAAGGCACAAAGAATAGAGGGAAAAAAAAAAGAAAAAAGAAAAAAAAAAAAAAGAAAAAAAACCACCAAAAACAAAAACACACGCAAAGCGAAGGCGGGACCTACCTTTCCTCTGTCCTGCACTACCGAACGGGGAGAAACGCTCTTAAATGAGTGTGTAAAAAGTGCCTTTCAGTGCAAAGAGACTATTCAGCCTTAACTGTGCCTCCCCTGGGTTTTGAGGGATTAAGTGAAACCCTTATTATGTTTAATTATCTCTAGAGTTGCTCTCTGTGCTTGCTGCCTTGCTTTATGGTTTAATAAACTGCACGTCGATATAAACTGAATGACAATTAACATTAGTGCAGGTTGGATTCGCCTTTATTGCTGCTCGCAGGTTCACACTCAACGTGCCTCCGCACGGAGCTTTCATTGCCACCTATCAGCACCTCTTCATCAGCACAGCTCCCAGCTCCAAAAGGTGCCTGGAAAACTCCCCGAGCAGCTCGGGGTTCATGTGGGAACCCCTAATTTAGCCTCATGGACACCCATCTGTGCTGGCACATGGGGTGGAGGATACAGAGTCCCTTGAGCCCACCTGCAGTTCCTTAAGGATGATGGGCTCCTACGTGGTGGTGGATGCATACAGAGGTCAGGAGGGGCCAGCACTGCCTTTCCTGAATCCTAGTGAAGCTCTAACATCAGATCCAGCTGTGAAAGCAAAGTCTGAAGGAGCTGGGGGTAGTGCACTTGAGCAGCGTATAAATGAATCCCGCGTGCTATGAGACGTTATATAAATGTTATGTATTATCTGTGTAATCTCATTCTGATTTATACAATAGTAAAGACTGCTCAGTAATCCAAAATAAATACATCTCAAGTTTAGCTCCAAGTGTTTTCAATTTGGGAGTGCCTGTGTCTCCAAGGTCACCTCATAAATCCTGGCACTGTGGCACGGCGCTGCCAATCTGCGTGGGGTGTAATAACTCTGGAGGGAAATCAACGCTGAAAATGCTGCCGAATTTTTCAAAAGGAGCACAGGTAGAAATACATCATCACAACCCATCTGAGCGTGCAACATCCTTCCGAGCGCTGGAGGAAAAACATCATCCAGCCTCACCTGGGTGGCAACCAAAAGCAAATAGGAGCTGAAAGGTAAAACCACGGGGCCGGTGTGTGCAGACAGATGGCTTCCTTGGAAAGCCTCTTGGTTGCACCACCTTCTCTGCAGACATTGTAACCCATCACGGAATGAAGGAGCAGACAGGTCACTTGCTTTTGTTTCTAAACAAACCCACGAATGAGGCCAAAGGTAGAAGAGTCAGAACTCCAAGACTCCTGTCTACGAGTCAGACAAATTCTTTTTAGCAAATAGTCTAAAATACTTCATAAATCCAGTAAGAAAAGCTGCCTTGCAGGTTTTTAAGATCACTTGCAATAATAAAGCTGACACTTTGAATAAAGCCTTACAGCACGACCTTCAGAAACAAGCAGCTGCACTCATGCTTGACAACTGGGATATTGGTGCCAGAACATTGCAGCGATATTTAGCATGGTAATACTAATTAGGGAAAAACAAACTATTTTTGATTACCATGAAGGCTGTCACACAGGCAAAGCCAAGAGGCAGGCAAAACCAGCCCTGCTCCTGATGCATTTACACCATCCTGCCCTGCTGCTGCCAGCAGGTGTGGGTGAGGCAGCGCGTGGCCCTGCAGTGCATCCATCCCATCTGTAGGGATAGAGACAGACGGCCAGGCCATAGGTTTATGGGTGATGATCTCATGGCCTGAACTTAGCAGAGGTCCTTTGTTTAGGCTTCGGTTCGTGTAAATCTTGGGGAAGGTTTGTGGACTGTTTTACTAATACGGTAAGACTTTGTTAAGCATCTCTTTAAATGACTGCTACAAAGAAATCTCCAGGGTTTACACTGTAGTTTTGTCTGACCTTTAATTAAAATACCAAGGCTATCTTTACAAGGTGAAGGCTCTTTGCAGAGTTCTTTGAGGGGCTGTTCAAATCTAGGGCTGCTTATCTCACAGGGATACAGACAGCATTACAACCCATAAAGAGTTTTGCAGGCATTTACCTTTTTTTTCTTACCATGCATCATGTGAGTTTCATTACAAGATAACGCAAATATGTACATATATATATATATGCATAGTTTTAAAGAAGATAAAAGAAGAAAAAAATAACAACTGGCTGAAAATTGTTTGCAATGTGATCTGTTAATATTCTCACATCAACAGGTAAGTGACAGCACGGACGGTGAGAAGTGGGAGAATAAATCTTTTAGACAAACTTGAAGTGATATTAGCACTGTGGAAAGGTGGTAGATGGATGCCTTCAGAGGCTGATGCCCAACTGCGAGCAAGGAAGAAAGCTCTGTGTTTTGCCAGCATGGCCCAACGTGTGTTTCAGAAGCCATTGCTTGGAGCTGCAAGGTGACGTTTGCGCCAAACAGATTCAATCTTTGGCCATCCCAGTGAGCTCTCTGCCACAGATGCCAGAGAGTGCCAAATCCAATGAAGCATTTTGAAGAAATTGAGTATTTAACCCTGGCAATATGGCTGAGAAGCAAATACCTGAACCTACAAACTTAGAGTCATCAAACAGTGCTCAGATATTAGCTTTAATGATTTGGTTGGCCAAGGACAAAGAACAACACTGGGCTTTCCAAGATGCGGGTGTTTGAAAGAGTCATCATTTCTTTAGCTTATTTCTAAATTCTTTATGTCCATAAGGTCTCTGGAGGACAACAGCAGTTCTGCCTACCTCAGGGTAGCACCGGAATGGACCAAACAATTATTGCAGTCTAAAAAGCTTTGTTCAATAGCAACTGAATCCAGATTGTTTGTTTTCATTGGACTTTGTGTCCAACTTTTCAAAAATCCCCTAAGGGATATGTTTCCTAGCCAAATTTGAGAATAAAGGGTATTTTAACGATCAAGATACCAAATTTGGTATCTTGGGATTTTGGGATGAAATTTGGGATTTTGGAATGAAAGTGATGCAATCCTCAACTGTTAAAACTATCATTTGTAACTCTAAATTAAAGCCTTAGGTCACAAGGCAAAGAATTATAACATTAAAAAAAATCAGAATAGGAAAAGCCTGAAGCTTCTCGGTCTAAGTTATGAATTATTTTTGTCATGATTAAGATTCCAAGGTGACACCCACTGCTACATTTTAGTAGTTAGAGAAACATGTTAATGTAAACTTCATTATCTGCTGTGATTTTTTTTACATTAGATTTTAAATACAATAATCTAATTACCTCAGAAATTAGAAGAACAGCTCACCATTATTTCCAAACCATCACAAAAGGGAAGCTTCAAACGATACAAACTTAATAACATGTATATTAAAAATGTTAAAAATAATTCCCCTTAAAAAGACAAAATTCAGAGTGTGTTGCCATGATAAGGTGCTGACATTTATAAATGCCATGTGATTAGCATGTGAAGAAGAGATACACATTCATTGTATGCTAAGACCTATTAATCATCTGTCACCTGATAAACATGCAGCACAATGCCCTCCCCGCTTCATTTCGAGCCCTTACAAAGTTGGCTGTGGGTGCTGATAACTCCAAAACTTCTTTGGACTGTTTAGGTAGGACTTTTAATAGAAAGAACTTCGCACACTGCCTGTGCACAGCTGGGATCTTGCTAAAGGACACAGCTCAGATGGACAATTATGAGTCAAAATTAAGAGTGAATGAACGGCTGTCAACCAGCGCTCTCATCAACCACAGCGACCTGGTTCTTCTTCCAAAGGTTACTGAGGGTGCTCCTGCTGCATTTTCTGTTCTAAATGTTCTACTGAAAACTTTGGCATTTGGCCTTCAGAGAATGCAGCTGTGCTTGAAGCTTCACGAATGGAACCGTCCAGCCAGGCAAAGCCCCACCACCACATCATCTCCTGCACGATTCTCCACAACTCCAGCTAGTGAACTGGGGAACAGTGACAGCTTTTCTTCCAGGGAAGCCTGGAGACAGGTCCTCCAAGGCAGATAAAATTCCTTACATCCAGAGAACAGCCAATGCCAGACACTTAGGAGTTCAGAGACAAGAATTATCAGATTAAACATGCGATCCATTTGCCTAGTATCACACCTTGAATCATGACTTATTCCAGGGAGAAGAGCCCAGCGTGGCCCTCAGACAGGCCACCCATGGAGATTGCACTGATTCAGAGTCACACAGATGCAGCTGCAGGTAGCTGAGTAAAACCCCTTCATAATACAAACTGCTCTTCTCAGTAATGAGAGCTGGAAGGTCTTTTAGACTTTCGGTAGAATGGGAGCCACGGAGAGAATTTTGAGCAAGACACAGTCTATTGTTAATGCACAGATAAGGAAGAACAAAAATAGAACTGTATTAATTTCAGCACAGAAATACAGGGAAAAATATACTTGTGTCAAGGAAAAAGAAAGTAATAAAAATTTTTATATGAAAGATTTCTATAGAGGCCATTAGAAAGAGCAGAGAGAGGGGGGAAAAGAGCAGAGGAAAACATCTCTCTGCAGCTTATGAATAACAGATAAACTTTATTCTTGTAATGATAGGGTAAGGTTTTAGTTGAAGGGTAGTAGCCTGCCAATAATAAAGATAAAGACAAATACTGTTACAGCTGCTGGAAAAATAAAAACAAAGCTTGTTTTTTGTTTGTTTTTTTTTTTTAAATTGAAACAATTATTTTTCCCTAGGACAGTTGGCTACATTCAACAGATAAGTTATTAACTGTCACTTTTGAATTTTAGCTTTATATAGCAGTTATCAACGTGCTGATTCTGCATGCATAATTTCCTAAAAGGGATCATATTATTATGGCAGTCGTGTTAGCAGTGTGTGAACACGCATATTCCCATTTAAGTCATTATCTGAAAATAATATCCTGAATTGGATATATCCCATGGGAAGGAAGAGAACAAAACCACCTTGGCCCAAACGTATTTATGATATTTAAGTAAACACAGGAGCCATTTTACATGCCTAAGCCAAAAAAAATAAAGTCAGTGTAAACATGCTATGGAGCATTCAATGCTGCGCCGTCACTGCTGTGAGACATCCAGTGGATGCCAGGCTATGCATTGCTTAGTGCTGGTGCCCATGAGTCCACTAGTGTAAAAAAACAGATCCAAAGATACAAAATCCTTTGTTCTATGCAGAGAAACAACCAGCAGCTGAATCTTCCTATTCTGAATGATTCTGAGTTTGGCTTTTGTGTATTCTGCAAGCTTTATAGACCTTCTTGTAGTGACAGAGCTGCTGGTCATTCATTAAAAGGAAACAGAACAAAAGGATAACTGAAATCTTTCAACAGCTAAGTGGATTGTTTTCTTCTTCTTCTTTTTTTTTTTTTTTTCACTTTTTATTTTTTATTTTCTAAAGAATGGATTTAGCTCTGCAAAGGAAAGACAACTGAACCATTTGAAACCCTAAGGAAATGCTTACTCCTTCCTTTGCAATGCTGGGATGTTCCACTAAGGCTTACATTTATTAAGAGTCTTCCAATGGATTTATGAACAGAAGATTACGTTCTTAATGCTGCTTCTCAGAAATTGAGTGAATAATTCAAAGCACACCAATATACTACGGAAAACAGAAAAGTACCTTTACAGATCAGTACCATACAAAGAAAGTGAGCCTCAAGCTCACTCAAGCTATATAAACGTGATAGATGCAGCATAAAGACCACTGTGTATGAGTCAGCTGCATGAAGTGAGGTGGTGTAAAGCACTGAGTGGTAGCTATAGAATATATGAACAATTGCTAGCAATAATGCACATGTGTAACATAAGATTGATAGCACTACATATGAAAAACATACCAGTTGGACCATTAATAAGCTCTGTTTGTGCTTCGTATTGACAGATTTAGAGCATCCGCCCATCAGAAGTCAAAGACATTAGAGCAATGGCCCAGGGCAATGAGCCAGCTACCAGAGGAGGTTCATCTTTGCACCAGGGGAGAAGAGAGCAGCTGGGAGCTGCTTCTCTAAATACCTGCACTGTTCCCTTTCAACATTGTTTTCTTTAAGAATGCTCATGGCAAATAGGAATGGGCTTTCATCAGATGTGCCAGGACAGGAAGATGCCATGGAATGGCAGTAGTCTGCTGGGTTTGACAACAGGGAGCTGCTAAAAAGGAGGTGGTATGAGGACACACAAAATGGGAAAGGTTTGATTGGCAATTTGGCAGTTGCTTTATGCAGTTCAAGTTAGTCTGAAGTAAACAGTAAATCAGTCATGCCTACACATGAATTCTTGCTAAGGAGTGAGAAAAGCCCTATATCTTTGGAGATAGAGGACATTGTGGACCATGCAAAGACATTAAAAAAGAGAAGTCAGGATCATCAAGCAGCTGCATTGAAATATGCAAGGAAATCTCTCTCCCTCTCCCACCCCTTCTCTATCAGAATCTGGCATCACTCATTCTTCCTGTTCTTCATGTGAGGATGTGATGAGACAGCAAAGTGATCTCTGGAGAAACCTCTCATCCAAGACTGTTCATTTGTAAAATGGGGACTGGTGTTGATTTGCCCACCTGTCCCCTGTGAGCACTTCTCCAAGGAGTCAGCCTCCCTGAGTGCAAACCAATGGCATTTCCATCAAAGCCATTATCTGCCAAACCCATCCTAAAAAACACTTACGTGCCAGCTCAGCTGCCCATGTGAGCCGTGCACAGGGGACACTCAGCTTGCAATGCCAAGAGCTTTCTGCAAAGCATCTCCCACCAGGGCTGGAGCTGCAGGGATGTGCCAGTGCTCAGCCCAAGAGGGAAAGGGGAGTTTATCAAGAAACTGATCATAAAGTTTCTGATTCCCTCAAACGTGGTGTTTCACTGTCACCCTCCAGAAAAGTCCATTACTATGTTTAACACCATTAGAGCCCGTATGAGAGAAGTGGGACCCTAAAACCTGCTTTAAACTTTTACCATAACCTCAAAAACGAAGGAAAAAAATAGCATAAAAGAGCAGATCTGAGCCATCTTCATCAGAAAGGAGCTTTCCCCTTCTCAAACATGCACGCCTTGACATCTGACTCAATATCACAGTAAAAATTGATCCCTGTGCAACGTCCCAAAGGCAATAAGGGTGAAGAATGTGTGTCCTTTACTTCTTTTGGACTACCTGCTTCCCTGCCTTTATTTTAAATTACAGATGATAAATAAAGAGGAAGAAAGAGCAAAAGAAACCCGTAGGAACAAAAGATCACAGTGTTTTCTGGAGTGATCCAGCTGATTTAAGCATGTAGAAACACTTGATGCTCACTGCAAGTTACTTTGTTGTGTACTCTGTTTAACTGTATGTGGTTTGTCTCACCGCTGTCTTTGTTTCGGAGTTATTTTTAGATCTGAAAAATGCTCAGCAATTAGCTGCTTTCTCACGGTGCTGTTCCTCACCAGATGCTTGCAGGTTGCCTTTCTTTCCTGCTGCAAGCCTGCCTGCAGCTGCTGATCACTCAGTTCGCCTGCTGCCATGCATGCAGCAGTGAGGAGCTGAAGGAGCCGAGCCTGACCCATTTGCCAACCTCCCGCACCTTTTGGGGTCATCTGAGCACTTCTCATTCTGCACTGCACACAAACTGCACACCATTGCAGGCCCACAGCTGCGTGAATGGTTCTGCTAACGTTTGCTACTCAGCACGCGCCAACCGCTCGCTGCTGTCTGCTAATGGGAGGGCACGGGTCTGGCCTGGGTTGTGTCCATTGGCACTTCCCATGCACATTCCTTAGGAATCCTTCGCAAAGTCTTTTTTCACCCTATCTTGAATCTCAGCTCTTGTGTCTCAACAATATCTCCCGCAAGAGTGAGGCCAGCGCAGCAGAAGGAAAATAAAATAAGAAAACTATGTGGATCTCTCGTATCTCCCAACTTTGATGTTCTGATATTCACAATCAGATAATAACAGCTTGGATCTCTTCTGTCATTTTGCCCTGCACGCGCTCAGAATAGCAGTGGAATTTAAACTACTATCTGCAATATTTTTTATTGAAAGCTGTACCTAAAAAAGGGTATCTTGCTGAAATAAGCACTTAGCCATTTCTGTATTTCAGGGGTTTTCATTTTTGATGACACACACTGTGTGTGAACCTTTGTGACATACTGACTCCACTACCTAGCGGGGAGTGAGCTAAGTCCCATGTAGACAAAGGTGAATTCCAACATTGCTGATATTTGTAATTGGAATGAAGAAAACAGATGGACAAAAATTCCTTCTCTAACCCTCCTGATACATCAGCTGAGCCCAGGTTGACCCTCACGAACGAGAGCCTTGCACAAGCTCGCCTCAATCTACAGACTGGCTTGTAGTATCATCATCAGTATCCACAAGCAAGTCTTCCACTTTAGTTTGTTAATCAAAGGCTGATTTCAAATTTAAATTAGACTTTCTCAAACCTATGTCAACACTGCCTCTGTTGGAGGAACTCTCTCTGTTCACAGGAATCTCATTTTCCAGTTTAGATACCAACATTAAAAGCTGTGACTACATCTCCAATGGTCATACAAAGATATTGTAAATAAGTGGAAAAATTGAAGCTTTGGTCATACTCATAAAAACCCAGCACCATCTTATTTTCACTGCTTTCCTGAGTGAAGACAACTTAATTAGTGTGCAAAACATGTTCTTCATTTCTCTTTTGTTTTCTGCTTGTTGTTACTGTTTACTTTATAAACAGGCAGCATCTCTCAGCATATGTTTGCTCTGCTTTATGTTTTTAACAGCACAGACAGGAGTAAGAGAGAGGATATACAGCAGACAGGATGGTTGCATTCCTTTGGGAATTATCTCCTGTTTATTTTATGTTCCCTAAGCCACCTTTCAGGGTTCTGAACTAATACCGTTCCGACATCTCTACTTCAGCTCATTGAACCCCTTCCCACCATCACACCACCAGCGAGAAATGAGAAATTCTGAGGGTCAGCGAACAAAGCACATTTTCCCATTACTGCAAGTGAGACTATTTAGTTTTGGATTATTTGTATCTGTGATGTAGCGTGCCAGTACACTAAGGTGCATTAAGAACAACACTTCTAAAGTACAGTTTTCCTGTATTTTCTTCTAAATACAGGTTTGGCATTGACGTATGGATTCCCATCATAAAAAAACTCATAGCTCAAAACAGAGAGAGGATATTTTCCCTTGTCGTTCCTCTTTTCCTTGCTGAGAACGATCAGTCTTTTTGACTAGATTAAAATAAACAACAATCCATATATACCACAGAAACAATAGTCAAAGATCAAACGAGCACAGCTTTCCAGGCTGACCTCTCCATCAGTCTATAGCTGCGTGCATCTCTGAGCCTTCCAGAGTCTGGCTAAGAGAAACGAGAGCAGCTCTCCCATTCAGTTAGCAGTGCTTCTGTTTTGAGAAACCTTTTGAGATCTGCTTTTGCTCTGCACTGACACAACAGTCCCCTTGCCAACTAAATCAAAGAAACCAATACGTCTTTGTCAAAAGTCAAATATGTCAAAGCTACCTATCTGGACTGAGAACAGTTTATTATACTTACAACATTTACAAGTTCTCCTGTCTATCCTAAGAACATATCCTGAAAATATTTGCGACATGTTAGCCGTACAAATGAAACTGCTAAAAACCAAAACAATCATAAGCACTCTGAGCAGAGAGTCAGGCAAGTCAGTAAATAAATCACACCAGCACCTGGTCATTGTAAGCCAAGCCAGGTGGCAGCCCCTGAACCTTGCCTCTGTGATATTGCTTATTATTACTTTGTGAAATGGGTGACCGTAAAATTAAATCCTATAGACCCTTCCATCTTCACCTTTTGGTGTATTAGAATGTAGTAATAAGTAAATTTCTGAGCACGAAAATTTCTGAGATCAGATGATGGAAATACAGCAACTAAAATAGCACAACAGCAGGCTAAATATGTCCATAGTAATCACTTACATGACCAGATAATGCAACAGCTTGGAAACAGCTGACAACAGGTCTCTTCCTATCCATCACCCATCATGGAAACCCTTACTGAAGAGCTGTGTTTGTTCCAAACGCTGATGCAGTGCTCGGATTTCTCTCAGAACCAAACACACAACACTTCAGGAAGCATACCATAGCATAATTGTTTCTGCTGTGATACCCAAGTTTGGTGTGTTCTTCAGTATTTGAAGGGGATAAAAGGAAGTCCTTTACAGAGAGGGATAATACGTTACGCCAAAATTGTACCAACTTAGAATTAGCACCTGAAAGACTTCCCAACCTTTTATCTTTTCTCCTTTTGCAGAAAGCATCGCAGGAAATACGGCTTTTAACTAAACGCAATTCATTTAAAAATACTGTTACCAGTATAAATACTGATCACACACGACTAAGGATCTCACGTTAATTTCCAGTAATCTCTTAATTTAAAAACGTTAAAATAATCCCGCAGCATGGTAACAATTGGATCTCCTTTTAAACTTGCTCAGTTGAGCATTGATTTCCTCTTTACTTATTCCCAGCTGGTGTTAGTCTTCCATCAAGAGGCTTCACTGTTTTAAGCTCTTTTTATGAGCAATGTACAAAAGGAAATGCAGATGTTGATTTGGAAATCCTTTCACGTTTACCTGTTGACACGGCTGTCAATTACTGCTCTGTCTGATTTGCACCCACTCTGTATGTGGCATGGAAAGATTTTTCTTGTAGCTATTATTATTTCATCTCCCTAACAGATCTGACCTTAACTTCATCAGTTTAATTAGGTGAATCATAGAGAAATGAGTTTTGGTTTAACTGGAGTGAACTCCACTTTTCAGAGATGCTACATATGAAATGAGAAGAATGTTATTTGCTGAAAGATCCAATTTTTTCTTAAGGCTGTAAAACTCTTCCTTGGCGACCATCAGCAGATACATGTAAGGTACACAACATAACATTTTTTAATTTATTTGCTTCAGTGTCGTCTTCTTTGGCAGCGATGTCTGCATGGGCAGAGTGAAAATTGGAACAAGGTTTTCAATCTTTGAATATGAAATCAGCTAGAGGGTACTATTGAGGAAAGCATCCTAAAAAGCAAATTCACCCATCTTATTTTGCTCTCACCAAGAAATGAAGCATTGTATTAATCTCCTGCTTTCTCATGCTTGCTTCTCCCTTTTGCTGAAAATACTGGGAAGAAAAAAAAAGAAAAGCACCAAGCTGACATGTTGCCTGGCTTCAGCACCCCACTGCTGGGTCTTTGCCTTGGAGGAGGCTGGTTATCACTGCACACCTCTGCTCAGCTCATTAATGACTTATTTCTTTTGCTCTTAGTGGTTTCACTCTCCGAAACAACGCACTGGATGCAGAACACTGGTCTTGTGCTACAAAGGACTGTAATAAAGGGAACACCAGCATGTTAGGGAGAAAGGTTACCTTGTGCTATTGGAACTGTCAACGTGTCAGAGGCATGTAAGTAAGCTGTTGTTTTGGTTCTCTCTAGTTGGCAATTTGTACTGAAATTTTTGCTCCTACCCTCAAAGTCTTGTTAGGAAATTCCAGCAAATTCACAAATTTTACCCAATTTCTTTATAAAAGCAGGAGACCCACACAATGGCAATATGATTCAGTCTTGGTTGAAATTCCGTTGCCTTTAATATTATAATAATAAAGACATTTGCCCTCATTCAGATTTCAACGGAAAAAAAATCTACACTATGAGTAACAACTAAAGCTCATCATCCTAAAAAGCCTTACCCCCAAAACACCAGCAAAGAAAACAAATAGCTCCAATAATTAAATTCTACATAAGTATGGTTTATCGGTGGTGATTAATAAAATAATGGCAATCTGTAGCTCCTGAGGGCTGACACAACAGTTAGCTACCAGCACCGTTCTGCTGGAGTCAGTTGAGTTACAGCCTGAGTCTACAGTCCAAACAACGCCACTAAATTAGCTGCCATTAAAAAATAACTGCTAGCACTTTTACTATTTCAGACTTCATTATCCTTTTTTTAATTTGAATGCTCTCCTCATGTAACCCTCAGGGCTTAAAATGCTTGCAGTGTCACAGGCATACTATTTCACAGTACAGGTGGCTCAATAAAGCATGACACTAGGCTGGGCTTGTGAGAGTGAACCTACTTGGGGAATATCTGTACCGTGGGGTTATATGATGTATTTTTTTAATCTACCTATGAACAAAATTAGTGAGAAATTTCTTGAAAAATGGAGAGACCAGTACAAAACAGCTTGCCTCCTCCCTGAAGGGACCCATGCCCTGTGTTTTGCCTTTCTCTGCCTGCAGGGACTCACTGCAGCCTGTGTAACAGCCTCACTTACTGGGAAGGAAACCAAACCATCCATCTCCCCTGCTGCTGGTTCCCACCTGGGTCTGTGCTGCAGGAGCACCATCAAAGTCCTCTTACTTCTGTCACCAATTTCATTATACTCAAAATCTATCTCACGCTGGTTGGGAAAACCAGTCCCTGGGTTTCTCATTAGCTTCTCCTCCAGCCTTCAGGGCTTTCCCTGCCTGCAGCTGCTCTCATGCTGTGGGGACAGAAGGGGCCAAGAAGATGCTTTTATGGACCCATATACCACTCCTACATCTTTCTTACGGGGTGTTTGGGTGTTCCACTCTAACCCCTGCGAGCATGCTGGCTCTGTTGGGCTCTCCAGCCCCACTCCCTTGGTCACATCCCACCAGTTCCATCCCCCAGTGCCGCATCCTCCAGCAGCACTGCCTTGCTCCACACCTGGCTGGAAATTCAGCCTTCTTACACACGTGACCAGAATTGCAAAACCAAGGAAGGGAAAGCACAGAACTCTAAGATGAATGGGATGCATCTGGTAGATCTGCTCCAAACTCCCTGAATTTGCTCGCCCAGCACTTGCTCAGCAGTTAGCAAAGGTCTGCATCACCTTGGCTGAGCAGGAGGGTGTGCAGCATCCTGCAGTCAAGCACTAAAGTGGTACCATCAAAGCATCAGATCCAGCCCCAGACAGCAGCCAGTCACCGTGCCACCTGTCCTGCTTCTTTCCCCTCTCTCAAGACTACAGGAAGCACCACAAGTCTCTTATTTACTGTGACATTAATGCCTCCAGAGGGCAGGTCATTCTCCCCCAACACAACAGTGCACCAACTGCACTCAGCTTCCCCTCAGCCTCCTCTTGCAGTGCTGGATTGGCTGCACCTGCACTTCTGGGGAGGGGGGTGTTCATTTAGAAGGTCGGGTGATGGGAGAGTTCAGATAAGAATCTCTTCTATTGATCTTCCGCATCTCTAAAATGAATTGATGGTGATGTTTTCACTGCAGACCAATAAAACATTTCCACGGAAAGCACTGGATAAAAAGAGAAGTGATTACTGAAAATTTGGTCCTCAGAAATATCCTACCCATAAAAGCAGGGACTGTCATTAGTATAATGTATGTTTTATAATTAGTCAAATGCTTTTAGTATTGTGAAGGTGACAGCGCTGAAAAGCAGCAGTGTTTCATGCTGCACATCTCATATTTGATTTGTATGGGTTTAGCCTCACAACACTGTTAATAACAGTGAATGATGGAAACACAAATACCAGTAATAGCTGAAAATAATTTGGAAACAGCTAAACAAAGGAAGCACTGGTTTGTTGTGGCAGGCTGGAGAGGATTTTGTTGAAGCAAGAGCCATGTGTGCTATGGTCCACGATGGGGACCGGATCCATAGGTCCTGAGGCCCTGTGCTGTGATGGAAAGGCACAGCCCACCCCATTTCCCCTCGATGGACCTGGGCAGGCAGTAAGATAATGAACATCACCCAACTCTGTTGCCAGAGCCCCGTCGTGACAACAGCAGAGATTGCATCGCCGTGATTTACTCCCTGCGTGCCCGCTGTGTTTACAGGAACAGATTTCATTCTTCCATACACAATTTATACTTAACTGCAAAAGAATTCTGCAGAAGATCTATCAAAAGTAACAGCAGACATCATATTTTTAGAGAAGATAGTAATTCCTACTTGCACCAGCAGCGGAACTGCAGCAGGTTAGCACAAGGCACAGCAGGGCGTGCAGCTGGGGGCCAGCAGCAGCGTTTTCCCTCTTGCTGACTCCTCCAACTCTGCTCACTGATGCTATTCACTGAACCTCACTCATGCCTCAGGCCTGCTGTGGGAGGCAGGTCCCAGGAATGTGACATTTGGGTGGATTTTGGGGAGAGGGATGGAAAGATCACCTTGATCAGAACTGCGTGGCAGATTCCAACCCCTCAAAGTTGAATGAGATCAGCACCATTTGTCACTTTAAGCTTTTACTCACTATCCTAGGGCCTGTTTCAACAAACTCATTACACAAAGATCTATATGTTAAAAGAGAGAAAGAAAATCAAATCATGCTATTTGGCATATTTTGAAACTGAGAGAGCTTTGGGAACTGTGCCTGGTCAGACCAAGTCCTTCTGCAGCACAGCACTGCGTTGTACCACTCGGGCAGATCTGGCTCTGAGTTTTGTCACCCAATTCGATTGCCACTGAATATTCAGCTACTGTTCCAGGTTAGCATCCTCGTGACTTCTGATTTAAACTTTCACAGGGAGCTGTGTCTGTTTACAGCTCTTACAATTTGTCTCCTCGGTGACAAACATTGGAGGTTTTTACATTAAACTTGGCTAGTGAGTGGCTTCACAGGGCAGACGTAGCCAACTTTTCTGTATGACAAAAGCCCCTGCACGGTCCCAGGGCTGCATTACTCTTGTCTCACAGAACCATGTGCTTTCAGAGCAATTTTTTTTGCTGTTAGCTGCTGCACTTGCAAGACTGAAATTTTCCTTCTCCTGCACTCAGCCTGATGAAACAGGCAGATCCTCTCTTTCCTTCAAGCTTGGATGCTGACTGTCTGGTTGCTGCATTTGGAGGCCTGCCTTTGGCTGCCTGTACACATCTGAGAGCAGATCCAAAGGAATGGTTTGTTTCTTTGTGGCTGTGACCGAGGTCACTTTCCAAAGCTCTATAAAAAAAAAATGAAAATCCTGTAACGAAGCCTTTGGAAGAGCTGGTTTCCCTATCCCATTCCCTTCTGCAAAAGGATGATAAATACTGTACTAAAAAGTTTCGTGGTATTAATCCGGCTTGGAAAAGATCCTGATTCAAACATTGTTCTTGCTTGATGCAGATGAAAATTTGAAGCAAGATTCATTGTTTTCATCTCTTCTGTGCTGACTTCGGGTCCCAGCCACTCTCATGGTCCCAAACGCTTTTTTCCACAGTATAGCTTGGAGCCTAACAAATTAGGACTTGATGATTCAAAAACATCCTCCAAAATGGGGCCGTGTGGTGCCAGCAGATGTCTTCACGATGCCTCCTATGATGTTGATGTGGTTGATTGAGGCTCAGTGGTTTGCACCTCCCCAACATCTTCCTGTCATTTTTTCAGCCCTTCCCATCTCACAAACCTTAGTTTGTTCCTTCCAATATGGCAAGGAGAACTGAACGTGGGGCAACATCAGTGCTCAGTGTGACATGGCCACGGCATCTCCAAATTCTCCAAGTTCAGCCATCGCATCACTAAGCTTGAATTCAACAGCTTGCAGGCTCTGCTGACACCTGAGTCCACAAAAACCAGAACGCAAAGCTTCTCAGCTCAAGCTTCTGCTGTTGAGCTGTTTATCTTTGGCTAAGATGGCATTGTTTTGAGATAAATCCATGTAATGATATCATAAATAATTGCTTCATTTTTCTGTATTCTTTTTCTTGCCTTTGGCAAGAAGTTATTAGAATCAGCTTTAAATAAGATCATCTAAAATAACTGGAAATGCTTAAAAGAAAAAAAAAAAAAGCCTCCTGATCACTAATTTCTGGATCTTGCTTGCTTTTTTCCACACACTGCTTTTTGGTGCTAAATGAATTTCATTCACTGGAAAATCATTATTTCTTCCTCCTCTTCTCTTTGCTTATTTAATTCTGTAAAGCAATCTACAAGAAAAGAACAATCTCTGAAGGGTATACATAAGGTCACCTCTGATGGTGGTGATCCAGTGCTGAGGACAGGGGAAGAGCACTCCATCTAAGACAGGGCACAGATGTGTCACAGGGTGCAGGGAGGAGAAGAAAAGATGTTTACTTAGGCTTTCCTTACATAGAAGAGAACAGAGAAAGGGCAAGCACATGCAGGAAAATATAAGGCTGTTCGGGGCATAATTTATCTTAGTCAAGTATCAATGGAAATGGCCTTTATTTGAAAAGCAGCCTAATTACTGAAATTACTGCTGCTGAAGTCCCACAACACAGCAAAGGAATCTATACGTTCTCCACCATTAGAATGTTTTGCACATTTTCATATAAGTTTAAAATAGCAATATTGATCAGGCAATTACCAGATTAAAAACAGCAGCAAAGCCCAGGAAAACAAGCAGAATTTCTGTCTGCCCAAAAGCATCTGAAACTCGTGTGTGTGTGTGTGTGTGTGTATGTGTGTGTGTGTGTGTGTGTGTGTGTGTGTGTGTGTTTTTTTTTCCATGTAGCTGAAAATTAAACCCAATCACATCTCGTGTTCCAGCAGGTTTATTTTTCTAATGGGGGAAGAAAACTCCTTGAAAAGAGAAAAGCCTCCCTGATGCTGTTCAAAAGGCTTGAGGCAGTTTCTACCCCATTTATTCTTTTGGATTTTTCTCAGCCCCATCTGTTTATTTTCTGTTGAGCAATCATAGCAGAGCAGATAGCCAGGCTATAAAGATCTGAGAGCAGGTGGGATTGGGAGATAATTTGTGAGGCACAATGTGATGTTCTCCAATGTAGCACCCGATTTGGTGACTCTGCTCATCACCTAATTAGTCTGCTTTTATTTATTTATTTTAAAATAGATACACTTTATGCGCCAGGGAAACATTTATCTGTGTTTAAATGCTGAAAGGGGATCACTCAGATACTCTGCTAAGGACCATAGTTTTCTGCCAGCTTACCTCTATTTCAAAGCACCGGGGTTTAAACTCACACACAGAGAAGCCAAAAGCAACCTTAAATTCCTCTCTGCTCCCTGCAACCATTTGCTGAGTGTCATCTGTGTGCTGTATGCTGTTAGCTGGGATGGCAGAGCCATCGTGAGCCCCACTGGTGGCATCTGTCAGCAGCAGCTCAGATAAAGGCAGAAGTAGGTTTGTGTTCGTAGGCGTATATAAATATATGCACGCCAGTATATAGAAATATATTTAATTTGGGAAGTCACAGTGGGGGGTGTTCATTTGCGCTGCATCCTACTTTTAAAGCCAGTTTATTTACTATACTTTTAAGATGAAAAGCACTAAGCACGCCTCATTTTAGCTTCAGATTCTCATAAAATTGGCACCTTAATTACTTCAACTGAGTCAATGGACAGCTGTGCTGGTTTTGCCTTTACTAGAGCCATTGGTGTGATATGAAAATTTAATACTCCTATTTCTTCTATCTTAATTGTGCGTAATGAGCTACTTGCTTTAACAAACAAGCAAGTTCCAATATCCCATCTATGTTTCTCCCAGCAAGACAATATAACGTCAAGTGAAACTGTCTTTCTCAATAATTGAATGAGTTTAAGACTGATAATGTGTGATGCAGTCTATAAAAGTGCCCACGTGATTCCCTCCATTGGTACTGGTGGAGAGGTTATTTAATTCATTTATTTATTAACAAAATGTTTCTCCCTTAGGCAAAGGTAGTCCCAATTAAGGGCCATATTTTCAAATGATAAAAAAAGTACGTATTCTAATAAAGACACTAATTGGCAAGTATGTGCTTTAAAGATAATCATAAATTATAATATCTCATAGCAAGTGATGCCACTTCTATTAGCATCTCTGCAATGCAAGGCAATTTCCCTATTAACCAGGTTTACATTTTACAATGTTGAGAATGCCAAATGCAAATATGCTGCAGGCCAGCAGTAAAGCAGCCATCTCTGTGAGCTAACCCATGGGTAGTTAGAGGCAGCAGCTAATTACTGCTTTTTCTGAATCCACAGTTGATGAGCAGGGTAGTCTCCTAATCCAAACAGTTATTGACAGATCAAGCACAAGCCAAAAAACGCCAGAGAAAGACGGGCAGAAAGTCTTTATACACAAATAATTTTAAAGATGAGTATCTATAAATGTGAGGGATTGGGAAAAAAACTATTTTGAGTGAAGCGAGAAGTAATAGAATAGAAAAAATAAGCCCCAGTCATGCTGCTTCAAGAAAACAGACCCAGGAGGTTTTTATATACAGATCTTCAAATGATCCTTAAAACTTCACAGAATTGGGAACCCACAAAGCGACCAAGCTGTTTGCTGGAGATGTGCTTCTCTGTAATATAAAATCATAACTTGTCAAGTCAGGTGAGCCACTGAGCATGCTTGCACCCAGTACTTAACAGGAATAACCTGCCTGATGCCATCTGACATCCCAGCAAAACAGATGGCTGTGGGATGCATTGCCATCCTTGGGAATGTTTGGGGTGGTACACTGAGAAATGGGCCATCAACAGACACTGCTTTAGTACCTCACGTTGGTGAAAGCTCTCTTTGGAATTCAGATTCTTACAACGCAGCAAATAATCAGCATATATATACACCGAAGATCTTGGTAAAGGAGAACACAGTTCTGTGTTTTCCAATTCAACCAACACATTCCCTACTTTCCCACCCAATTTCCATATCGTCACTCTCTCTACTCAGAGGTACATCAATTTTATTTAATACTTTCCATCCATCAACCTCAAAGCTTTTCTCAAATTGAATGGAACGTGTGGTCAGCAAGCAAACTGGCCAGCCTGGTCCTTGCAGCGGGTTCTTGGGCACTGTACCCATATTAGCAACTTTGGCGACTGCACTGCTCTCCAGCTGCTGCTGCTGTTCTATGGCAGCCAACAGTCCCACAGCAGTGGCTGCTGGAAGAGGACACAGCACCTCTCAGTGGGAAAGAGGAGCAGTCAGTACAAACAACTGTCCTTTTTTGTTCCATACTTCATTTTCTGAATGGAAAAACCATCACGTGGACTTTTCACTCAATGACATCATGCAACAGTTAATCAACTTTGTGGCCTTTGCACAAAAAAATCTCCAAACCATAGCTACTGGATATCTTACAGCTCTCTCTCTACTCATTTTTTGTTCTGCTCCAAAATACCAGCAATGATTTCCGTATGTATAATTATAAAGCAGTGCAAAAAGGATTAGATCAGTCTTAGGTTTAACAACAGATTTCATGGCCGCTGGATCATGAAGACTGGAGCCAAGCTACAAGACAGAGCAGTGCTCTTCCCCAGGTAGCTGAGCAGCTGATTTTGTACCAGCACAGTGAATGAGATTGTGTGGGATTGTGTCACACTCTGGTACAGACAAATGACCTGTGGTGTTACAGGATTTGTGCCGCTCTGGCTTTAATTAACCTCCCATACAAGCAAAGGCAAACAAGAATGAATGCTCTCCTTTAGAAAGGAATATTCTTACAGTAATTAAACACAGATTAATACATTTCATAGCGTATGGTTTTTTGGTTGACACGGGTACTATTTTTACAGCTGTTCTTCAGAGGGAGAATAAGTTTCTCTTCATTAAAGACTAATAAGTGACATTACATTTAAGTGCTTGCATTAGATATGCTGCTTTGAATTTAATGATGGGGCAATGAGGCCTTTAATTAAACAGTCAAAAATTTCTACTGGGAGAAACAAAAACAAATTTACCTACAGGTTTTCTTCCCAATACAAAAATAAACCAGAACCCATCTGGTAGATAATCAGTGCTTTTATCCATAGCACTAAACCTCACACCACCTTGTCTTTAAAAATAATGCTTCAGGTTCAATAACAATAATCCAGGTTTTTGTTCCTGAAATCCATATAATATATGGAAGAAACTTATTGTTGGTTGTAGAGCTACACCCAGTAATGCCTGTCTCACATCTTTACACAAAATTTTAGGATGAATCGGTGATAGGAAAACACATCTGTTCAGACACTTTCAATGCACACCCAGCTCTCTGACACAGATCAGTGACTTGTTATAAGCACTATTCTGGCATATTTTCTGTCATTCTATAAATATTTTTCATTTGAATTTCATTCATTCAATTAGAGTCCTTGTAGATAGGCCGTAAGTGTCATCAGAATTGCAGAAGAGGCTAAAATTGGCTGTTACCATTTCGTGGTAACCACAGACTTCTGTGATGGACTTGACATCTGTAATAACAACCAAGTTGTGTGGGTTTCATTAATCTTTCCTTATAAAATTTTCAGTTTCAAAATAAAATTAGCAAAGTTTTCTATACGCTTGAGCATGAACAAGGAAAGAAAGATATTGTCAAATAGAAAATATCCTTATTTCATAACTTGGGTTGGTGTCAACTGTTATTCCTTAGAAACAGTGCTGCGACAAACTGCACTGAAGTATAATTTGGGAGCTTCTTGGAACTGTCAATAAGTGACAGCTCAGAAAGCCTGCAGAGGAAGTTTGTCTCCCGGACACAAATGGTGAGCAGACCCACTCCACCTCATCCCACTGTATTTTTCCATTAACTGAAACAGGAGCCCACTGCTTGCTTATTTTTATCACATTAAAGTTTAAGGAAAACACAACAGACACGATTCCATTTTCTATCACAGCTCCCTTCAGCAGAACAGCCCATCAGTTTTGAGATACAAATCCCTTTTTTAATTCCTGTGTTGATCAGTGGAATAATGCTAAGCTTCGAGTGGCAGCCTGCTCTTCTGGTAGGTGAGTTTGCCTGTGCTGTGTCCTCTTGTACACAAACATGAGAGCTTACTAAATATGTTCAGCTGTGAAAGATTGAATGAAAGTGCACAGATATTTCTCACTAATGAGAAAGGAGATGGGATTCTTCTTCAGCTGTGGTCCCAGACCTTAATTCTCGTGCACAGTTAGGGGGTAGTACATTGTGTGTACTAGCATACTAACACAAAGCTTGATTTTGCTCAATATTGATTGGTCAGTATCAGTCAAGATCAGTCACTGAAAGAATTTGGCATTTGAAAATCTGATCTCTCTCTTTGAAATCTGATTTTTTCTTCTCTCTCCCCAAACACCCCAAACCCTGCCTCTGGGTTTGAACAGCTTGAAAAACACCTGAGTTCTTGTTTTTCTACTCTGGATGTTGTTTCGTGAGGAAACAAAGAAAGAAAGCAACAGCATCAGCCAGCACCAAAGTACGTTATCATGTAGACAAGCATTCACAGCTCGCTGTTCCATCTGCTCTACCAGCAAATATCACTTTTTATAATTCTATCATCAACTAGAAAAAAAAAATATGAACTTAGATGGTGTCTAAGCAATCATTTAATTTTTAACACCACAGTTGAAATGGATTCATACTCCTGCAACATTCAGAAAGTTACAAAGAGTACATGAATAATAAAGAGGTGCTGAAAATAGATGTGACACAGGGAAGAATCACATACTCACATATTTGCACTCAAGCACTTTAAGCTTATAGTTCCCACCCTACAAGTGCAAATAACCATATTGAATGTTAACTTCTCAGATAGCGACAATCTCAGCGTATCAGCTCAGAGCCACATCTCCAGCATACATGTACATATTAGGCACATTACTGAGGCTCTTCCTGCGTTAGCTTCCCAATGACTACCTGTACCCCAAAGCTCTGGGACACAATTGCTCAGTCTAATAACTACATTTCTGTAATAATCATAAAATGGCCCGGATTGAAAAGGACCACAATGATCATCTGGTTTCAACCCCCTGCTATGTGCAGGTCGCCAACCAGCAGCCCAGGCTGCCCAGAGCCACATCCAGCCTGGCCTTGAATGCCTGCAGGGATGGGGCATCCACAGCCTCCTTGGGCAACCCGTTCCAGTTCCACTAGACATTCACAAGTGCTCGACAGCCATTAGCCAAAACCACAACACAAATGTATTGTATTCAACTGCTACAGTCACACCACCAAAATAGTGTGCAGATGCACAGCTGCTGCGTATTGGGGCAACATGTACACTGTGCAGCTATCACAGGATTAAGGATTGGCTGCACTTGAAATAAAACTCTAATGTGTCATCTATTAGAAGTAAATAGAATAAAAAATCATCAGTAATTGTGGATGTTTGATACTGGTCCTTATTTCATGCTTTGTCATGACTTTAAGGAAGGAACCACAAAATGAAGGGTTTTTTTTTTTTTTTTTTTTTTTAGTTCTAACAGAGACCATCCATAAGGTTTACACTTTCCTGCTTCACACCCAGATTATGTACAGGTGTGATTCATCTGTGCCTGGGAACATAACAGCTGCATTTTGGAATTCTTGTGATTTTTAAAGGCCAGGCTTTGAAATGATATGGTTATTAAAAATAAAAATAAAAAAAAAATGATACACAATCCAAGGAGAATGGGTGCATTATGTAGAAAGCCTGAGAAAGAGCTCCTGAAAGTCTTAATAGAGGTCACCATACAAAGTATTAGAAAACTAGAAGAATTATTTCAACATATAAACATGTATTCCCAATACAATATGATAATACATATGCTGAATGCAGCTCCCCATGAAAGCAGAGGACATCCTACACTAAATAAACATTTGCAACTCTGGAGAGGTTAAGACAAACTGTTTTTACTATTGTAGCTACTGGTCTAATTTACAGTACTCAGCTTCTTAAAGCTTGGGTTAATGCTGAACTGCTATATAAATATTTATTTCCCTATTACTCTGTGGGACTGAAAGCTACTATAGAACCTGCAAACAGAATTGAAAGTAACCTGAACTGAGAACTATGAAACAACAGTCAAGAGCTGAAAAACACATTTAGGATCTGGAGACAGGTAGAACCCTTCTGAATAAGGAAATCAGAGCAGTTCATATAAGGCATGGCTGTAACTTAGCTTCACGATGCCACTGCTGTTTTCCCCTGGACTTTCCTTGCTGCTGTGCTTTCGGGCTGAAGCAAAATTTAGCATGTATCCAATTCAAACGCAGTGGCCTTTGCTCTGGCTGCTCTCTTTAAACATTTCAGGTTGTTCTCCCACTTGCTGTGCTTGCCAACTCATTTTCTGATTAGGAGATACTGTGACATTTACACTCCATCGTTATCTTTTACTAGCAAACGCTGTCCAACGGGACGTTCCCTGCTAAGGGAACGCTGTGCTCACAGCTCATCTTGCCTATAGAAACATCCTGCACCTCTGCTTAAATCAACGCTAACAGAAAATCTATTGCGCTTTGCACTGTAAGCTGGGTCCAACTCTTAGCAATAGTGATGTTAGCAGTGTTAGTGAGAATAAATCAGAGCAGAGTGCACAGACAAAGAAAACGATGTCTGAGCCACATAGGTTATAAAACATTTTGTACTTGAAAAGAGATTAAAAACATAGTATAGCAAAACATTCAAGAGCCAATAATAATGGAAGAGTTGACCCCCCCCCCCTATAACTCTGCCCACCTTCCCAATCAGGATTTCTGTATTGGCATCTAATTATCTAGCTCTTCGTTCATCTCTCCAACTTTCCATCATGGTAGAGTCAATTGAAAGACTACCATTGAAGGCAAAGTAAGAATCTCATTAACTTTACTGGCACAGTTACACATCCATCTCTCGTGCTCTGCATTCTCTGTCAACTGCTTATATGTTGTATCTCTTTCTTTCTGATCTTGTTTTCCTGGGTTATTTAAAATGTAAAACTAAAAGAGCAGCTACTCTGTCACCCTGTGTCTTCCTACGATATCTACATCAATGGTGTCCTACTGGGTTAGTGCCTCTCTCACTGTGATACTGCTGCTACTAATACTGATCATATCTTCTCAGCTTTGTCTCATATGGAAGAGGACACTTAGAAGGCAGTTGCATAATAGCAATAAACGTGAGGTATCGTATAATAGATCTTCAAAGATACATCAATAATACATTTCAAATCACTGCTGCTGGTGCAACATTACTACAGGGGAAACTGCTGGGGAAGAGCAACACTCTGAAAATATCTATCATCTTTTAGTGTCTGTGTAAATGTTTTGAAGAAAGGCTGTAAAACAGCATTAAGTTTACTATAAATTTTGAGGTTCCTAACCCATTACAAAGCACCAAACTCTGGTGTTCATCCACTGAGGGACCAGAGCCCATATTGGCTGCCCTTTCTGCAAAGCTGTTATGCTTGCTTCCCTGAATAGCAGCATTGCATTTCACTTTATTTTTCTATTTCCAGTGGCTAGCCTGTGGCACGTTGGTTTGGAATGTCAGAAGAACATCACTGCAGAAATTTCTTTGTCTAAAGAGAGACAAAACCTTTGCAGATATTGTACTCTGTGCCTCTGCAAATACGGGTAAGCACACAGTGATAGCTAATTAAAAGTAAACAACTGTATATGTAAGGAAGTTTAATTTAACAGGCTCTTAAATCTGTTTCCATAATATTGTCATTTGAAGGTTGCGCCCCTTAGAGCAGAGAAAGTAAGCACTGAAACCTGAGTTCTGGTGGGAATGGGGATAAAAATGATAACTCTCACTTCATGGAGAATGACACCTAACATAAGCACAGGGAAGTACGACTCAGGCACTTGTACACACACCAGAAGTGAAAGTCATGGTCAGATAATTGGCCATTCTGTATTTTTGGCATCCAGTGACCTCCTGTTTTTCTTTATGACTTAAACTTGTGGAAAACAGATATCCTGAGGTTAAGGGATGAACTCAGAAATGCAAATTAGGCATTTGCCCAAGAGAACACATTGCTGCCCTCTAAACTTCATTGAAATCTCAGGTCTTTCAGAAGGCCTAAGATCTCATTATCTTGACCACGCAAAGAGGAGCAACTTGACACAAAGCATCGAACCCCATTGGACTGCAAGCAGGTTAGCTTATCTAGAGATGCCAGCAGGTGATAAATCACTCAAAGCACCTAATAATTCTGTTTCTGCTCTCAGCAAAACAAGGGCTAAACCCAGCCCCCATATCCTAACCGACTCAGTACTAATCAAGTAGCAGAGATCTTCTACCAGCTTTCTCTCACCTGATGCTGATGGATGAGCACTTTTTCCAAAGAATAACAACAAAAAACTCCGATTTCTACAAGTCATTTTTTCCTGACATGCTGAAAGTCTCCCTATAAATCTGACTTTTTCAGAGAACAGATCTTCCAGTTCAAAACAGAACCAGAGTTCTATAATGTAAAGCTGATGGTGGGTTCATTTCTGTTTTTAAGTAGCACTGAGTTTGATAACGATTAAAATTGTATTTAATTAGTGTCAGTTTTGTTCCTATGATGTAGATAGAATGAACTTCTGACAGATATTGGTGGATCTGTAATGAATATCAATCTGCATCCCGCAACGTGGTTTGGATTTAAAGTCTTTCTGGAAAAGCACAGAAGGAAAGCAATCAGTCATGCCACTCACAGCAGTCCGAGCTTTTAACAAGTGAATGTTAGATCAGTACTGAGATTCAGCCGTGAGTCTAACCAAATTGTGCATAAATAGCTTCATCTATCCAATGCATTAGAAATACTTAATGATGAGAAATCATGTACACTCCCATATTCACCTCTGCAAATTGCTAGATATGCATCATGAAATGTATTTACTTTCTGGGTAACGTTAATGTGAAATCAGCTAAAAAAAATAAGGTAATCATAATAATAAAAAAAAATTTCAATGGAATGATTCATGCCTGTACTGAAGTTATTTACAGGTGGGCAGGGAAACAGCTATTCACTCTTATGAAGGAGCCTTGGCTGAGTGGGCACCTAGCAGAAACTGAAGGAGCACGTCTTGGGTGTCAGCATGGACAGCAGCCACCGCCATGGTTCCCAGCACACCTCAGGGCTGGGGGCATCTGGGAGCTCCCCACCGAGTGGTTGCTGCTTCCTATAGAACAGCAATCGATTTAAAAACTGATATCTGAAGTGAAGCAGAGAACAACAGTCATTGTAATGATAAAAGATTCGTTAAGATGTCCAGTGCCAAATAAAGCTCCACTGTTGTGAAGATCATCACTGCCATTGGAAAGCATAAGTATACTTCCACGTTGTTTCCTATTACTCATTACAAACCCTGCCCAAACAGAACATTCTTGGTCAGAAAGGAAATTAAAAAAAATCATATTAATAAAACAGCTATTTATATGCTAAGACTTGTCTTTCTTTAATCCTGTTTTAAGAAATGAAAATAAGTGTTTAGTGAAATGAAACAAGGGACTTACCGACCAGTGATAGACATTCACACAACTTAGATTTTATAGTCAAATTAGATACCAACACATAGTTTGGAGTACAAAGTAAAGTTAATAAATATAAGCTGCTCCATCAGTTGACTTGGTGGAAAACTTTTGCTGCTGCTTCATCTCTTTTGATACTTCTGAAGTTAGAGAGGCTTTCTTCCTTTACAGCAGACAAACAGACTTTTCAACCTCATGCTGTTGTTTACTTCTATATTTTAACCTAAATGCACCTGAAAACTTGAAGGCTAGAGGATGAGAAGCCTGCATTGCTTTTGAAAGCACCTCTTTCTTCAGCTGTGGCTGAGTCAAGATGGGAAGAACCAAGGCTAACAGCTGCATTGAAACAGGAGGCTGGAACTAACAAATGGAAGGAGAAACTGAAGACGACAGAACAATTAAGTTATAAAGCAGGGGAACTAAGGGTAATTAGGGGTGGAAATGTGAAAAATGACTGTGTGGTCATTGAACAACTAACATATTTCGCACCTTCACACTCAAACCCTGCATGCTGGTGGTAAAGGTGGTTAGTTGTAGGTCTGGGGGTTTGTAGTGATATAATAGATGTGTTTGAACACACATCTCCATTCTTTCTGGGATAAATCAATCAAGTTTGGAGGGTAAGCAAGTCTCTTTCTGAAGACAGCACACATTTTCCACTTCCTATTCCATTTTGCAGACTAGATACCATCTACTTATTCTGAAGTCCATAAAAATCATTGGGAAGTTCCCTAGAACATTTATGGGATGTTAGACTGCTCTTGTGAAGGAGGGCTTAGTTCTGCAAGGTGTGATTCCCTGAATTTTGCAACTCAGACTTTTTTTGCTTAATTCAATGAGCAGTTTTGCACTTGTAGCTCTGCCCAAAGCCCACTGAAATTAATAAGAAGCTTTCTGTTGACCTTAGCAGACTTTGCATTGTGCTCTGTGTAAAAACCAGTTCACTGACTTAACCAAGATTTATAAATTGAAAGCCAAAGGAAGCTTGGAAAAGAGAAACCTTCCATTTCACGTACTATCCATTTTAGTGCCAAAAATATAATAAAAAAAAAAATCCTGCAACATTTTTCTCTTTATCATCTTCTTCTTTACAAGCTTCATGAACCTCATCTAAAAGGTGCTCGAGGTAAAAAGTAGTATCGTTCTGATGAATGTCAGTCCTCTGACATGAGGAAGAAGCCTTTTATTCTCTGACAATGTCCCTGCCAACCTAAATGGAGGATGTAGGCAGAAAGCTTTGGGGAAACCCTGATGCTGATGAATCAGAGCTCCCTGCTGAGAGCAGCCTGATGATACCCACCATCTAAACAGTTTAGTAACTTTCCAGCAGGTAAAAGAATCAGTTTTGCCCTTTTGTAAGATTTTAGAAGGCTAAAGCCTGAACCCTCACTCTTCACAGAAGGAACTGAATCTGTCCTGTGTACGACTCCTTCCCACATCTTCACTCTTAAAGTTTAAGCAGTGATTCTTTTATTGCTTGTTGGAGGGATGACACAGCAAGCTGTCACCATTGACTAAGCATTGCTTGCTGTGCTGGGGGCTTCTAAGGGGGAAAGACACTGCATTCTCAGGGGCTAGGGATTTGCTTTTAGAGGAATACATTGTCTCATATGTCAAAAGAACTCCCTTTTAATTAAGCACTTCCAGTGCTTTATATTTCTGATTAATTGGAAATAGTGCGAGGATGACACTTGCCTTAATTTCATATTAGATATTGGCATTACATGGACATTGATGACATACAGAGCATTATGGGAAGAGTAACAATAACAGAACATATGACTCAATATAGTAAAATCCCAACTCCATTTACTTTTTTTCTTGTTATTAGTTACATTTTTTTCCTGCAATTATTACCTCTATCCCTATATAAAATGAATTGCAACAGCTGTATATGTCAGATCATTTCTGTGAATGCAGAGCCTAAAAGACTTCACATTAAACAGGGGAGTCATTATGGCAAACACCAAATAGGTTTATTTTCTCATTAGGAGAACCTTACATGCAAAGTCCAGCTGGAGGTGAAATCACTGCTACCATTCTGCATGCACATTGTTTTTACATGTTGATAGCAGATAGCATCAACAAGAATGATTTCACACCCCCCCCCCCCCCCCCCCAAATTCCATGATAAGTGAGAAGCTATCCCAGCCTGAAATGTTTTCACTCTGAGGAGATGACACATGGGAAGCAGAAGTACAAAAAAATAATTGAGGTGAACTTCCCAAAATATCAACACATCCCTGCAATCTCGGATGGGCTTTCTATGGAAGAATTGCTTTTATGAGCACTGGCAACTGGAAATAACTCAATTCTTCCTTTCTGGTCAACAAGAAATTACTGTTTAAGAACTTCAGATAACCAAAACTGCCTCTGTGTGCAGTTCCATCCAGGACCCTTCTGTCCAACCTGTGTGTCTGGGGGCTGCATTATCACTTAGAAGAGAGGTTTGATGTCACTCAAGGAGTGTGGGATTTCTCTCAGCCCGCAAGGCAGAGTACATATTAGACTCTGTTATTAAATATTTTGGCTGGTCTATCTGTGTTTCTCATTTCATCCCCAGTTTGGTAACATGTCATGTATACTATATTATTGCTGACTTTAAAGCACAGAACAAGATCAAGCCTTGAAAGGACAATTTCTTTCTGGAAAGTGGAAAATTGGCAGGAGAAATCACTTCTGCTTTCAGACACAGTGGCAGAAGCAGATGCTGAGTGCATATTGTACAAGGATAGTGATGTGGGAATGACTGAAAGGGGAATTAAGATAGAGATCACACAATCTGGAGAATTTTAGAAGCAGGAAATGCAGACTGCCCGACTACTGCTCAAACACAAACTGGAGCAGACAAGGTGAAGGAGGAAAGAGAGCAAGCTGTATACTTTAATCACTTTACATGAAGAGAGCTTATACATAGGTGCCCAAGCTGTGGATATTTAGAAAGTAGATGATTAAGAAGAGATAAGAGTGTAAAAAATTAAATGGAAGTGTCACTGGTGTGCAATTATTTGTCATGGCACAATGGGATGAGAGGACAATTTGCATGAGGTAATGAACCAAAACTTCAAAGTCAAGGAAAAAAAAAAAAAAATCAAGAAGAAAACAATTGCAACCATTAAGAAACAGTCATGAGAAGAACTTGACACACAGAATTTTAAAATCTGAGGGTGTTGGCTTAGTTGACACTTGGCTGAACTTAAGTTATTGAATGTTCCAAAGGTTTGAGTGTGGTCCCTGTGTGCATGCATTGCTCACTCTCTTGCTGCCAGTCCCATGAAGCACAGACAGTTCCATCCGAGACAAGAGGGGAACACCTGATCACCGTTTGGTGGATCACAGGGATGGCTGAGAAGGAAAGGCACGCTGCCCTGCTCTATGTCAGCTGATAGGATCTGACAGCAACAATTTGGAGGAGGCAGCAGCTCACCCCAGCATGTTCACCTTCTCTGGAGGCTCAGCGCTTCGTTTACAAAGGTGATATAAACTGGGTTTCTATTATCCAGAATGACATACCCTATTTAATTTACAGAAAATAACTGCAGATCTCCCAATCTGTTCTTCTCAATGAACCTCTTGTCCTAAGCTCAACATCCATATCCAATGGAAATCTGCAGAACTGACCACATAGAGCAGATTGCAGAATTTCAGCTCAACCTCAGGCAAATCAGTCAAATCCTAGTGAAACTGGGTTAACATGGGCACCTGGCCATGGCTCAAGAGCATCTATTAAGTCTGAGAGTCTGAGGCCAGTGCAGACCATGAGATTGAAAATAAAACATGGGGAAGACGTTCTCTCATCTTGCTTGTTAAACTTTAATTAGCTTACTTCTCCACACCCTAAAACCACAGCATCCAACCAAAGGCGTAGGGATTTCATAACACTGGAGTAGCAAACACAAAACGGCTCAGTGTGCTGAAGTTACAGGTATAGCAAAGCTTACAAACCTTGCAAACAGAGGGCTGGGGAAAAGTCAGCCAAGCGTTTTAAAATATTTTCCTCACAGTTCATAATAATCCTTCTAGAAGCTTGAAATCTGTTTGCTTACCAAATATTCATTAGCTAATATTTATACAGTGCTTTGAAAATGTAAAGCACTAAATACGCACTAATTATAATTATAATTACTTCTTATTATCAAACTCTTTCTTCTCTTTGTTCTGTGAGACTGTGCCGATGAGGAGGCACAGAGGTTGCTGCCCTGGAAGCATCTTTGCCTCTTATAGGACTGAATTAAAAGCATTTGTTTCCCGAGGAAAGAAAAAAAAAAAAAGACACAAATAACAGGCAGGATGGGCTGCAGGTGGATGGGAGAGACAGCAAAACCACAGAGCATATCACATTCACTGGGGCTTTTTGTTATATTTGTCTCCACAAGCCTGATCCAATGGGGTCCATATATCACGCCCTGTCTGGAAGACAGGCAGCAGGATTAATGCCTTGTTTTCCAAGGGACAAATGACAGCCTACTGAAGGGCTATAAGAAGCCATGCTCAGCCTTGTCCTGATGGGAGGATGTCATCACACTGTGGGATGGTGCAGAGCAGAGCCTCCACCCTGGGATACCATCCCCATCACTGCCTGAGGATCACTGCTTCCCCAGCACCTTCAACACACAGACAGCACGCTGCATTGCAGCTGTCTGCTTCACGTAGCATAGAGGGGGGAAAAAAAAAAATCCCATTCCACTAATGCTGGACTGCTTTTCAGATTGCTTGGCACTGACACATACAGGCCCATGTGCCCATCCTCCTCCTCCTCTCATTGCCAGCCCTGCTCACTGCAGCTGTGTCTGCAGGCCTTATTTCTCCCGCAGTCCCTATTCCCCCGAGTGATTCAGTGCTTTGCTCCCACTATCTAAAATTAAACTTGGCCATTTCCTGGCAGCCCCTGCCCTGGCTGCTGCCAGCACCACGCACTACTGCTCCCCTCATTTCTCAGGAGCTCCAATCATGTGTTTGCCACGTGTTTCCTCTAGCATGCTTGCAGTGAATGAAGGACGAGTTTTCTATGTGGGCACACACATATATAGCTAAGAACGAGGGCAAGGTGATGGCACTGGAAAATGAAGGCTACTGCAAGTTTGCAGGATGGAGAGAGGATGGGGAGTTTTCCACATGCCCAGCAAGCCACTGAGAGCCCCGGGTGTGGGTGTTACCTGCCTGTTCCTATGCACTGCTGCTAAAACAGCATGGTAATTTCAGGAGTTGCTTTTATTCTTCCATCTTTAGACTATGCCCCGTAGTTCCTAGAATGTTAAACAGAGCTGCATGCCTTTACACAGTGCTTTCCTTCTGTCTTGTCTGGCACAAAGTGACACAAGAGCAATGCTCTCTATAAATATCCGCTAAAAGAATCTACTAATAATTAATGCTGAGAACTCCAAAAGAGAAAGAAAACAGTGTTTCGCAGCGAGAACTTTTAATGAGAATGTCATTAAGGCAATCAGTCTGCAAACCACCCAGTGAATTGCAGGGCAACCTCAATGATCCATGAACCTGAAAGGAGTGTATCAGCTTCTAGCCAGATGTCAGCACACGCAAGTCTTCATGGATTGCAAGTTTGCTCTGTGCTTTGAGAGCCCAACAGGACATACAAGGGGAGAGGTCAATTTTGACTCACAAATGAGAGACTTGCAGGGAAGAGCAGTGGAAGCTTTGGAGCAGATACAGTCTACTGATTGGTCAGCATAGTAATCATAGAATGGCCTAGGTTGAAAAGGAGCACAGTGCTCATCCAGTTCCAACCCCCTGCTGTGTGCAGGTCACCAACCAGCAGCCCAGGCTGCCCAGAGCCACATCCTGCCTGGCCTTGAATGCTTCCAGGGATGGGGCATCCACAGCCTCCTTGGCCAACCTGTTCCAGTGCCTCACCACCTTCTGGGTGAAGAACTTCCTTCTAATATCCAACCTAAACCTCACCTGTCTCAGTTTAAAACCATCATCCCTTGTCCTATCACCATCCACCCTTGTAAACAGCAATTCCCTTTCCTGTTTATACGCTGCCTTCAAGTATCAACATCATGCTGGTGGTCTTGGAGACAAGGGAACCATAGACCAGGAGCAACATTGTAACTGGTGCTTAAATAAGTACATGGGATGAAATTGCAAGGCAAGATTTAACATACGAGTTCAAGTGGTTAACTGCCATATGGGGGCCTCAGGATTCCTATACTCCCTCCTAAAATATTTCATTGTAAACAGTAAAACTGTACTGAAAATAAGTTTTACTGATTTCAGTGTGAATACATTTGTACTCAAAATTTTTATATTTGCTGTTTTAAAAACTGATTTCTAAGTGCTTTAGTGTTAAATATTTGTATTAAGCATATTAAGTATTTCTATCTTTCCAACATGAGTGGTGGTTTGTCAAGATTAGTATTAAGCACAATCGTTCTTTAAAAGTCAAGCATTAAGTTATGATCCCATCAGCTTTAGGGATTGAATACCTGTAAGACGTGCAGGGGTAAGAGCCTGTTGATAACTTTCTAGCTCAGGATTGAAGAGAAAATTAAAAAAAAAACTGTGGAAAAAATAAACCATGTACACTGAGTGGCATTACACAAAATTAAATAATGATGATATGTGGTAGTTTGATGCTTAGGGTTGGGATGTTTTACTGTAGAATTTCAATCAAGAGAGAATTTCCAAATGAGGAGATAGGAGAAGGCTTTACATCCTATACACTTTAGAGGCTTAAGCACTATTCACAAGAACCTCTCTATTTCCACATAGGCAGATGAATACTGAATCCTCCACAAGACGAGTGATTGCTGCTGCTTGATGACTTGTATCAGTTTTGCAGTGTCCAATTCATTCTAATTTCTGATGCTCTCATGAGATCTTTTTGCATTAAAGAAAGCTTTCACCTTTCAAAGTGACTTCTAATATTGATATTTCACAACTGAGGTCTGCGGATTATGAACCTTTTATCACTGTAGCATTAAACAAATATTTTAAGAAGTGCAGCGGTTTTCCTGAACAGAATGTAAGACAGATGACTTAATATGACCCTAATTAGGGCAAGTTACTAAAATGGAAGTCAGATTTGTTACATCATTCCCTTCCAAACAGAGTAAATGGGTATAACAGATCTGGAAAATGGACGGAGACATCTTGACTTTTTGGATAAACGCAGTACAATAGAAAGGAGAAAACCCTTGAATATCAGCCCTAAATCATAGAAGTCTTCCTTCACAATACAGTAGAAGTCCTGGATAATAGACATTACAACACGCAGCGACATGTCAACTTTCCTACTACTCATTTCCCAAAAATTCAAAAGATTATTTTTGGTCATCTTTAGTAGCTGGACAGTGCTTTGTCCAGAGAAGGAATACTGCACTTGTTCTGTACAGCCCTTGAGTAATTTCTGCCATTCCTAAGACAGCTTTCTGTTGGTGGTGGAGATGCCTGCCTTCTGTCAGAGGCTTCAGTGTGGGTTTCTTTTGTTTTGTTTTTAACTACTAGAGCAATAAATGGCAATAATTAAAGAAAAAAGATCTTGGGAGAAAAAGCCTTTGAGGGAAATTTAGAACAGGTAAGGAAGACATGAGAAAAGAAAGCAAAAACAGGTTAGGTAATTTCTTAGCCTTGGAACACATAATAGAGGAGCTGCAAAGAAATACAGCAGGTTGTTTGGGTATATTGCCAGAGGAATTGAATATAAATCAAAAAGGAAGCTTTGTTACAAATGCAGCTTTTTCCTAGGGGAAGTTCTGAATTGGTCATCGCAGAATATCTTGCTGATAACAACGTGTTATGAAAAACAAGAGTTTTAGGAGAGAAATAATATGTCAGAGACCTAGGTCATGGAGGAAAGGCTAAGAAAATTAATTGCATCTTTCCTGCCAATAAGAAAAAAAACGGAGACTTCATAACAACTTAATTAACTGGTCATAAATAAATGATAAGAACGCGTATATGATCAGTCTTCACATTCTGATCACATTGGCACCAAAACACTGATGGGGAAAAATGCCTTCCACATGTGCACCTGAAGCAACACAAGCAGGCTATGAAAAATTCAGGACAACTGAATTGAAAGCATCTATCTTTCTCCGTGGACCTCTCTACAATGATCACTGAGCCAGGCTGTGTTGCCTTCCAAAACCAAAAAGCCTTTGTAAAGGAGCTTTTTACGTAATTCCTCACAGTGAAGATCAAATTCATTCTGTACCCCAACCTGAATTTTCCAGTCAATGGGAAATAAGAAGCTTCACATACCTATAAAGTGAAAGCCAGTTGAAACATTCCTATTTCCTTCCTTACTGAATCTTCGCGCTTTGATGCAGTGTCATGCCAGAAGTAGGCTGACATATACAGTGAGACCACAAATAGTTTACATTTTGGAAAAGAGTCTCGTGAAGCACTCCAAAAGAAAAATACCTTGGTTTTGCCAGATAGAAAATGATAGCCACAACCGTACTGCCAGATGATCACGCCATCACATTCTCATTTAACACCTGAGTCTGAAGACAGGATTTGTGCAGCGTGGCACAGGAGAGCGGCTCCAGGAGCATGCGTTCTGATTTCACCTTGGAGTTCCACCAACTCTTTCAAGTCTAACTTTGCAACTTATGCAGCTCAGCTAAGAGCACAGCCCCCAGCTGCACAGAGACTGTTCTAAAGGCCTTGTTGAGGCTCCAGCCATGACAGACATGGATTGAGGAGAACAGGAAGGCCATGGGGTGACCTTCCCTTGTGCAGGGCCGGAACAGGCAGCCAGTTCGGGAGTGACAGAGAAACAAGGTTCTGGGAAGGAATCAAAGGTTACCATGGGGCATCCCACATGCAAAGGATGAAAGAGAAGAAATCAATCATGTCCTCATCCCTGCTGGCAATGGCACGATGGCATGCAGTGCACAACTTTCTCCGGCCTAAGCATCCACTAATCCCTTTACAGACAGCTCTTTCTGTCCTGCTCGCAACAGAGTTCAAAGAAACAGGTGTAAAACCACGAGACAGCACTGAGGTGCATTGTTAAGATTAGAGAAATAATATGGTTGCAGTAATAGTTTCATCTGCGCTTAAAATGAAAACTTAAAGATATTCAGCTACCAGCTTCAGGTAGGAATTGCAGTGAAAAGCAATTATAACTATGCAACCTTCTTCCCCGGCCGCTCTCAGAACTGACCACTGGAAGTACATCAAGCCTTAGGGTAAGAAAGATTTCCTGTGGAAGAGATGAAATACCTCACATGCAGTCTATTTTTGTGCTCTTAAAAGTGTTACTTAACAATTAAAAGAAGCCCGTACCTGGTTATTTCCTCTATTTCTACAGGGTTAAAAAGATAGCTTGGGGACTTCACGTGAAAATTCCCCTCAGTTGCTCTTTGGAAGAAAAAATGATTAAATTTCATCTAAAATTTATGCAGAAGTTGATTGTCCGCTAGACGAGATCCCATTTCTGAAGCCCACAAGCCCCCAGAAAAAAGGAGCAGCTGCAGCTCAGCTCATCTTTATTTCATTGAGCTCTGGCTGGACCATTTTCTAGACTGCACAGACTAGTCCTCACCATTGCACAAAAACAAAGTTTAGTGAAGGAAAAAATGTAAATTGTACTTTCCTGATTTGTCAACTGGCTTTCACGAGCTTTCATCTCTACTTCTAGTTACAGTTTCACCCCTCGGTAAAGAACTGGAAGCCACGAGGTTTCTTGCCCTCTATTTTACAAGTATTTATGTGAGATCACAGCAATGGTGGTCCTTGTAGTTTTGACTACTGAGGTATATTAGTGATTGTTTGGTCTGTTTACAATAGCTGCAATGCATGAAGTCCAGAGCTGCTATAGCTGAGTATAGTTGATGGCCTTTCAAGGAGGAAAAAAAAAAGTAACCATTTTAGCACTGGTTACCACCCTGCTTAGACTGACTTACACTGCACGCACAGACAAGATGATATTCAGTTCTTCCCAGGTTACACCTGATGTGGGTTCAAAGTAAAGAAACTACCATGCTGGGCAGGATCCTCGGAAGCTGTAGGCTTTTTTTCCCCCCCTAATGACTAATAAACAACTATTTGCTCTTGTAAGTTTGAGCAGCTGAACATCACATTTGCCTCCACTGAACACTTTACTCACATTTCATGCTGTTGTATAAATCGAGGTGTGTTTTCCCACATTATTTCTCAGTTGGTCACATATAAGCATGAAACAGGAAAATCTGAAAGGTCTTTTATAAATAAATACACCCGCTGCTCTCCAGCTACCACAGCGTTTGCCAGAAATGACCCACTGAGGAGTCCAAGTGATGGTTTTCTCACTGTGGTTCATGCAAGAACCAACTAAAAAAAAAGCAAAGATTGTTCCAGGAGGTTAAATTCTATATGAAAGTAGCTTATACCTAATTTCTTAGATTCTCGATGATCTACAAATATTGAAAGACTGAAAACTATGATTTAAGTACAGCAATGACTTTATAAACCAGCCATCCATGACAGAACCTGAGCATCTCTGTAGGAACCTGCCTAAGTAGGGCAAGCGCCTTGAACAAGGACTTGGCTCTTTGATCATCGCCAATGTAATTTCTCAGAAAAAAATATCTATGAAAAGCATGCACTGACTCCCAGAAACACCAGCTTAGTTTCTTCAAAAGCAATAGGAAAGTAGAAACAGGAAAAGCAGGTTTTCTGCAGTGCTAGCTATTACTTATACAGGTTTTGAGAGTTCCGTATGTTTCTAGAACATTTTAATTCAGAAGTAATCCATTATCTCATATCTGGATGAAAAAAATATAACACTGTGATTGCAGATGAAAGAAGATAAGAGCTCAGGAATATTACAGAGTATTGGTTGAATCAGGACCCGTTCAGTTAAACCAGTGAGTCATACAGATAATGGGCCTTTTACAGAGACAGGCAGTACGGTTCATCCATTCAGAAACAATCTGTTTTCTACACTTCCACACATGGCACCATTCATCCAAGACTGACTATTACTGCAACGCTGTAAACAGCAGAGACGACAAAACAAGATGATAATGTCATTCTTAATTGGAATAAAAAAAGAGAATGCTTGCCAGCCTTCACTGCTACTGGGATGTTGTGTTGCTGTAGAAAAGCTGCACATCACCCAACTCTTATTTTTGCCCGTGATTACCCAGTACAAGCTGAGAGCAAGTCTGCTGGCTTCAAGTTTTAGGCTATGCTGGAGAGAGGATCTCCTACAGCTAAGAACAGACTCCCATTTTTTATGAGCTATGCAGAAAGTTTCTTCCCATAGATTGTCTGCTCACGTCAGCAACAGCCACCCAACTGCCCTCCCTGCACAGCTCCAGAGTTTCTGCCATGCAATAGAATTAAGGGTGGAGAGGCCCAAGTTTGTGTTGGTGTATTTTGTCTTGAGCACTTGAGCAGAACAAAACATGTTGAGATGGTCTTCTCCTTTTGGCTGCTCAGCAGATTCCATTTATTTCACTTTTAGAAAGGTGCTCTGTAAAGACTGCAAAAGTAATTTAAGGTTACCAATGCTTTTCTATGTTGTGCTACTAGAAAGGGAATGTACTGACACATACAAACAAAGAAAGAACAAGCCACCCGATGCTCCCATCAGTGTGCCCCTTTCCTGCTGGAAGTTATCCTATAATCTCCATCTTCATCTACTCAATTGTATGTCTTTAGCATTCTTGTGTTTCATTGCCAAATTTAAAGAAAAAAAAGGAAAAATCTAAATACAGGTAAACAGTGTAATTTCCAGGAGAATTAAGGATGCTTACAGGATATTTCTCCTTACTATTCTCTTAAGTATTATAAGCTAACTTAAGTACATCTTAATACAATAAAAAGGGAATATACAATAAAAGGGAATCCAAACCCTTGTCTCTATCTGTGAAATGTAACTGCTACAATTGTTCACATGAAATGATTTCATGGTTTTCCAGTTGAAGAACTGAAGCACGTATGTTGTGAGCTTAGAAAAAGAGTACAGATACAACATGATTTCCTCAAGTTTTCCATCCACTGGCAAGCAAACCTGCTATTACTTATTCAAGTTCTGTTATAAACAGGAGGATTTCTATGGTGTCCCAGTTAAACAGGAAAAAAAATAGAAATGAGCAACCAACAAAATAGTGAAGTTATAGACCAATCACACCCTGTGAGCTGTATGCACAGATAATAATGTGAAGCACGATTGCTAAAGCTTGCTAAACTTATTCAACCACGTGGATATAAAAACTCATCAGGAATCACTTCACCTATATTCGGAAACGTATTTATGATATTTTTGAAAGGCAAAGTAGTTTACTGAATTTCATCTAAATATCAGAGCACAGACTATGTATATATTTCAGGGAAATTTCATTTTGCTGTAGCTAAAAGCTTTGATGCGGTAATAAAAATAAATCATAAAATGGGTAAATACCTTCCAAAAATGTTAAGTTCCCAAGAACAAGAATAATCACTTATCTGTACAATGCTATTAAATGCTCATGACAGTGATGATGCAAAATAAAAGTATATAATTGCCTGCAGGCTGGGACATAAGCAAATACATTATACACGCTTCAATTACACGTAGACTTGCATATACCTGCATTCCATGGACATGATTATTTATTTGTGATGGTGTTTTTTCCCTCCCCCCCCATTGGTTTGTGGTGTGAGTGTTTTTTTGGAGAGGACTGAAGCTTAACATTGGAAAACAACACTTTACTTGCATTTGAAAGGTTGCATTGAGTAGAACTGTAGGCACAGGATGACTTGTGGGCATCCACCCCTTTGGTGGCTGCACTCCTGTGATAGCACAGATTTCTGAAGACAACAATAGACGTCACTCACAGGCAGACCTAAATGCTCTTTACAAATAACACAGAAGGATTATTATCCTCCTTTTACCCATAGGAAAACTCAGGTCCCGATTTACAAACTAATCTGCCTGAACGAATCATTGGGTACAGAGATACATTTTCACTGAAATGTTTTGTATTGGTTTTGCATAACACCCAAATACAGCTTTCAGTGGCTTCCCTGTGAAATCCTGACTAGAGTACGGGCTTTTATTTGAATCCTAATGGCCCAAAGACAAGATTGTTTAGAATTAATCCATTATATGAATAATACCACACATGAACAAGAGAAACCCAGCGCTCAACCCCACAGCCCTAACACAGTTACAGCAATTATTATTTACAGGATGCTTTTTCCTTTATGCTTTCTACCATAGGTGAACTGGATTATCACAGCAATGCCTTGAATGCTTAATTACAAGATGCAGGTGTTTCTTTTCAGGAGCTCACTTATTGAGGTCACCATACTGAAGATGAAAGCGAGACATGAAATATTTTCCTTTTTTTTTTTTGTTGCAGTCTCATTTCTCAAGAGATCATCCCTTCTGGGAGGTGTCTGATTCACTATAAACGATAGCCCTTCGCTTGAAAGGGAAGCACTCAGGTAAGGGGAAAAAGGATTAAGAATAAAAGAGGCATATAAAGCATATTTCCTTTTATTTTAATTGATCTGTATAAAAATTTATGTAGAATTTAAAGACTGAAGCAATCTAACGTGCCAGAATTAATAGATACAATCAGATAATTACTGCATGTTAATGAATACTAGAACATCAAGTATTCATGACTTGAATTTCACTTTATTTCTATCAATCCCACCCAACATTTTAATTTTTGCTGTGGAAAAGTCAGTGAAACACATCCTAGTGCAGAAATCTGGCCAGGATTGCAATATCACCCTGGTGCTGTACGAAATCTCATAGAAAGCTTAGGTGAGAATTTACAAGTTACGTGAATTTGTACTCATAGCTACAGAAGCCTCAGCCCCACTTTGTTTAATCAAAGCAGGTTTGTGCATCAGATCCTTAGCCACCAAGGTACTATCAAGTCCCACTAGGCCTGACTCAAAAGGACACCTGAAGAAGCACTAGAACAAAAGCTACTGCTGCTCTTCCTTTCACAGTCCTCACACACAGACTGTCCACATTCAAGTTTGGGGAAGTCAGGACTTCTCATAGTTCTTTGCCCAGCCATGATGCTGCGCTAACATTGCTCTGAAGGAACCCATCTACCACATGTCTGCACCATGCCCCACTAGCAGGGCAGGGGTGTTCACAGGGCAGCTTCTTTTACCAAAAACCTCACCGTGCGACTTCTTAAGGCTCTGATCAGTTTTCCTGGGCAGCCCCAAAGAAATCTTTGCGAAATTGTTTTTCAGCTCTATCTACAGAAGTCCCTAGAATGACTTTACAAAACTATCTATATTTCTTCTTATATTTCTGGAAATAAGAATTATCTGCAGAAAAAAAAGATAATAGCCTCTCAGTGTAACTGCACCATCTTATTCTTGTTTATGAATTTACATGACTAATTAACAGTGTCATGTATTTAAACTACTTAAACGGCGCATATCTATGGTTACTGACTTCTGGGTAAGCAACTTCAGGTTTTTATTAACTTATAATTATCAAATTAGTTTTACTTTATTTCAGCCAATTTCTCACTGAATAATTCATGAGTAATAGATTAGCAAAGACACCCTCTGCAGCTGGGTGTCTGCCACTGAGATCGCAGAGCACTGAGATACTGATAGGAATTGCCACATGAGTACCATGAAAGTTTGATGGGGAGAGAGAGGTTATATCCTAGTGATGGAAAATGCATCATGAAAACACTTTGGATGTAAAATACAAAGTTTCCTACTGCATGAGCATTCTGCATCAGGCATCGTTGTCCTCATCACTATTATGACATGGTTAACATTGAAATGGAGAGACTTAGCATCTTTAACCCTCCGATAAGATTTTAGATATTGCAGGAATGGTTTTCTTTTTCCTTCTATCTACCTGCCTTTTTTTCCCCTCTCTTCTTAGACCAAAGATCATAAGGAAGAGGATGAGGAATAAACAGAGTTAGGAGGAAAGGAAGAGAGACAAAGTTGAGTGCTCCCCTGGTTAAAATGAGAGCAGCAACAAATAGTGACATACACACTTCTTGGCCTTTCACTTACGAAAGTCAGACGTGTAAGTGTTAAAATATCAAGGGAATCGCATTCAGAGAATTCCTCCCTGCTTTGAAGTCTGTCACACAATCTGCCATTTTAGCCATCATTCACTGTTGGATGCACTTGCTCGCCTCTGAAGCTATAAATGGCAGCAATGTTGTCCACATCATCTGGATTAAAAGTCTTATTTTTTTGTTTGAAAATGTCAAACATGTTACATCTATCCTTTTCAGTTAATGAGTTGTGTGCAGGGAGGCAGTAGGATTCCAGTAAAGATCAGACATTTATATGAGTAATGAGAACAATCACTCCTTCGCTATTTAGGATTAAAAAAATAGTCACATAAAGAATGACAGCCTATAAGTTTTAATGACATGCTGAAAGGGATAGGAAACAATATATTTGTGAAGTGGAAAAACTGCCAATGTGCTCTGTACATATTTTTTTCCTTGTTACCCTCTTGGCACCTGTGAGCCAAACAAACTCCATCAATGCATATGATGCTCTTGTCCTGCAGAATTTCAAATCATATCTGGAGAAATACTGACTTTGAAAACACAGGATATTTGCTATCTGGGCTGTCAGATGTTTTTTTGTGAGATATTTGGCCTTAACACTACCCAAGATCATTCTTAGCCTTAGAGAACATCACCACTGTCTTTCTTTTAGTATTTCCTATAGCGAGTATTTCTTTCAATTACAGAATGACCAAGGCTGGAAAAGGCCTCCAAGATCATCCAGTCCAACCATCCACCAATATAGCCCCACTAAACCACGTCCATTAGTGCCACATCTAAACATTTCTTGAACACTGATATATCATACCATCCCATGAAATGGTACAAGATATAAGCCAAGTTAGTCAGTGTGAGGGGAGCACTGAACAATTGTCTTCAAATTACTACTGATTACCTAATTATAAAACCCTATAATCCCATGTATTATCCTTGACACACATCATGACATCTGTTTTATTAAATTATTTTTAAAAAAGAATGGTAAACGTTAGTGTTTGATCACTGCCTAATTGCATGTGGGTGACATTTGGCAAGATTAGCAGTGAAATACCTATGACAGAAGAACAGCTTTTTATTTTTTTTTCCCCCCAGGTAAATTATTAAGCATCCAGAATTGTGCACATTCTAAAACTTATTACAATGTTAATTCAGGTTGAAAGGAACATCTGGAGGTCAACTGCTCCAACCTCAATGCTCAAAGGAAGACCAAAATTGGAAGTGGGTCCATGTGACCATGAAGGATCTGCTCTAACTTTTGTAATTTTCAGTCACATTTTCCTCTGCCCCCCCAGAAAACCTGTTCTAACAGCTGACCACTCTCACTGTGGATGGTTACAGGTTTTTTTTTTTCCCTCCACCTTCCCCACCCCCGCCCCAATATTTAATAACAAACTCCCTTGCTGTGGTTTTTATCTGCTTCCCTTTGACTATATGCCTCCAAGAAAAGAAAGCTGCCTTGTCTTCTTTCATGTCACTCATTAGACAGGAGATTCTGGGCCAAACAGGGCTTGCCTTCGATAATAGGCTTACCAGATTGTCACTCTGCTTTTAAAATATTTCAGTTAGCAGTGTCTGTTGGCAAATGCCCTTTTCCAATGACTGGAGAGTACCCAATGGTTATCCTCCACAGCAATTCTTTCTGTTACAAAGGATAAAAAGCCCCACAAAAACAGCCCATGAAACACTCCCCAAACAATGAGAACATGAGAAATCAGAAAATGAAAATAATTTTTAAAAAAGCAAAAGTCCTTTCTTCTAGATCCTGAAATACTTAACATAATTCTCACCGACACTTTTGATTACGATCTCAACTTTTCTCATCTGAACCTCGAACCCTTGAAAGTGTCAATAAACCCATTTCAGCCATTATATTTCAGAAAAAGGGAGTTTGCGTCATAGCACAGTGTTACGTAATGGTTAGAACTTGGGAAAATACATGAAATCTGGAAGGAGCCCGGATTTCAGCCGCTCACTTTCAGCTTATCTGTAGCAAACACATAGCTTTAATAAAAATGAACTGGATTGGAATGCACGAGTAAGCTCTTCAGATGTAGCAAACTGACTTGTGAAAAGAGGAAAATACAGCGGCGCTCATGAAAGAGTGCTTTCTTCTGATCATAACTTTAATGCTTGGTGGAGGAGATGGAAAGCAACTGACAAATGTATTCCCAGCATTGTAATTTAAATAACATATCTGCGCCGCAAGACGGTATCTATGTAGACATAACCAACACCATTGCTTTCTGACATCAGTCATAGGGAATGAAAAGGGCTGGGCTGAAAGCATCATTTATTTTCTTTAAAACCAAAACATAAGGGGCTATTTATGCTTTAAGAACTATGTAAGAGATGTCTGGGGAAAGAAAGTTGCCTATGAGCAAGATTCTCATTGGAGGCAATAGCAGATTGTTTTGATTTGAAGAGCATTTGTGTTTTGGTTTCTCACAGTGGCTCTGCTGCCAGACCCACTTTGCTGGAAGAAAAAATGGTCCTGCCCCAAAGCAGATTCTTACTTTTATAAATTCAAGCAAACAAATACATAAATACATAATTAAAATGCAGAAATAATGACTCATAGAAAATCTTTCCTTTTCTTATGTGTGCAACTGTATATGGAAAAAAAAGCATTCAACCCGTCTTATACCTTAAAGTGTTGTCACAATCCTTTTGCTATTCAAGAGGGTTGATACTGAAGGATCTGAGAGAGAGAAATGGAAAGAATGGATTTGGAGGGAAAAATAAACCAACTACCCTCTGAAACAAAGCACAATGTTACTGTAGACTAAGCTATTTTTAATGATTCTTAATAGCACATCATCTCTTTAGTCCTGAACATATTATCATAGTGCCCTGAGGCTAGGGAAATGCTACTGTTCTATTCTACTACTAAGTTTTGTTCCAGATTTGCTTTGGAAGCTTAATCCAAAACAGCAAACCCTGAATTCTGGCTAAGCTGCTGCTCATTCTGGAGCTGACCAAACTCAGAGCCTTGCTGTCTTTGGGAACAATTTGCTTTTTGACATAGTTCCCAGAACAGCAGCAGGATGAGGAAGGACTGTACATCTCATCACACCTACAAGGCACTGAGCACTGCCAGCAGCCCTTCAAAAGGTTTGGCCCAACTCATGGAAGGAGTTTGCAGCAGATCTAGGACCCTCTTACACCTGCCAAGCCCAGGTGTTACACACCATCTTCCCAGATCCTGATTCACGTGTGACAGCACACACTTCAATCACAAGTTCTGCTTTTCAATTTAGCCACTTTTGTGGACTTCAGTACCAGATCATTTCCAAGCATATTTTTATCAGCTAATTTAGGTTATGACAGCTCCAATTATGTAGAAGAGTGCTGTTATATTTTCTGTAATTGTTTTCAACCAGTATTCTCACTGCTGCCACAAGCAGCTACAAGGAACAAAAGGCACCCACTGCCCCTACCGAGCACTGCCATAAAATTACCTCCGGGGGGCAAGAGATGGAGGGACAAAGGCTGTAATTAAGGGTGGATAGCACAAACAGAATGCAAATTCCTTTAGACATTTATAGGTAAAACAAACCACTTCCTTATCCTTCCCCCCCCCCCCCACACTTCTGCATATTTTGTCTAATGGAGTCTTGAAGAAAGGAGAAGGAAACGAGCTTGATGTGCTGCAATTTTTGTCTCACTTCCCACATTAGCACTGCACAGATAATAAACAATCCAGCAAACGTTATTTGTACCCATCCGAGCATAAGCCAGCTGCATTGCTTGCCAAACATCAAGTTTTCACAGACAGACAAGGAGAAAGCATCCTATTTTCCCACTTAGATCCTACCAGGGCTCCAGAGGGACTGTTGGGTATGGCTTGGCACACATCTTTACTAAACCTGTGGGTTTGGACTGTGGCCCTTTGATTTCAGTCTTTCAAATAACATGCAGATAGAGTTATTTGGATGTGTTTTCTAGTTTTCTTTGTCCCAGCGGGCATTTCTGTGAACATGAATCATGCTTTTCAGAAGACTTCTCTTCCTTGCAAAAGTAAATCAAGCAAATAAAAAAAAAAAATGTTCATGAGTAGCAGCCTGAAGAAACCAATATTTCTACAGGCACTTCAGCTGACTAATAGGAGCCTTTAATGACTTCTTGCCTATTCTCTTACATTCGTAAGAAAGGGCTGTGGCATGGCTGCCTGCAAACTAGCCCTGCATAATCAATTATTAAAGTCACCTGCACTTGCTTTCCAAATTATTTCCCTTCACTCTTTGAAGATCCCTTCAAACTATTTTCCCCTTAATTCTTGGAGGAAAAACACACTAGAAAAAAAAACATTTAACATTTCTCAAGCTCAACTCCATAGGGTTGCAAGGAACAGGAGAAGGCAGCTCATTAACCTACATGAGCAGGTCCAGCAGCACTAGGGGAAGTTTCAAGGAGAGAAAGATGAAGGAAGATCAAAAAAAAAAAAGCATGCAAATAAGTGAAGGTTAAGTAAAAGATCAAATGCGTTCAGCACGTGAAGGGAGCACGGCTGACATTGGTGATTCCTATTGGCCCACAAACAGGCTGTAGAAATTTGGTTGAAACACTGCAGGAGAATGAAGTCGGGAATCAAAACTGCAGTATAAGGAAGTCATTAACCAGACAACCACCTCCAGCATTTGTTTATCTACCTCTATTACTGTTTGCCTTGTTTATTAGGATTATAAACTCAAGAGGCCATGCCAGCTCTAGAGAAACTATACTGTATTTCTCCCAACACAGTCTCAGTTCCTGATTACAATGCCCCTCTAGGGTGCTACTCCAGGCAAATAATATAATAAATAATGGAAATGGACCCAGGAGAAAACTCAGATGTTAACTGTGTAGAAACGGGGAACCTGAGGCTTCATTGCTGTATAAATTTAATGTTGAGTTTAAAGCTCACGCTGTTTGACGGGTAGGATTTTGGAAACCTGAGCAGGAATAAGATGCCATTTGAAAATGAAAAGCACTGCGATTTCTATTCTGTCTGCTGCTGCATTAGCACCAGCTCCATCTCTTCAAATGTTTCCTGCTGGTTCTCCTAGAGCACAGGAAGCAATGTTCTGGTGATTAAGCAGCAATATCATTATAAAAGCCAAATGAATAATCATTGTGTTAATGAACTTTATCTTCGACAAGATTAGGGTTTTTTTTTTTTAACGTTAAGCCTCTTTCCATATGAAAGAGGAAATGCACTCTCATTCCATTTAATCAACCCAGAGATGCTCATGATCTATACAATTTAATTTTCTGTCTGCACGTATTCTTACGTATCTGCATATCCAGTTGCTTAAATGGTGATGTCAAGTCACTTTAATACATCAGAGACGATGCATTTTCCACAGCAAGCAGACTTGGCTCTGTGTACTCTTTGCAGAATGCTTTCTTTTGAAGGGATGCCAAGAGGTCAGGGGGTCCATCTACCAAAGAGCTGGCTGCTCTGTGGCAAGTAGGAAATTATCTACCCAGTAGGTAATAATGAAATCCACATAAAGACTGGGCTACTGGGTAATAAGGTTTAAAACTTTTTAATGTTTTAAAAAAAATTAGGAAAAAAGCAAAACTGTAGAGGAGATGGCTGATACAGTGAGAACCTGCCTTCCAGTTTGAGAGAATTGCAATCTCTCCTTTCCTCTGCACGAGAAGAGCTGAGGCTCATTCCTCAGGAGAATGACTCTCAAGAGAAATTAATTCTCAAGATGTTTTGAGTTGAGGTGACCATCTCGTGGCTTTGACTAGCTGTGCATTCCTGGCTCTTTAAAAAAATAAGATTTAAGAAAGAGATATCACTACGTGCTAGTGCTGCTACAGAGAGTGATGGGCTGCATTCAGAACTGCAACCACTGTTTTCAGCCTGTTTCCACAAACGCTCCTATTCAAGTCATGTCCTCAACTCCTAGGAAAATCCTGCAGCACCCCTGGAGCATGGGAGAAAAGCAGAATACAATGAGAAGGCAGAGAAGGAAAGCCCTACACACTGGGAGGTGCCCAATGGCTGCGTGGGAGACCATCCTGTCCGTGCTGCATTGCTCAGAGCACAGGGCATGGGAACAAGGACAGCTTTTATAGTTACACACTTCCTGGATTCATTTTGTGCAAGCAAACAGCACAAGGTCATGCAAGTGGTGTAAGGGCCAGAAGAATCTTTTTATAGTGATGAAATGACTGAATGGACTTAATTTGTTGTCAGGAAAGAAAAACAAACTGCTTCTATCAAAACATAAACATCTCCAATTCCAGAAAGCCTTTAATACAGCTGCAGTGGGAGGTTCAACACTAATTTAAGTGAATGGGTATCAATCAAGTCAACACACATTGCCACCAAACCTGGCCTTCAGAGAACAAGGTGTGCCAACTGGTGGGTGAATAAAAGTTATCTGTTGGTCACAAGGTACCTTTATTAAGAAATAAAGGTATGAAGATGTGATAGGCCAAGGGGAACGTTTGATTCATTTTTGGGTTTTAGGAAAGACCTGTTTCCAAATTGACTCTGCTAACATCAGTAGAAGTCATGCAGCACTTAACACACTGTCTTGCACACATTTTCTCAGCTAGCCAATCTGAATCATTATTGCACTATTGCAACTGCTGCCTTTTTCCTGTCTTCTCATCATGCAGCAGGAGACGAAATTGTTGAACTAAAATGTGTCTTTAATTAGTATACGTTCTTCAGTAATCAGTACATCATTTCATTATCTGTAAGCACAGCATTGTGTTGCCATGGCATTTTTACCCAAGTAACTTAACAACTGACATGATAAACAAAGACCACACTGCACATGAAAGAGAGTAGTCGTGCAGTCTGACTCTGCATAAGTTATCTTTTATTGGTTTGTAATAGATTTGGGAAATGGATAGCATATGCTACAGAGAGAGCCAGACACCAACACATGCTAAGAAGTCCAGAGGGAAACACTCAGATAATTACAAGCTTTTTGTGAATTAATCAGCCTGCAAAAATGTTGGAGTAGCATTAAGCACCCAAACATCCATTCAACTCCCACTAAAATAAAAGGCAAGTCGTCGTCGTGCCCATAAATCATCCACAGCTAACTCTGGTTGCCATTTCTCCTCCACCAACCACGGTGTGACCGCACACACCTCAACAGGAGACCACCTCCATCTGCACAGCTCCACGAATCCCCCGAGTAACACCCTGCTCTTATTTCTGCCATAGCCTCCGTGCAAGGCACTCATAAAGCAGACAGAACATGGAATGGTTGCGTTGGCACCGCAGCAAATATTGATCCTTGCAGTGACAGAATGTGACAAAGTTCGCAAGTGACAGAATGGTCTGGCATGAATTATTATTGTTGGTTTTTTTCTTTTTTTTTATGAGCTACTAGGACAGCAAAAGACCGCATTTGCAAGTGCATTTGTTTTGTTTTAGTTTTGTTCATGGTAAATCCACTTGAATATGCCATTTTTAATGGAAACAAAGTATTAGAAACTATGTGGCTTTAAGAGCTCCATTAGAACACACAAAAAGCAGGTTGATTTATTTGAAAATCTATGGTTTCTTCTGTAGTACTTCCAAAACAAAGCATGACGTTTGGAAATGAATCTCTTGTGGGTTTTTTTTTTTTTAAATGCTCTACCTTAACTTCCATTTGAAAATGTTATTTTCTTTAAACAGCTTTAAAAACAACACTGAATAGTCTTCCCTCCCCCCCTTCAAAAAAAAAAAAAAAGCTTCTAACCATTCCAACCCCTCCTTCTCATCACTTTCATAAGATATTTCTTTGGCTTACACCAAAACTCTGGGTTTTTTTTTTTTTTTTTGTGCGTGTTTTTTTGTTGTTTCTTTTCTCTTTCTCCAATTTTCAGTGCACACACAAATCTCTAAATTCATTAGTTTAATCAGAACAGTGAGAAACCAATCACTATCACAACTAAAGGCAGAAACCCAAACCAAAAAACCATATTCTCCTTTATTTATTCCTCCTGTTTTTTCTTTCACTCAACTCCCCAGCCATCTTCCCTTTGTAACTCACACTTAACGAGTTCTGTTCTTTCTAAACTTTATAATATAGAAAAAAACCTGTGTTATATGGCATGAAAGTCATTCTTTAACAACTACTCCTTCTGAGTTTGAGAAAAAGTTCTATAGAAACTCGGAGAAACAAACAAAAAAAGCTTTCTGTGTAGGCAGATGAGGTGAGCCAAAGGTAACAAAGTCAAAACAGAGATGTGAAGAAGTAGAGAGGAAAAGCAAAGAGAAGCCTGCCTTTTTATTTTTAAACGCTCCATATTGAAATAGAACAACGGAGTGGGAGAAGGTATTAACCCAGAAAAGAGAACAGATTGGGAGGAAACCAGGCAAGGGTAAATGCCATCTGTATTTGCAGTATTACATGCCTAAATAATAAAACTGAAGAGAAGTTTTCAAAGGGAAAATAATATATAGTGGAACCATTCAGATAGTTCCTAGGACAAGTGCAAGTTGTGTGAAGAAGTGAAGGGTTGTTGCTAAAAATAATAATTTAAAAAAAAAAATCATAGAATCATCAAGGTTGGGAAAGACCTCTAATATCATCCAGTCCAACTATCCACATATCATCATCATTTCCCACTAAGCCATGACCCTCAGTACAACATCGCTACATTTCTTGAACATCTCCAGCAACAGTGCCTCCACCATCTCCTGTTCCAACACCTGACCACCCTCAGAAAGAAGTATTTCCTAATGTCCAACCTGAATCTCCCTCAGCACAGCTTGAGGCCATTCCCTCTAGTAATTATTGCTAGTTACATGGGAGGAGAGGCCAAACCCCACCTCCCCACAGCCTTCACTCAGGGAGTTGTAGGTAGCAATAAGGTCACCTCTGAACCTCCTCTTCTCCAGACTAAACAATCAGTGATGCTACCCTAATTTATGGGCTGTTTATTTCTCCTCATCTCTCCCGTTAATAAGAGAAGATTTGCTACTTTTATAGTTACAGTTAAAAAAAATAAAAATCAATGAATACATTAATCAGGATTCAGGTGGGAGCCTGCAACAAACAAGATGGAGGGGAAAAGATCTTTACTCCTTTTACACCTGGAGTAGGAGGTCGCAGGTTGGGGAGAGAAATCACATGAAGAACATTATTCTTTATCCTTGTCATATTCAAATATACCCATCCACCTCATATATCTCCCCAGTTATCAGATCTTAACATTACCCACCGCTCCCAACAATCAACTCAGAAGAGATTTTAGTTTTCACGAACTTCATACTTTTCTCCTGGTCCTCCCGAAGGACATTATTTCTATAGCACATCCTCAGTGGTGTGCACACTGGAGTGCCCACTCTGCTCTAAGAAATATTTGAGAAGCCAATGTGTTCCCAGTTTATGTAGATGTTTTCAGTAGCTTGAAACCACAATGTGAAAGAGTAGGCAGTGAGCTGGTACTGTTGAAGGGCTCTGAGGGTCACTGTAGAAAGATGGGTTTGGAAGCAGATGCCTTATTTTTAGGTTTTGCTTTGATTGAGAAGATCAAAGAGAAATGGTTGCAAAGAAAAAAAAGGTTGGATGTGGAACTCGCAGAACATGAGACAGCCGTTGTCAGTACCTGTGTGCTGATCTCTGATGTCCTCCAAACACAAGATGGGAGGTTAATGGCCACGAACTCAGTAGTTCCAGAAAATGAGAGCACAGGCTCTGGAAACCAAGTTTAAAATACATGTAGAAACTCTGGGAAATCTTTATACATAAACAGAACACATCCTTCCATGCTTTTTTAAGTTCTGGAAATATTAGTTTGGATGTGCAAAGCTAATCTGTTTCCACCTTCTGGGCTGCAGCTGGAGATGGCATTTTCAGAGGAGGTCAGTGTGAATGCTGATACCCCACGTACACAGCAAGCACAGCACATCAACCAAGTGTATGCTCTGCAGTTAAAGGCTTTGGTAGCCCAGTCTGATTTTGGTTATATATGTTTAAGGGATTGTTGCCCTCCCCTGTCCCCAGTGACCTGACTGGGGCTCAATCTCACCTCATTACTCAGTACTTTTCTCCCCACCTTCCACCATGGTAACCCCTGTATTTCAAGTATGCTTATAGAGAAAGCACATAATTGCTTAGGAAAAATAAAGTCTTAGAACAAGTTTTAATAAACAGCAGTTAAAACATACAGAATCTGCAGCCTCTATTGAATTATTACAATTGTTTTGTCTAACTATAGAGATAAGAACAGGAATACATAAAAAAAGTATCGACATTTGAATAAAAAACACCAAATTCACGCTCCTCATTTCCAGCAAACCCCACATCTTCATGAGAGCAGCAGTGCAGCCAAAGCAATGCCCAACAGCTCCAAAACATTTGAAACCTACCTCTCTCTTTTAAGTTCCCCCTGACCTGTATAAAAAGCTCAACAACAAACAAGCTGAAACATCCTTTTTTATTACACTGGTGGCATCCCTCTTCATCTCCGTTACAGTTACACTAATGTACTGAACTCGGTACATCTTCATGCTAAAGCTGCTTTTTTTGCTTATTATATTGCAACAAATCAACAGAAAGCAAAGGCACCAGAAACCAACTGAGCCATTTATCTTCCACTGTCCAAGCAGCACGTGAAGACGTTGTAGGAGCCAGAGATTAAAACATCCAAAACCAAACAACATTTCAACATCCAAACGCTTTCTTATATCAAAATAGCAGCTGGCACGATGGTGGAAAACAAGCACCGAATTACATAGCTAGACACAAACAAACACCTGGCAAACAGATGCACCAAAAGTTTCTGCATACACAAGGTCCACAGAAGCAGAAAGCAACAAAGCAATCACTAGCAACTTGAAGACACAAGGCGACAGATCTTGCACAGCTAACGAGCACCACTATTCAACAACAAGCGACCATAAGCGTCCCCAAAGCCCACCCAGTAGCAAACAAAGCAAACACCAACCTCAGCAATACGACTGCTTACAAGACATTTGTCCCCATGGCAAAACATTAAAAATAAATAAATAAACAACATATTAACAAGAAGCTGTTATCCTATGAGATCTGCATTTCATGCCCCCATAGCAGCCCACTCTACATTCACCCATTGGAGCTCACCTCTGCACCCAGCAGGCTCCTGCTCTGCACCCAGCAGCAAGGTGAGGCTACAGCAGGGAAATACCCATAGCACAGCTCCCACCTGCTAAATAGAGGGGTTATGAGAATCACCTGTGGGGTATCAGCATTGCCCAAGGAAATCAGGGCTCTGACCAAATGTTATCATTAACGCCTAGCTGAAAATCAATATGCCTTTGATTGCAAAAGAATGTGTCTCTTTCACCAGACCCTTGCTCCAGATAAGCTCACCTCTGCTTGGTTTCCATGTACTGCTGAGCAACATATAAAAAGAAATTAAATTGCATCACGTATTTACCTAAGGAGTGAAAAGTACATCTGGGAGAGACACTGAGATTTTTTAGAAGGTTGTCTGATGTGATTCTTGCTAGTGGACTTGGCCTGCTATTTTCAGGGCAGCTTAGTGTCAGATAAAGCACACGGAGAACATATTACTTAAAGCCTGTCAAAGGGAACCTAGCTGTGTCTGAAGTAAGCATTTGTCATGCCTCTGAATTCTAAAGTTTGCTTCTGCTTCTTGAAGAGAGCAAAACAGACGGTGCTTCAGTAACACCAGACAATTTCCCTTTCATACGCTGGGATGAACCAGGCAGCTGATTAATAATTAAGCGCTGATTAGAAAGTACAACAAGCAGTAAGCAATCAGGTGTAATTATGCGAAATGTACACAGAATGAACAAGATCTGCAGATCTATTCCAGGTAAAACTTCATAACTGTTGTTAAAGGGTCAAGAATAAACTGGAATCCTTTAAAATGCCCTGCTTACACGCATCATGTTTGGGTTTCTTTTCCTTTCATTTGCGTGTCCGAAGGATTTTTCACCATACTGCAGGTACATACAACTGTGTTCAGACTCAACCCAGTTTTCTTCTCTTGCATTAAAACCACGGAGAGAGGCGGGCTGCTCCTCAAGATCCTTACATCAAATCAGCATACCTCCAGGCGAGTGTATGACCACATAATTGAAGCAGTAAATTGATGACAATTAGCACATTAGCAGTGAATAGCAGCAAGTGATAGTCTTAATTGACAATGCAGTGGTTAGTAATTGATGTTAATGACTGAGAAGAAGAGAATAGTGACTAATAACTGCGATGGTTAGCTGCTCTCCCTGTTCCTAAGCCTGGTGTGATGCTAGGGCAGCTGGGGATGGAGGCTGAGGAGAAGCAAATATAACTTTCAACAGCTTAATGAAATAAATTACAGATTGCTCAGGTGCTCAGCTATTTAAAGGATTCCAGTAGCGTATTCACCACTTCCACAATTCGAACTTCTTAGGCTTTTTTTGGGGAGAGGTGGGCTGGTTGTGTGAATGCAGCCTTTGAGCTGGGTGCACAGCAATCAGAGGATGCTTTCTCTTCACAAAGCATCAGTGCATGAGGCAAAAGCAGGAAGAAAAAAAGGCTACATTTTCTGGACAAATGGTAGATTTTGAGCAGCTTGCCTTATCTGGGAGCCCTCCTGTCACTTGAACAACTTAGGGACACTAAGATCTATGTGCCATCTACTGGGCTGATCTGCACCCAGAAGAATGGTGGTTTTAGGGGTTTTTTCCTGTTACACAAGAAGTTCTGTGTTCATAAAGGTGTGCTCACTGCATAAAATGCTTATTGTTTTGAAAAAGGGGAGAATTAATCATGTTCTACAGTAAAGCATATGGATAACCAGGTGGGTGGCACCAATTATCCAAACATGACAACATTGAGGGATGCCTAATTATAGCCTTGGACTTCCCTACAGTAGGTGCTATAAGCCACATATCTGGGATAATACCTTCCTTAAAGATTGATGTCAAGACCAAAAACAGCCTAAGAATGAACCTGCCTTGAAGCTTTTTATTTTTAATGTCCTAGCTCATATATTGTATTTTTAAATCAGCCTAGAGAATGATTAAAAATGAGTCCAGAGCTCTAATAAGGCTGGATTCTGTACCGGTGTGAGATGGGTTTTGTTGCATTATGTCTTTGGCACCTTGTTACCATGCAGGCCCATGCAGAGGCATTAATGAATGAAAGCGTTTCATTCTGAAAGGTGAAAAGTAAGCTGGTATTTTGGAAAGTGTTTTAACAACTGAAATGTCAAGGACTGTTCACATGCAGCGATTACTTCCTACAATAGAAACATTTTAAATAACATTTTTTAATAAAGCTCTGCTCGTATCTTGTTACGTACTTTCCTCAACAGTGCCTGAAGACGGTAACTGCATTTGTCATCAGCACGTGCATTCTTTATTTTTTTTTATTTTGCAGGAACAGTAATTCATTAAGCAGTATTGAATCAAATACCAGTGTTTGTGACCTCTGGTTATGCACATCTCCAAGTGCTGGTACACTGTTTTCTTACACCTCCAAAACTTGTGAGAGCCACTGCATCCCTCAAAATTACAAATTAGCAGGCGAGAGGGGGATGAAGAGACAAGCAGAACCTTCCAGTTGTTTTTGGGAGGTGGAAAGTTCTGCAGGAGGTGCTGGATTCCAGTCTGTTGAAGTGAATTCTGGGGATGATAAGGCACAGTTGCTCCCATTCAGTCAGTGCTCAGGTGTAGTGAGACTTGCACAGTAGTATCTTCAACAGAAAGCACAAGGATGGTATTTCCAAAAAGTCAAACGTGCGTCGCAGAGAGGGAAGGGGTTGTGTATCGCTCAGCTTTAAAACTCCAGTGAAGGGAAGGGACCTTTCTTGTCCAGCTATTGCTACCAACACAAAGAAGTCATAGGATCATAGAATGCGCTGGGTTTCTCGGGTGTACCACTTAATGGGAGTGACTGGAGCATATCGAGGAGATGTCACGTCAGCCCTGAAACAAAACGATCAGGGGAAAAAAATAACTGTCTGGTGCTTCTCTGGTTTTGTCCTGAAATCTCACTGTCAGCAGTGAAATGCTATGGGCAGGCAGCTTCCTGCCCGCCACACAGGCCCCACGTACCATAAAGATGTCAGCCCGCAGGCAGAGATCATCCCTCTGTTTGTTTAACAGCACTCCCCACGCGCAGAGCCCAGCACGATGAGTTCCAACGTCTGGGAAAAGCGTTTGCACCGGGCGGTCCATCACCTGCAGATCTGATGCTGAGCACAGCCACGAGGGAAGGCGCTGGGTTTTCACCTGGTGTAATTTACTGCTGGTCTTTTGGCCTCAAAGCAGCGAGATGGGTCCAGACCCTCCGTTTGAATTCCTGTAAATCTGAGGGCTGTGGCAGAACGCTCCACCTGAAGCGACGGGCCCTTCCCGCTGCGATTTGCTGCTATGAATTGCTTTCCTCAGTGCCCGTGACAAATTTTTATTGATGTCAGTGTGAGCCAAGGACCTGAAGCAAGATCTGCTTCTGCTACTGATTAAAAGAAAAAGAATGAGGGGAGGAAGGAGAGAGAAAACCGAAGTGTTCCGTAACATATTTAAGTATTAACGTTGCCACGGTTTTATTATCCGTATAGTGGAAGTAAACACAAAATGGTTGAAATACATCTCAGTGGCATCTATGTCCAATTTCACTCTGCTTGTTGCATTTTTTTGGAATTACTCATTTATTTTGATCACAAAAACGTTTAATGTAATTTGTCGAGAGTTAAATAAATACAAGAAATCTGCATTTGCATATTACTTTTATTTATGAGCTTTTACAAATCTATTTTGTGAAAAACTAATTACAATGATGGCTGAGTGAGAAGCAGTGCCATACAAGACTTAATTCAAACTACATTTTCGTTATAAACTCCTGTTTTAATTTTCTAGCTTTGCTGAATAACTACAGTTCGCAGCTGTAGCAAAGTGCCTCATATATAATGTATAGATCACATCCTCTTGCCATTTTTCACAGGTGCCTGGCTATTATACGGTTCAGAATTCATTCATAGTGCCTATTAGAGGTCTTTATATGTAACCGACTTCCTTTCTTGAATATTTATAGCTTTTATGAGACATTTATGGGCAGACCCAACAAGAGTTTCTAAGGAAATACTGGGAAATAGTTCTGTATAACATCATTAATATACTGTTCTTTGATGGTAATGGCTACAAATGTCATCTAATTGCTATATTCTTGCTGTGTCTAAGCTTTGTATTGATGGGGAAACTGCCATAGAGAGCTTCTCCGTTCTAAAAAGTCTTCTGGGAAACAATCTGTCTCCCACCGTAGAAGAAGTAAGACTTTCCAGTCTAGAAATTAACCATTCGAGTCAGGTTATCCATGCCTATGATTACTGCCAGTTCCACCAGAGTCTGCAAATATCTCAATGTACAACAAAACAAATAGTGTGTAAAAATCTTGTAAACCAGATAAGATTAACTCATCTTATGTTGTGACAAGGATAGTCCTATGAGAACGAAAGATATTGCAAAGACTAACGACACCTTGCATGAGGCAGAAACTCTGTTTTGTAGAGCTGTATGTCAGAGTGAGATTGAATTATTAGATAATATTTACCAGCAAATTCAGGAAGGCAATCCTCCTTTATCAGAGGAACCTCAAGGGTGTAAGACAACATCTGCTCCTTCTTATAAAGTTGTATTCATCAGTGATGGTCAACAAGGTTGTAAGAAAATCGCTCATTTCCCACTCTATCATCATTATCAACTTGAGAGAAGAGGATTGAAAATGTATGTATGCATGTATGTGCGTGTATATATTTGTATGTTATTTTTAGTTTGTTCCTTGTGGATTTATGGACTTGCCTCTGGAGGTGGCTTTGGTTCAGAGGCCACTGCATCAAAGAGAGAAATGTATAGTGCAATTAATATTTCTGTGAGAGAACAGAGTCGTTTTCTTCCACCTAGAAGCACTGCATCGAGTGCACTTTGTATTGCAGGAGCTCTAGTCAGAATGGTGTAAAGCAGGCAGCTACAGCAACCACAGTGTTTGAGTCCCAGAGTGGGCTAATAATAAATGTAATATGAGAGAAATCTCATATATGAGAGAAAAGTCTGTGCTAAACCTTCTATAGCTTAAGCAAACTATGCTTAAAGAATGTCTATGGGTGTAAAGTATGTACGTTATAGTGCACATAAACACACTTCCTTTTGTTCATGTTCACTTCGTCTTAAGAAGACAATATTATTCTATGCTTTGTAGATGTTGATTAATAAATAAGGTGTGAAATTTCACGTAATGGCTAATGTGGAGGACAAGTATATTTGCTTCTTTTAGACTCATTCTGCAATTTGTTATAAGCGAGGATTTCAAAACAGTATTTGCTTATTTTTGAAGGCAAATATTAGAGGATTTTTGCACACTCTTCCCTTTGTCCCTAAAACTCACTGCACATTCGTAGCACTCACCGGTGCTGGCATGAGATTCCTCTCTGGAGTAGTTCCTGGCATCTGGAACAGCTTTTCTGCAACTTCCATGCTTCACCAGTTCCATCTATTTTTATATCTCCTCTCTTCTCCCTTGACTATCTCTTTTAATTTCTCTCCATCTGCTTTTTATATTAACTTTATAACTCCATATAACATTTGCAATGCAGTTTGCATGAAAAAACACCAGCTACCCAGCAGAAAGTTGAAGCTTGCCATTAACCCCATTGAACAGGTTTGCTCCTGTGGAAGACTGATTCCTCCTTCCGTGCTCACAGGAAGAGCTCATCGACAGCAGTCAGGGAAGAGACTCTGAGTTTTTTGATATTTTAGCATTAACACTCAAGATGAGGAGTTGATTGCACTAGCTTTTGGGCACACATATAAAACAAGAAAGTAGAGCTTGCAGCCAAACATGTAAAATATTTATTTGCACACTGCTGGCAATAGTAAAAGCAAAAAGAAGCCTTTTTTTTTTAATTTATCCAGTAAAAGACTATATCTAAAACGTGGCTAACAACTGCACAGGACCTGCTATGTGTTTCCTGCACAGTTAATGGAAACTGCTGAAGTTCAGTGCTTCAGTTTTCAGGTTTTTACCTATGCTATTTTGGTTCGGCACGTGCTATAGATTTTAACATTGCATGAGAAAACTCCTCCTTACAGATAAAAAAAAATTCCACATCTTTCCTTTTCTTGAAGGATGAACGTGGACAAGGTCTACAATAGATTCCAGGTAAGTCATTCACCGCTTCCAATACTGCATGTGATTTCAGGCCATTAAAATAAGTGAACAAGAATAGAATAAGCCATCTGATTCTAATTGTCCACTTAGGTAGAACAATTACATAATAGGATGTGAGATTCACCTAGTCTGCATAGCCTGGATCTGGGAATGTTTTGGAAGTTCTGTAGTCTTTCAGTTGGAGCAAGCTGCACAGGTTCCTAATGATTTTACACTTTCTTCTGGCGAGTCTGGTGACAATTCTTTACTAAGCTAACAAATCTCCAAGGCCGTGTAACTTGTGTTTCACCTGTACTGACATATCACACAACATATCAAAAGCAGTGTGAAATGCCATAAGTATATTTCCTTGTGTACTGAGCAATGCCAATTTTTCTTTCTGATGTTGCTGAAGTTCATTTTATCTAGCACCAGTATATTAAAAATCTATTAACGTTCCACACATAAAACAAACACAAATTGAACTAGCAGAAGATTTATACCACAACGCACAAAGACCCCAAAGTAACTCCAGCATTATTACACCCCTTCCCGTGCCAAACACAACTCCTAACACTACTGACAAATGTTCCAGCATTCCCATGTGTTTCTTCCTGACCGTTCTTCCAGACGCGAGCTCAGAGCTGTTCTCACTGCAAATCAACTCAGTTCATGAAAAGGGCTTTCCAGTCTCCTGCTGAGCAATCTCCTCCCATGCCAAAAGAAAACTTGTGATGGAAAACTAGAGGTATTCTGAATTACTTTCCTAAAATGGATACAAAATACCGCTTGAAAAAATAAAATAAAATCAGGCAACGTTATCTTTCTCATTATCATTCTCTGTCTGCCTTTGAAAATACTTACATGGAGTCTAAATGCCAGTTCTTTGCTCTGTCAGGTCTCATCCAATGATTTCTTTCTCTATATGTTCATGGCTTTAAAACTTATTTATGCCTCTTCTTTTCAAAATACCGTGGATTACAGGTTTTTCTCTCTGCTTTTCTTTTTTTGGCAGTACCTTATGTTGTCCAGCTTAGCCTGTTGACATAGTTTATGAACTCAAGCAAGAGGTACGATCAAACTACTGAAGCTGACATCACTTAAGCTAAAGAATTAAGGAGTTTTCAATGTTTTTGGACTGACAACAGGAGAAAATTGGGATCAGAGAGATTCAGAGAGACCATGCAGGCAGTTCATGCTGTCCCTGAATCAGCTTTGACAGGTGCTTCTCCATCACAGGAGCCATGAAGAGGCCAGACAGCCACGCCTTCCCATAGCATTTATTTTTTTTCCCCAATGATCACCTTTCCAAATCATTATGAATACTTTTCTCCTAAAACTTTAATATCGCTTACTGAAACCTGCATGAATTAATTCTTTATCCAACTCACAGTAGGCATGGAAAGCAGTCTGATCTCTTCCTGGAAGTGATCTTTTCGACACTTGAAAGTTGCAAGCCCCTTTGGGCTAAGATGACCTAACAGAATAGCACCCATTCCTCCAGTCTTTCCTCACAGCTCATGTTTTTCATTGGAAGGAGGAGTACTATGCACTGGCTGGAGCTTGGGTGTGCTGGTTATGCCACTCAGAAGTTGTGAGTGCAAGAGCAGTGACATGTCTTGCCACCCCCTGCATGCAGGACAGGACCCACAGCTTCCTTAGCAAGGGCCATGTGCTCTGCCAAAGAAAGCTCTTTTCTCTTTAAAGACTACAAATGTTTCCTTTCCCTAATGAGTAGTACAGGTTACTCTTGTATTTTGTAATATTTGAATAGTTGAGAAAATAGAACAAGTTTCCTTTGTAAAGGGAATCTGTTTGTTCTGTGCTCATCCCAACCTTTGTTGCTGTACTTCACATTGAAGAAATCTTCATTGAGATCCATTGCTTTCATCTCACATGCTTGCTACACCTGGTTTCATAATCTGTTGTCATGGAAATCAGATGTCAAAAAACATGGCTTTATCACCTAATTGTGTGATCCACACAAGAAAAAGAATAATGTAGACAACCTGATGAGAAGTTCTGCATTTGAAAGCAAAACAAGCAGACAACAGTGAGTTAAAAAAAAAAAAAAGAAAAGAAAGAAAATTTAATTACAATGGTACTCTCATTATCACCACTAAAAAAAAATATGAAAATTCGCAGTTACTGCTTTCAGTGCTTATTTTTGTATATTATTTTATGTGTTGCAGCTGAAAGGCTCCCACCCTACTTGTGAGGCTTCATCCTCAGTGCAAAACAAGCTGTGATTGTTGAAGATGTTTTGCAAGCACTCATTGGGCTCAAACCTGACAATTAGCATGAGAGGTTTTTTACACCTTATACAGTGAGAGCATCGTTTAGCAAAGCAGGAATAAAAATGCCATTCCCCAAAGCGTCCAGCAGAGTGGGCAGGGAAGTCTCCTGTCTCTGAGGGATATGGTGTAAATCCAACCTCAAGGTAAAATGGCACCAAAGCTGGTGCTAGGGCTGAAAACCAGAGCAGCTACAAGACCCCATGCTTCTTGTTCAGGATGCAGCCCTCTTACAACCACTGCACCCACAGAAAGTGCTTTCAATGGCACTACCTACCCTCTTCTACTGAGAATGTCACCTTCCATGTCTACGTTAATACAGCAGTTTTCCAGTTAGCTATTAACATTAATTGCTTGTACTTCTTTTTTTTCCCCTGAATCAAGTTGCTACTTAGTACAAAATGAGATTTCTTAATGCTTGTAACAGAAATTGTCTCAATATCTGCTTATACATCTACTCTCAAATGTCAGCCAGCCAAATGAATCTACTTAAAACAGTGCTGGATTTACAGAAGTTTCTACCCATAGGAAATGTGTGGTGCTTTTTGGCTGTGTTGTTTTTCAGAAAGGTTTTATATTGTTTGAAGAGAATGGGTGCAAATGGATTCATAACTAAAGCACATCAATTCTAGAGACTGTAAGTAGGAAAAAAGAGGTATGGCTTATTGAACATAAAAAATCCACCATATCTTTGTTAGCCTAGGAATTAAAAACAGTGACATTAAAGACTGATTCAGCATAGAACAAGGCTGGCAGGAATAAAGAAAGAGGGAAGGAAGGAAGGAAAAGAAAAAAAAGGAATGAGCCAACCTGTGAACCCAGCTAGAACCTCAGACTTGAGGATGAATTTGCTGAGTCTGGCTGTTGAGGAAACAACCCTGAATTATAAATTGAACGCATCTATATGGGAAACACTGAGAGACAGCACACATAAAACTCTGCAACCACACTTCCACAAAATCATTATCCAGAGGATAGCAGCAGTTTCCATAGCACAGGATCTGCAAAATAGGCACCAAGACCCCTCCTGTGGGCTATCTGCACCGGTGTGCTGAGACCTGCTTAATGCCAGCAATGGATTGCTTAGCTTCAAACTGCCATAAGCATGATGACAACCATACAGTGCCTACCAGTATTTTAATATTTTATGCAACAGAATGAATTGTAGCTTTTCAGTATTAATTCATATTGCAGCAACAACATTATAGTCAGAGAAGGGTAAAATTAACATGTTATTTATGCTGAAATTACATTGAGTCACAAACAGTGTTCCTGGAAGGCTGAAAAACTGAATAATTTTGAATAAATTATTGATGATTTTAAAAGCCTCTCTTATTGATTAAAGCTTATATTCTTAGATTAAAAGAGTGCAACTAAGTCCTGTCAAAGTCTTTAAAAGTCAAAGTTCATCAGAGTAAACAAGTGCCACCATGCTGCAGTAATCCAGGTCAGCCAACAGGGAGTGAATGGCACCAGGTGCACTGCTTCGTGGTGCAAAACTGCTGTATTTATTACCTCCTTGTTTTCTAAAATTACTCAGAAATTGTACGGAACAAAATTAGAATCACAGAATCATTCAGGTTGGAAAAGACCTCTAAGATTCTCAAGTTCAATCCCACCCCCCACCACATCCACTGCCCACGTGCCTCAGTGCCACATCTCCACATTCCTGGAACACCTTCAGGGTCAGTGAGACTCCACCACCCCCTGTGCAGCCCAACTGCTCTTTCTGAGAAGAAATTTCTCCTGATACCCAACCTCAACCTCCCCTAACCCAACACGAGGCCATTCCTCTTGGCCTATCACCAACTACCTCAGCTATTGTAAGTTATCTTCAGTCCCTACTTGCCAAAGTTGAGCGTTAAGTGCCAACAAGAAGCCACCAGCCGCACACCAACACAACCACAAATGCTCTCCTCTTTTTTACCCACCTCTTATACCTCCCCCAAGCCCTTGCAGCCTGCTTACCAGCTGGTTCTCTCGTGGTGCTGTGTTAGCTCTGCACTGCTGTAAACATGCTGGCAGGATTACCACAGGCTGTTCCCAATTTACTTCTGGATAATTGAAGTATCCTGTTACTAAGTGCATTTAGTTTCTAGATCTGTTTCCTCACACAGCACGCTGTGGTCATGTGCATTTCACCCTGGAGGTCTTTAGTAAATTCCTGTAATTACTTCTCCACATCTCTTGTTCATTCATTCCAACTGAAATTATCTCTGAACATTAGTTCCATTTGCTAAATCTGTTCTTGCTTTATTAACTTTAATCAAACTAATATATATTGCTAAATGAAAGGTGGTCTATGATGCCCATACCTGGCTCAGCCCTCTTCCCAGGGGTAAACACTCTCTTGAAACAGTGACACAATTCAATTTTGCAATTATTAGAATCTAATTTGGCTGCTGTAATTTCAGTTATTGAATAGTTGCCATTGATGCCATTCAAAAGCTGTGTTGCTACTGCAAAATAGATCTGAAATGTTCTATGTATTGTCACTTAAATTTCAAAGTAGGTTCACTCTGCAATGGAGATTGCATCTCCATTAATGTTTGCTTTTCATGAAGTTTCGAGTGAAAGAAAATTCAGTTGGGCAAAGTGCACTCCCTCCTCGTGGAGAGGTGTGATTAAAGAGAGGAAAGAGAAAGAGGTTGGCTTTCATTCGTATTTATTTTTAGAATTGGTGAGGAACACGGATCCTATGGTATTGAGGAAACACAAAAGACTGGCTGAACACTTTATAACACACTGCTGTTAAGGAAAAGATTCCTGTAGCAAAAAAAGAAAAAAGAAGAAGAAAAAAAAAAAACCCAACAACAAAAAACCCATAAGAAGGTAGCTTAAAAAACCCTCATTAAAATCAACCTAACTAGACCTCTAAAACCATTTTGACTTCAATTAGTCTGCTTCTCTATGTCAAATGCACATTAATGGCCCAGTCCCGCTCCCACGGAAGTCAGTAGAAACATCAGCCCTTGCCTGAATAGGAGTGAACAGAAGGGCAAGAGTCAAGCCAGAGATCTCTGAAGAGCAGATGAAAGCTGAGCCTTGAGCTGAAGTTTTCAGAAAGTGTTCAAACTAAGATGATAATTAGAAAAGTTGGGTTTTTTTAAATATAAAAATTGACAAAATACAGCTGCATTCCCATACAAACAGGGACACTGTTGCTGTTCTTCATGCAGTGAATTATTACACACAAAAATGAGAGAAGAATGTCCTTTGTGCCATGATAAACAGTATGAGCTTACAAGTAGTTAGCTGTATGAACAAAAAGACTTGCTTCATTCCAATAAACCGAATTCCTTCTGAAACATCTATTGTGTATGTCAAAACTTGGGACCCAATTCAGTATTTGTTACGCCAAATTAGGTTGGGACAAACACAATGAGCCACCTTTAAAAAATGGTTGACATCATTATGACATAAAGCATGGCATGCCTCACAGGTTTGTAAACCTGGGGCAGTGAAAACCAGTATGAATTCCAAAATAGATAAAATAAAACGAAATAAAGTAAAAACCGAGGTGATGATTCCAAACTTTTCAGCTATTTGGCTCTTTCTTTCAGGCACATCTATAATCCTCCCATTGCCTCCCAAAGAGAGCTTTCCTGACCTGTAAAAGTTAGCTAGCTGACCTCTTTTGTCCAGAATTTATCTTGATAGGAGTCTCCTTGCAGGTTTTCAAATTAATAACAGCACAGTTCTTTTACCTAACCTGAGTGAAGTATCTGCTATTTGGTGTATTTTCATGCTGATCGTCTTCAAATATCTGTCCTGGTAGTTTCCAGTCTCCCTTGAGAGAAGATTTAAATCACTCAGTCACATACTGGGAACCGAGTTATCATTTTTAAGGCTGCATTGCAAGACCCAGACCCTTGCTGGCCTAATTATATGGTAGATAAAAACACAGAAGATGTACATCTTTTACATCAGTTGTCCTGTAAAATCAGACATCTGAAATACCGCCATAAAAGCAGATAAACCAAAGGACCAGGAAAAAAAAAAAAAAAAAAGCCCAGGTTACACATAAGAATAGGACAAACTTACATTAATATGTGTCTTTTGCAAAGGGCTAGCAAATGTCAAGAAAAAGGAGAAAGTTTTTGACTGCTCCTTTGCACTGAGACAAACTTAGAAAAAAGTTTGTAACGAATCACACCTGAAGTTTTGGAACACAGCAAAAATTTAAGTCACCTTCAATCTACATCTCTGATGTTATGCTATACATTTTTGTATGCCTTTTACCATCTTTGTACCATCGAAATGTAAGGCTGAATGTACCATGATCTGATAACTAATGTCTCAACACGTTTGATGAGTTATGTTAAGTACGTCGATTTTGCAGCATTTCTCAATCTCCTATTAATAGCTGTATCATTTGTACAAAAAAATGAAGGCACAAAAACATAAGTTTTTAGAAAAGGAAAATCCTCTGATCCATTAAAAAAAAAAAAAAAAAAGAAGAAGAAGAAGATTGTTACTATTGATTGTATAAAGCATTTTGTTTTCTAAATTACTTTAAAATGGGAAACTTAAGTATGGTGGATGTCTCTGATGGACTAAGCCTCTGGAAAGAAGCTTCAAATCAGCAGCTCATTTTCTTGGCTGTTGATTGAGAATTAGTCTTAGCTCTTGGAAAATGGAAAGAGAGTGAATATCATCAGGATGTCTGGGGAAACTGTGTCTTGCTGCTCATGAAATCAAATAAATTCTGGCCAGGCACGGAGTTCAGATATTTTATCTGCAGGGATTTTTGCTGAAAAGTTTTCCAGATAACCAGCATTGTTAAGACATTATCTATTTTCAGGGCTGTAGCTATATCTGGATCAGAAGCAAGTGACAAAGCACAGATAAAGCATTCCTCTGCGGCCCTGGCTCCTTGGAAATACTGCTGAATGCTGCATCAAGAGCACTTCTCATAGCCATAGTCCAGAAATATCTCCAAGGAGATCAGTGCAGGCTGTGGAAGAAGGAACGCTTTCCTATCTCTATGTACTTGTTTGTCCTGAAAATAAGAACCATGTACATCCCAAAATTCAGCCCACTGAATATACAAATGTGGCACCGCTGTTCTTCCATTCATTCCTTGCCTGACTTAAAAATAATAATAAAAATAGAGTCACCTCGAGAAGTAGTGTGGAATACATCAAAGTTGATGGAGCCACTGCTGTTTGAATACATAGGGTTATCTGGCTGCCAAGGGCTGAGCGCAACCCAGCATTGTGATAAACCAACTGAAGATTTGATTCAACATGCAAGTAAATGGAAGGAGACCCAGCTGCCTTGGAGAGTATTGCATAAGGCCCCACAAGAAAGTCTCAGTAAGCATATCTTAACAACTTGCAAAAGTCTTGCATTCAAAGACATAAAGAGAGCAAGGTTTGAGCCATCTCTGTTACAAAAATATCCAAAGGAGGACAGGCAGTGCAGTTTGCCTGGCAGACTAAACACTGCTATAAAAAAAGCTCCAGTATTTCCACAAATGCCATTCCCCAAACCACAGCACTGTGCTTGGAATCTGGTATTCCTTATGAATCTTCACCGAAACTCTATAAATGGGCATACTCTCCCCTCTACATTCCCCACAGCCCTGCTCTTACCTGCAGCCCACGATAAGCAGCTGGCAGCAGGCTTTACTCAACAGATGGCAGGCACAGGGGCTTACGTGCATTTCCTTGTCCCTGGCACTAGTCAGGGATGGATGGTATAAAGAAATTTTTCACAGTGGTTGGATGAAAAAAATAAGTCTGGTCCATTCTGGTGAAATAATTATTTTATATGAGTGTGGTTTTACCTTGGTACCTTTTCAAAGGTCTGCTAAATCTCTTGGGGATCTGTGAAAAGAAATAGAGAAATTATCTGATATGTTTTCCATATCATTGCTTTAGGATTAATAGCAGTGAGGCTGGTCATGTTTTTAACCAATGAGGATTCCGCTGGCTCTCACTTCAATCAGCAGTTAAACGAGCTGAATGCCTGCTTCAGGGAGGAGATTTTCCCTGACACGTGTTTTCTTAGGAATGCTCTATCTCCATTAATACAAAGAGATCAGGTTTTAATCATCCTAACCAATTGGTAGGAGAAACAAGAAGCAGCGGTGAAATAGCAGCCTTGATTTTAGCAAGTTGTCTGTCTAATTGGTGCCTTATTAGACTCTGGTATTCGGATGTTGGGCTATTTCAAACATTTTGCGTGTGGTCTATGCGCATTTAAAACATGCTTTCAGTAATATAAAAATAGAGGAGTCTGCAGGAATGAGCTCATGGGAGAGTGAGGAAAAAATAGGGCTTTTACTAAGCCTAAAAAAAAAATGAAAAGGGAGGAAAAAGCTGGAATTTAACTGGATCTGATGTGATGATGTTCACATCCTTGCGTACATCCCTGCAGGAGAATGAGAAAGTGGGAATGCTGTGGGAATTGTTCCAATCAGGTACAGTAAATAGTAGTCTCTCCAAAGCAGAAGAGATTGACCCAGGATCAGTGCTAGATACAAAACTACTTGCCTAGTTAAAGGGCCAGGAGAAGTTCTAAGAGTTGACTTTAACCACAACGTGCTGTCACGTAGATGTGGATGTGAAACACACAGAACGACTCGCTCTGCAGGCTGGAAGAGCTTTTCCTCATATCTTCTCATTATCAGCACACACTTCATCAAATGCTGTAAATCTGATGGTTTTTCTTCTGCCTGCAGAGGATACAAATTCATTGATATCTATTCCCAGGGTCCCAAGTTTCAACAGCTTTTCCATCACAGAGTACAACTGGTCCTTTCATAAAGCAACCTTCCTTGAGTCTGCACTGCTGCTTCTTCTAAGAGTCTGCTGCTCCATCTTTAGCTTAAAATAGTGGGGAAAAAGCATTTCAGCTTTAGTGAAAAAATAATAACCTCAGTTAATTTCCATGCCTAGCAGTTAATGGTTTTTCCTAAATGCACGGTCTATAAATATTTGTAAACCTCTGACTATCTTGGCTTAAAATAGAGTTTTTAAGTAAAACTTTACAAATGAGCAAAGAAAATGTTTTCTCTTATTTAGGAATTTCTTTTTACATTTAATATTTTTAAAAATTGGGCTCAATTCTGCATTGCCATACCACCTCACAGTAACGTTGAGGTGGGGGTACCCTTTTACCCACAAGAAGCATCTGATGAGTACCAGGCTGTTAAACCAGCATTGCCCATGGTTTACCTGCAGTAAGCACCTCATCATGACAAAGATTTGGAAAATACTTCAGCACAGAGGTTTTTAGGTCCTGCCTGATACATATAGAGCTTTGAAGGCTGTTGCTGAAATCAAAGTTTTCCATCCATGTTGCCTTGCCAGTCCTTGGTTTTCTTTCTGGTGATGGATTCACCAAAACTAGCATCTAGTCTCACCTCAGCGTAGATCTCCTGCAGTGATGGAGATGCAGGCCTCACCTGGTCTGCCCATGGGCTGGCAGCAGGGCTCTGCCAGGTGATGTGCCAGGCAGGTTTGGATCTGTATAGTGGCTCAGAGCAGATCTTCCAACTTTCTATAATGGGAATATATGAGCCGAAAACCCTGAAAAATAACAAAACGTGTAATCCTCCTATCTAGTTTTTTTTTTTTTTTTTTTTTTCTCCCAAACATATGGCACATCTAGGAACCGTAGAGAAGTATTTGAATTAAATGGGAATAATAAATGTAGCCATATAATTGGGGCACACATAACTACAGATTAGTAGAGCAACACGAGTGCAGTGGACAGAGGTCAGGGCAGCATCTGCTTTCTTGATCTCACATGTATGCAGAAGCAGGTATAGCAGTTTGTTACCCTGGAGGTGCCCAAGCATACAGGACATGGATTTACAATAAATGGAGACCTTCTGCTTGAGCTTATGTTGCTTTCTTCCTGCTGCTGTTCTGGGATTTATCTGGAGTTCACAGACTGGATAAGGTGGCCACTAATCTTTCAGCAGCAGATAGAACGTTTTGGCGGTGCAGCTGGCAGAGGGGAACCACTCAGAAGCAGGCATTGCCTGTGCACAGCAGACAACCCTCCGTGGTTGGGAGGATTTTTCTGAGCACACAGGTGAAAGCTGATTTATTTTCACCTGAAAAGTTTGGGAACCAATTTTTGGCTCACTTTGAGAGTGGATCCCGATAGGAATTAAGCATAAACAGAAACTGAAGTTGCCAGCTTGTTCTTGCTCTTAATACTCCCTATCCTGTTACGGAAAGGATTTTGTGTGTGAATCACATTACTGCATCCTTGGCATTCATGAGAAATGCCATGCCTTGAAAAAAAAAAAACCTCAACACATAGAAAAAGCGTGCAGGAGAAGGTGCCAGAGAAGGAGAAAATGCTTTCTGGGGTAGGCAGGTTGAAATGAGAGTTGTGCCAAGTGCTACACAGCATCATTTAGTGCTGCTGAGGATATACAGCTGGTTTGGAGGATGCACTGAAGTAAACCATGGAGAAGCAGATTGCTGATGAGGCTTCCAGTGTTGTGCTGCTGGTCAATTCACCTCTACCCTGTCCCTTACTTTCAGTCCCTATCTACCTATGGTCTTGGGTCCTTGTGTCTAGATACAAGATTTTTAGTCAAAGAAAGTTTCCTGTGGCTGTTTTGGGCTTGCACAACTTCTTGCTTGGCTATCCCCCCATCTGTCACCAGCTCTGCAAAAAGGTTTGGCAATACAAAGTTGTGTATGGAGCAAAAGAGCTGTGGGAGAGGATGGTGACCAACAGTGAAGCAAAAGAGGTGGCTCTGGCCTTGAGCTGGATGCTCCCTGGAGAGCAGAAAGGGACAAGTCTTTGTCATTTGGAGTTTGGCAGAGGACCTGCTGAGATGCTCCTGAAGTATTTCCAGAGAAGTCATCAGAACTTTTGAAACAACACCAGCGCAATGAAACGGAGAGCAAAAATTCAAACTCTCAGCCACTAAACGCTCATCAACATCTGCTGCAGGGGCTCAGGGATCCTTGGGAGAGCCATGAAACCCATGGGGCCAAATCCAGCAGCCACAGCCCGAGCATTGATGGAAAGCCTTTCTAGCCAGGCTCTGGAGAATGGGCAGAAGGGCACTTTGTCAGCAAAACCAGTGTAACTTCTGATTAGGAGCATGAGGACCATGTGTAGCTCCACAAGTGTGGTTGTTAAATACACTGCTAAGAGCTGCAGAACCCAGGTGTGCCAAAATAATCCTCCCTTCTGCATCCCGACTTCCTGCAGTTCAGCATCCATTGCGGGCCATTCTATATTTGGCAAAGGTAAAGCAGGTGTAATGTAATTAAGCAGAATGTTCCTTATTTTCCTATTGGAAACAGTAATAGCAGTAAATTACTGCAAATAATTATGGACTGCTTACAGAATTTCCACAGACAAGACAATGCGCTTTTATATGATAAGATTTTATAACCACACAGCCTTTATAGCTGTAGAGGTAAATTACTTTTCCTGTGGTTTCAACATAATGGGTTGTGCAGATATTTTTGAGAAAATACAAATGCTTCCAGATGCGTCACATATTTTCTCTCATTGGTTTAAACATTATCTTCACACGATTGTGCAGACAGAGTTCATGCAAGGTATGTATAAAAAGCATGAATGGAGAAAGGTGAGGACTTGGAACAAGAGAATGTAAAATTTTATACCAGCTTTAAATGCAAATGATGATTTGATTGATTATATCTAGTCAGAAATGCTGCTAGGTTGGAAATTTTGTGTTATTTCTGATATCATGCCAAGAGAGCTGTAATCTATAAAAATAATACACTAATAGGCATTGTGCCAGTTCCAATGTGTGCACTCTAAATTAAGCCTGAGGGCTCTTGGTGTCCAATTTTAAGATTGGCCTTGAATTTAAAATTTACCAAGTAATTATTAAGATATTGGTTGGGAAATAATCCAAAAATTAATCCAAAACCAATTATCAAACAATAGAGACACAGGGGCTCCCTCAGGACCCAAAGACATGTATTTGCTGTATGTGCGTGCTGCGTTAATAGATAAATAACCTTCTTCCGTGACACAAAATTTCCTCAGTCTATGGATATTTGAGTTTAGGAGTAGAAGCAAGCAATTAATAGGACGGTATTTCATCCCATGTTCATTGCTTGGGAGCAATAAATCATAACGCCGGAGCACAGCGCTTTGGAAGAAGGCACTGCAAGGGAATAATTCCAGCCCCAACCACTGGCTGAGGTCGGGCTGTAGAGTGGAGAAGAACCCTTCAGGACACAAAGCTGCATCTTGGCAGCTGGGAGAGGTGAGCCCACTACCAAAAAGAGTTGTGTACTCATCTATTTCCAGTTTGCTTAGGACACAGATATTCACTCTTTACAAGCCTGGTGCTACACAGTGCTTTACTGGGGGGAATTCTGTGAAGAATTATTTTCTGAGTTTATTCTGAGGAGAAACGTGTGGCTCTTTTGAGAACACCTTGCTGGCACACACTGGTTAGCTCGGTACCAGAAACCTTTTAGTCACAGGCTTACCTTCAAGCACACACTTAAATCCCATTGAAATCAGAGAGCTTTAGAAGCGCGATTAAAGCTAAGTACACGTGTAATGCTTCACTGAGAAGGGGCCATGTGCTTGGGAAGGTGTTTAATATCATCTATCACTTGAACCAGACAATCAAAACTTACGTTGGCCTTCTAAAACTATCTTAATGTGCATTTCCCATCAATGTTAAATGGATTATCCCCCAAAGTTTCATGAAAGAGGTCGAGTAGCAAAGAAGGAAACAAATTTTTCAGTGAAAATTCTTGGCTAATCATCATTTTTGATAGCGAACAAATCCAGCACGTTTCATCCTAACTCTAATTTTCATTTATTCTAATTTTAAAATTTCATTAAAAAAAAATCAAAGGAAAGTCATTCAGTTAAGTCATGTTTTACCAGCAGAAGGAATCACACTGCAATGTGATTTAGAAGTTTATAGTAACTTGCAAATAATTTTACATGAACTGTAAATTAGCCTGTGATAGAAAAGCAGGCCTAACCACACCAAGCAGCAGGATTTGGGGCTGGGGCAGGTGGGCTGCATGCTGGGCAGCTGCTGTTGAAACCTTATGTTGTAAAGGGTTTATTGAGAACAAATAGCAAGAGGAAAAAGGAGCTGAGCAGAGGTCTGCCTTGCTGAGCGCCCAGTCAGCGCCAAGCCACGAGGATATTGGCAAACATTGTTAAGTACAAAATAAAGTAATAATCTTCATAAGAATGTCCATACGCTTCTAAACCTGTAGGGCCTTAAAAACCACAAAGTGATTGTGAATGTAGGGCTCCCAGGTTAATAGCTGGAAATCAAATGCATTAGGAAGTCCAGCCGGAAGACGCTGATAAGAAATACTCTTTGTTCCTTTGGAAACAGCAATACTTAAGATAAAAGTGGAGAACATTTTAGAGTGGCGATGAATCTAACTTCCAAATAAAACATGAAGTGAATATTGAAAAGAACAGCAGGGAAAGCACTTTTGATTTTCTTCTCGAGTTCAGTATCTGAACTTTAAAAATAATTTATATTTTGTTTGTGTTGATAGGTCTACAGGAAATGAAAACTCCAGGTTTCCTGGGTTTATACAGCTTATAACGAATTTGCTTTTTTTAAAAATTATTTGTTTTTATAAGCAATGTTCTCTAAGTTAGTGACATAAACTAAAGAAAATCCAACATTTCTACTTCTGTGCTGGTGGGGAGCAGAGCCAAGCCCTGTGCCCCTCATTACCTGAGCCTGTAGAGTTTTACCTTCAGGTAATGCAAGAGATGCTGTGCAGGATTATGCAGTGAGAAGCTGTACAGTCCCACTGGTGTACAGGAAAGAAGGAGAACTGCAGGCATTACAATGTGCTCAGAATACATCGCTTGGGAACTCACCTGTCTGCCTTTTGCACTCATCGCATCAGGATGTTAGGAGCATTCCTCAAGTATTTAGAAGAGGCACTGAAACATTTACTCTCAAACCCCATCAGGTTTTCAGCTCTCACCCAGGCAAACTCTGCACATCCCACTTTTAGTGACAGATAAGTTACTGGGTCTGCTGTGACAGAGGGGTTCGTGAGCAGCACTGTGTATTCTGGTCTGGGTGACACAAAGTTCCATGGCTTTCTGACAGCTGCTCTGAAGATGCCCTCAGGAGTTAGGCTGTAGTTAGCACATACCAAGGGGCCAAGAATTAATGCTGTAAGTACTGCACATTCAATGGTTTTGTGAAATAAGAAAAGCTGGAAAGGAAAGAACACACAAACATCACATAGTTCAGTTTCTCGCTCTCCAACTCTTTCTGCTCAGGTTTTAAAAATTATTCTCTAGAATCCAACAGGACTTATCTATGTGACTGTACGTAAGTGAATGTTTCCATCCCAATAAGGCTCACAGCAGACTTGGGTGCAACAGGGTAAGGGCTTTACCTCATTGAGAGGGAAGTTTACCTCCTGGTGTACAAAAAAAATCAGGTGAGAGTAGCAGGTTGGGGTCTCAGAAGTTATTAATGAATCAGGATTCACCACATTTTAATGTAAATGTCATAATGTAGAGGGCAAATACATTATGTCACTTAAAGGTCAGTCAGTCTTTGGCAGTGTAGATAACCTTATCGAGTTAGGGATGTGAAATTTGATTCAGCTGAGGCCTCTGATAGCTCAGAAAATGCTTAAAAACAGCATCTTCAGTATTTTGCTCTTTAAATCATTTGGCCTTTAACAAGAAAAGCTGCCAATATTTTCAATTAAAATAGACTTCCAAAGTATCAGTAAAATAATTTAGAAGATGTGACTCTGATTTCTTGGCAGTGATTTATCGCTTTCCTCACTGTGGCAACACTTTGATGATATTACCTGCTGCAGAAATAAAACTGAAGTGGACGGTTACTGTTTCCTCTTAGTGTAAATATTCAGTTTTTCTTTTTACCTTTCATTACTTTTTTTCCCCCACTTTCTCTTCCCCCCCTTCAAGTAAATTAAGAATTGTTTTCTCTGAAAAATGAACAAAATGATCTCTAACGAGTGGTGCAAAACTGGGGCTAGGACACAGAGAACACGAGAGCTGCTTATTCAAGTCAGGAGCCTTTATAGCTCTTTCTCAACTGATGGAAGGAGGAAAACATACCTCTTTCAAGCTTGGCTGGATTTGAAATTATCTATTGTCATGCTTCCTCTAGCTCAGCATCCTCATGGGCTGTTCTTAGTAACGTCTTCATTCTAGGATTATATAGACTATTTAATGCATATGCAGCAGACGTCTAATTGCCTTTGTTGCTGCAATCCTCGGTCATCAAGTTTCTCTCCCAAAGGCTGGCACGCACTCATGGAGAAAGGCTCTTTCTGCAGGAAATTCACAAATGGGGCAGAATGAGAATGTTGGCATAGGTGTGGGGGGAGGGAGAAAGCTGTGGCACCTCGCTGGGTGTGAGGCCACAGCTCGGTCCCAACCTGCTTGTGAATGGTTATGGGAAGGGAAAAGCCAGCAGACGTCTGCCCAGCCTGAATGACAGGAGCATCTACAGGCAGAAGTAGGTCAGATATGAGGGGAGTTGTTATTTCAGAGGTTTATGAATCTCAGATTTCTTCTGGAGGATGTTCCTTTCTTCTTCCAGATGTTTTATCTGCTGGGATCAAACTGGAAGTGCAGGAGCCCACCATTAAAACGTGGCATCTAAAACTCAGCTGCATACAACACCACTGTTTCATTTCAACTTGCTGACCCTCAAATTCAAGTGGAATTAGATAGACTTTGAAGGAAATTTGATACAAGATTAAATGGAAAATAGGTTCCAACTAATATGAAATTATCTGAATCAGATGTATGAGAAGACAAATATTTAACATGTGGGTATTAGAATTAACTTTGTTTTTCATATTCATTTCTCAGTAACTCTCACTTGTGCATTAGGTTATCTGTTTCTTCATAGCTGTGCTAACACAAGCCTTACCTGTTCTGTATCACACACAGAATGAGGGCATCATTCAGCTCACACTGCCACTACAGCTTGACCTAGCAAGTGCTGTAGGAAAAGGGTGGGTTTTTTTTGCAGCAGTTCCCAGAATTCTGATTATTTAGCTATAATAAAAGCAGTTGTGAAAAGCAATATTAATATTCAAAGGCAGGGAAAGCATCGCATCCTAGTTTTGTTTAACCAGCAAAAAGGGCACTACAGTCTTTCCTTAATAAGACAATCCCACAAAAATAATATCAAATCACCAAGGTTGGCAAAGACCTCCACGATCATCCAGTCCAACAGTCCACCTACTGCCAACACTTTCCCACTAAATGACAGAAACTATTGAAAAACATAGGTGTTCACCATCCTTCCCATAACCTAATTTACTTCTGCCTAGTAACTAAGATACACGTATCCTTTTATTTATTTATTTTACATCGGAAGATAAAAATCTCATCACTATCAAGGGCACCTGAGAGATTGGATTGTTGAGCTGATGTGTGAAATCTGAATGCTGGAAACATCTGGCCCCGACATTGTGCATCAGACTCACTTCTGGCTATGTGACTTCTATCCAGAGGCCAGAAAGTAACCAGAAGGTGATCAGATGAGTAAAAAAAGCCCTCCTAGGACCACATCTCCCCATGCTTACATGTACATACTCATCTCAGGAAATACACAGGATAATTGCATTTATCAGGAGGAATTGGGAAAGCAACTGGAAGCCATCAGCCCCTCTGACTTTCATATCACAAGCTTTTGTATGGACTGTAGGACGTAAAACACAGTTACTTATCCCCTGCACACCTCTCTGAAGAAGAGCATACCAACCCCACGTGTCATGTGCAGAAGGTCACAGCCATACAGCTAAGCACTCTGTTTCAGCAGCCTCAAATGTGTCTTCCATTACCCACTCTCCCCAGAGGAGCTATTTGTAGCTTTTGCCAAACCATATAAGTTGATGAGTGCCATGATATTCTATCACCATTTTTCAGCACTCTTACACAAGTGCTGTTTCTAACAGTGACCCCAGTGAGAAAGAACTCCTTTTTCCTCATCAGCTTCAACTTTGTTAAAGCCTAATTTTTTTTCCGCCATCTTTTAAGACAAAGCAATAAAAATGTTTTCCTACTGAGTTTAAGACAACCCACCAGAATCAGATTTATGATGAATTGAGCTTGCTGCAGTGAGGAAGACGTATGTAATTGTTATCATACATAGTTTGTTAATATTGTGCATATTCTTAGCCCATGACCTATATTTAACAAATATATGCAATGTGACACATGCCATCAGAAATTAGAGTTGTCATTATGAAAATATAAAGAACGTGACATACACCATTAACACGTGTCAAAAACCATTAGAATCTTTCTCCATTAAAGCCACCCAAGCACTTATAAAATGAGAAAACCCAACCTCTTTATAAACACTCAGCTTAGCTGGTACACCTTTTATTTTGCCTGCATAAAGGTTCCCAAATAAATTCTGTGCTATGGTTACATTTGCTTTCTTTGCTCACAGAGTGTCCATTCTTTCCTGCAGCACATGATCAGAAGCGTGGCAGTCCAGAAGCTGGTTTTAGATAGCACTTGGCACATGCCAATGGGATTTCTATAGATGAAAATGCAAAGCAAGTTGATAATGAAATGCAAAATATTTTTCAGACCTTAATCAGAAAATGCAGCAGCCCTGTTCTCCCTCTCAGTCATTCAAGAAATCTTGAACTTTACTCTTCTCCAGAAAAGCTGTTGATCCATTCATTCCTTTCCTCATTCTCAGCAAAAAGTAATTAATTAATTCCTGGAAGCGATAAAGGGGTTGTATCCACAACACGTGTTAGTAACACCAGTGCTATCAGAGTCATCTTCACCTACAGAGGATTTTTGTTGCTAGGAAAAAGTGCAAGAAAACCATTTTCAAGCCAAAATAGCTCACTTGGAAGAGCTGTGTTAAGATCTGGGTTTTAAAGAAATTCACGTTTTTGATTACTTAAGCACTCTGTCATTGTTAAGGGAATAATAATACATATGGGTATATATGTTATTACTTATTACTTTGAAAATAGCCTTGTTTTAAATCTGGATGCTTTGTGGATATCACACAGCTAATCCTCAAGCCACCCTAGCAAAGCAGATGGGTAGATATCTCCATTTTATCAGGGTAAAACAAATGTCCTGTGCTCTGTCAGACCCACAGCTCAGGCCCCAAACCACGCATGGGTTTTCTGGGCAGCTCTGAATGTGACACCCATGATAACCCTTGTCCTGCCCTGTTCTCTCACATATTACGTCTTCAAAAGTTCTTCTGCAATCTTGGGAGATTATGGAAGCTATTCATGCTCTTTCCAAATCCAGGAGAGAAAACAAGAGGTTGCAACAGATGTCATCGCATTTGGGGATGCTGAGAAACTTTCTCCCATGCTCAGTCAGCATAGATGGATGTGGGAGTCTCTGAGCCTCCCCTGGGACAGGCTGGCACTAGCAGGACGGAGGAGGAAGAGAGTTGTACAGCAAAAGTGAACCTTTCTGTAAAAAGCGGTAGAAATAGCGAGCATCTGGCCTGCTTAACTACCCGGTGAGTGGGTAGGTAAATTGTCAGCGTCAATTTGCTTCCAGCCTTCCCTCCTATGCAGTCTGGGGTGTCTCAGGAACTGCACTCAGGAACCTCCGATCCCGAAATCTCATGCTCTACTTGTCCCCAGGGCCTGCTGCCCTTTGATTCATTAGCACAGACAGACGATTCCATTCCGCCCCTTCTCTGCACATCCCACACTGCAGATTCTGCTTTTGGGTGCACACAACAACCTGTCCTAGAAAGTCCTAAAGTGAAAAATGTTTGCATCACAGCTCGTTTGCTAGAAAAGTCTTATTCTCGCCTGACACATTGATCTTTTTCATACTGTTTTTGTTCCCTCGTTAGCACACACAGCTGCCTGCATTATACCATGCAGAACGTAACACACGCAGGATGTGCTTGTCAGCATGTCAGGCTTGAAAACCTATGATTAAAAATTATGTTGCTCATTAGTCATCACGGATCAAACTGAGAACAATGCTCTCTGGCCAATTTGTAAACAAACATCCTGTTCAACCTGTTCCACGGATCCTCTTTAAGGAAGAGAGTAAGAGACCAGCTCATAAATAAGTAACTCGCTCATTCTGCCGGAGACACGTACCCAGGGCAGCCTACTGGATGGATAAATATTCCATAATTTCATTTGCTTCAAAATTGCTTCCTACGAGTTTTGACTTCGGATATCCCTAATGCTAATAATGATTCATAAATATTTTATGGCAGGAGCTTTGTATGTATGTGTGAGAGATGTACGCCTGTTCTCATTGGACAGAGAATTATCATTACAAGCTCCAAATTACTATCCTGAAAATAATGTCAAGAACATCACACTGGTCATATAAAAACCCTCAGTATAGAGACAGATACATATTCCCCTTCTGTCTGAGAGCATATGTGAAAAGGTGTCAATATCACAAAACAAAGCATTTCCTGTAAAACTCTGGCATGTTTTTTTCCCTCCACAAACATTTCAGCTGTGTTGAGCATCGTGAGGTCGAGGAAGAGCTTTGAAGTCGGTGGCATAATACCTGTGTGCCTGACCCCTCATCCACTCACATTAGAAAGAGCACAGACCACATACCATACCACATGTATGAAGGTACTGGCCACATGGAAAGGCCTGATTCTTCACCTAACATCACAGAGTGACTTCATAGGTTGTTAATTAGAAGCTGTTAATACTCTGAGGCACGAGGGCTGTTGCTGTTGAAACAACCCCATTTGTTCTAGTTGTTCCTGGACCCAGTGAGCATGCTGCTACAACCCTGACTTAATGTTCAATTGATTTAATGACACCAGCGAGGTACAGCAGCACAGAGCCCAGCACAAGCTGACTGGTAGCTCTAAGGATGAAGAAAACACTCATTTCAATTCCTGGTTGATTTTTTTTTTTTTTTCTTTTAGGAGCAGTAAACATTATATGATGTATATCTCAATTCTAGTTCATCAGGCAAACATCTACTCTCATTTGTATTTTAGTTTTCTCAGGAAGCATTATTTACTCAACAGACCGTGATAAATCATTGACCAGATATACCTTTGTATTTTCTCCAACAACACACTGTACTCCTGCAAAGTTCCTTTCCAGCAGCACGTGACCCTGCAGGCAATGTTCTCCAGGACGAGCTGAGTGCCACTGCCTGCATGCCCTGGCTCCTCACAACTGGGCAGAGAAGAAAACATTTCTGTCAAGTCTTGTAATATGGTGCACTGTGTTGTTCTACTGTTACAGCATTAGATGACTAAATGCTCCTTTTGCATTCCTGCATGGAGGCTTGAGGTGCTCTACACACTCCAAGCAGCATCACAGCTGAGGCACGTGGCCACCAGGATGAGCAATGGTCTGATGAGCAGAGAGGCACAACTCTGTTGGAGAGGACAAAGGCCAAATTCTCCCAGATAAGCAACTGGCACTGCCATTTGTACCTTATGTGGAGGAGGTTTGTGTCTGCCTGTTTAGGTACCAGCTCAGCCTGCAGGTGGGTCCATCAGAACCTCTGTGCAGTGTATTCAAATGAAACAATCCCAGTAAAACTAGTTTTCCTACTCAGGATATCTCACGCTGTTTCTTTATGCAGATCTCTCAAACTACACCTTCAAGCCTCGCAAGGACCAAACCAATGCTCAGCAAAGTAAGAGAATTTCTTTGTATCTGGTATGCAGCCTCTGCATTTCACCTATATACAGTGCTGTTTTCTACGTTACCCTTGTCTTTACACCCTTCCATTTTTTTTTCCCCCTCAGGACACTTATTCAGTTATCTGAAATTCAAGTTTTATCCATCAAAGCACTCTCAGTTCTAATAATTCACATTTTTTTGTTTTCTGTGTTCAGAGTCATTTCTGTTTGGCCATCCAGATAATTAATTTATATATTGAAAATTTTTCCTACAAAAACCCAATAGCTGCATCTCTCCTCCTTGAAAAGAAATTACAATTTCTATGAGATTTCTATGAGAATTTTTTTTTTTTTTTTTTTTCCTAATGAGCTTTGCAGCCACTTCTTGTTTCATTAGGTCTTGCTCTAAAAGCATAATGACTGTCAAATTGCTAAACTACAGGAAAGGTCAAACAAAATGATAACATCACCACATATTTACCATAGCCTTGTGTACTCCAAGACCTACTCCTGTGCTGAACGGTACCATCAGAATTGTTGTTTATGTGCTTTAAGGCAAGTCCATACCCAAAACAACATCATCAAGCATTAGCCCATCATTAGATCCAGAGCACTCTGAGCATGCTGCCAGGCTCTAAGGACAAATTCTCTGATACAATTACACAAATAGCAGTGACTGTATGCTAGTGATTTCAGTAAAATTGATGGTGATAATAATCATATGAGCAAATTTGTCTTCACATGGGTCGTGCTCTTCTACTGGTTTTGATGTGAGGAAGATTATGTTTTGAGGTAGATAGAGACCTATTGCATCAGAACACACCAGTGGATCAGACGCAAGCTATGAATGCCAATGAGCTCCTCATCAAAACCAATGTATTGATGGTAGCATTGCCTATTAAGGCTCTATAAGATATAGACAACTGGATCATATATAATTTACACTGTTCTCACTTTAGGAACCTGACAACCAAACAAATATAATTGATTCGTGTATTGCAATATTCATTCCATTAGTTAGAATATATATCTAAAATTGAAGATGTCAATCAAATCAAATGAATGCATGTTTTCATAGAGTGCTGTGATTCCTTTTATTAAACCAAGAAAAAAATAAAAATCAATCACTGATTTCTTACTCAGAATGAAAGGGAGCGTGACTCCTGCAAGTGACAATAAATGTGTGTTTATTTTAGTCATGTTAGAAAATTACCCTGGTTACTTTTGATCTATTTAATGTATAAGAAAATAAGCTATTTATGATAGTAGTGTCTATAAACACTTTAAACAAATATTTTATCTGACATATAGGTACAGGAGATGGCACTGATTCTCACTCACACCAATTTTACACTCCATTGGGTTCACGAGTCTTAGCCTTGATTTACACCAGTGCAGAGCAGAGGAGATAGGAACGGACCCTGTATTTTAACTGCTGTCTTTCACATGCTGATCTGCAGCTCCCAAACCACTGGATGAATGATGTGGAGGCAAGTATTATAGGTTCCATCTGCATTTTTGTGGTAATTTACTTCTGAACCTTGGGAATAAAAACAGAGATCTGTCATCAGCAATGCACTCATTTCCTCCATTTGGAGCTCTGCCTGCTCTCGGAGAGCAGATCCGCCCTGTGCTGCATGTAAAACATGCTGTATGGTGTTTTCCTCTCCAAACAGGAAAACAGGACGGAGGGAACTTTGCTGTGAGACCTGAGAGCCGTGGTCTGTCTGGTCCTGTGCTTGTTGCATTGCACTGACCTGAAACGTTTTCATTTTTTTCACTGCTGTGCAGCACACCTAAGGAAGGGGAGAACCCACACAGCTTTCCCCAAAGCCACAGTTTACATTACTGAGGCTATTTGAACATTTGGTGCATTTTAATTTTGACCTTTCTCTGATACGCACTGCTACCTTGGACGTGTGCATGTGTACTGAGCAGCACTGGGTCCCTCCTCCACCTGAGCATGGAGAGGAATGAAGGTATGGAGACCCTAACGTGTATGCTAGAACATATCAGAAAAATATATAGTGGAAATTATACAATACACTGATACTTATTGATACTTCAATAGAAATAATTAGAATTCACATTATGATATTCTAACATATCCTCCATTCAATGAAGTAAATGGAATCTAAATTCTTCTTTTACACCACTAAACTTACAGTCAAACCACAGGAGCGCAGCACAGTCCTCCCAAGAAAGAGATAACTGTCCCTGCCCCATCATCCCTGTCCTAAAGAGTTTCCCATGGTCACCTCCATTCCTGACCCCAGCAAGGGGGGAACTGGGAATGATGCTCTGCTTTTGTAGAAGGCAGAAATAAACACACTTGGCTGGGCATAATAATATATACACACAAAAGGCTATGTAATATATACCTGATCACACTGTAACTTTTCAAAATTAATACCATTTACATTTTATTTCCTAAACCTTTAACTTGTAGCAATGGACCCTTAAACGAGCTGCAGTAGAAGTGCTCAGTATCTGTGAGAATTTCACCATGCAGATTTTTACAATATCATTACCTGGTTCTCTGGACATCCATGCCAGGGAATGGTACAATAGATTATTTTGGTAGATGCTAGATTAGTGTTCTTTGGTGTGCAACCCCACAGGTGCCTTACGTGGGAGCCAACTGATGCCAGAAAGAGCAGAGCTCAGGCCTGTGGGCTCTCTGACATTGCAGGAATTTGGGATATACGCAGCAGGAACGATGGGGAGGGATGGCATTTACCAGCTGTTCAAGAGAGGACACAGCCTTGCAATGACTGGATAGATCCCCAGGGCTGTAAACAGACAACCACTCCTTGCCCATGACTCTCTGAGGAATCCCTTTTGCTGGAGAAGCCTGGGTCACTGGGTGGGATGTGGCCATTCCCCTCACCCAAGGATGCCATGCAAACCCTGCCCAGCTGCCCACAGCACCACAACCTGAGGGCACCAGCAGGTAAATCCCACCCAGTCATATGTTCTTGTGTCAGACCCCAAATCTGCTGTGCACTCATGGCAAACCGTGAGCAACAGGCACAGCTCAGCCACTCGTCACAGCACCATATGGCCGGATGTAAAACATAGGTTCATTATAACGAGCTGAAATGAGTAGCTTAAATATTATAAATAATTAAACCTTCATATATGCATAGCTATACATAAGCGTATGTCCACCTCTTCATTTTTTTTGAATATGTATATATAAACACACTGGTATACAAATTGAAAGCAATAGACTTAATCCATGTTTAAAAAGAAGAAGAATATAGAGCACCCACACAAACACACTTCATAGTCACAAATCCAGCAGAAAAAAAAAACTATTTCCTTGATTAATTTAAATGAACCTATATTTAAAAGAAAAAGCATCTACATCATCACAAGTGCAATAGCCTGCCTGAACACACCTTTTGTAAATAGATTTCTTCCTCAAAACTACGAGAACGGATACAAATCCACTCCCCATGTCCTGTGCTGGTGGCCAGTACAGCAAACACTCCCAACCCTTTGCTTTCTTGAGCTACTGCTGTAGCTCAGACAAACTTCCCCAACATGGCTCTAACATGAGCCTGCCTTTTCCATAGTCTGGCCTGCAGTGATCTGCATTTCCTCTATTACTTTAAAATTTCAGGAGTCAATAACAGTGCTGCTGATGAATCCCACTCTGCCTCATTCCCAAACCATGCCCACATTCACTTCACTGCATTTCTGCAACACCACAAGAACTTTCCTGTTGTGTTTCCATCAAATGCCAAACAGCAAAGAAATAAAGTCCCCAGCAAAGGATTTTACCATTTTTGTCAATACTGAATGACATTTCTAACTATAAACCTGATATTGCTCTACTGTAAATATATAGAGGAGAGGATTTGTTATGGCACAAGCTAAGACTTCACTGAAAGCAACCAATTTCCCACCCTGCCACAGAATCCCTGTGAGCTGCAAAGTGCTACGGCCTCATCTCCTGCTCTAGAAAAAGGGGAAAAAAATCTTTTGGAAAAAGTTATAAACATCCACGCAACTCTCAGTTTCAGCACCAAAAATTAATAGATGTCTTTGAATGAGGATCTAAACATTGTTTTGGGACCTCTTCTTTGATTAAAGCTGGTCAGGCTCTGCAAACATGTGCACATGTGTATGCTAATATTATTGATGGATCTCTCAAAAATAAGAAGTGCTTATCCTTATGGCCATTTTCTTAGTTTATTTTCCTCCCTTTCTATTTCATCTTATCATTCAAACAGTAACTTGAGGAGAATCTTTCCTCTTCACTGTGGGTAGATATACCTGAGAGAAAGATGTAGGATAAACACCAGGAAAACAAAGCAAAACAGAACAAAGCACATTTCATCAGGAAAGCCCATTAAGCACTTCAGTTTCCATTCTAAAACCACAGGCTCTCTAACACTGGCAATTTCAAAGGACAGACACGATGTGATTAATCCTATCTCTGGGTGGAATAGAATAGATGGTTTCTTGAAGCCCTTCTACCTGCATTTCCTACAGCCCTGCAGATCTCAGTTCAGTGCCTCAACCACAAGGCTGAGGCTCTTTGGAGGAACTCTTTTTCCCCTCTTATTTCACAACACCACTTCATCCCCAATAGGCACAATAAGGTTGCTGACATCTCAAGACATGAAGAATTGCTGTGGGAGAGGAAATAGCCTTTTTCTTATCCATCTGTATCTAGATTGCCTGGCTTTCATCTCTAAAAAGTCAGTTTTGACCAAAATGGCTTGAGTGATAAAAATAGCTGATACGTTCTTTTCTTTATGTCTCCATCTTTCTATATTTCTGGGGAGAAAAGAAAAAGGAGCACTTCCTGGGGTCAGATCAGGAAAAATTCTGGCCGCACACAGCTCCTGTCACACTCGTCTGTGTTCCTTTGCTAATTAGGAGAGAGGATGCTTGAGTCTTCTATTGGGTTCCAACTGTACAGTTGCATTTCTGTAAAAAACAAAACAGGAAAGCACGAACTCGCTGCAGCTCAGCATGCCTTTTTTTTTTTCCTCCTTCCCATCAGAGCTAACAGCTTTCCTCTTGGCACATTTTCCATGATATCTATAGCATGTAAACCTGTTTCAAGGAGCTGCTGGCAATGGGCTAATACATTATAATAGAGTTATTATCTGTTATTCCACAGCAGGTTTACAAGTGATAAAAATGATTTGCAAAGGATACCAAACAGTAGATGTCTTTCTGCTTTTGTATGTAACATGAAAGTGGAGGGATAATCCAGGAGCACACACAGGCCTGTACATGTAATTAATGCATTTGTAGGCTCATTTGTCCTTGGAATGCACATATATAGGTAAAAGATAAATCTAACAGCATAACGTGAATCAAAGGTTCTATTTGTGCTATGAACAATCAAAAATATTAAGTGAAAGCATTTCTATATGAGCATACATAAGGACAGGTATCAAGAAGTCACCCTTTTTCCTACTGAAAAGGGATGAGCAGTCAAGTTTATCCCTCAGTGTCAGTGTTTAGAGAAAGGATTTGTTTCAGCTTTACTTCTGGACTCAACAGATCTCCAGCACTGAAGTAACTGTGCTTCCTTCCCAAGCTAAATGCTTCGTGCAGCTTTTTACTTTAGTCTTTATCACAGAGATGCATTTCCTCCCATCAAACTCACACTGAAGCCTCATTAGAAGTCCTTATTGGCATCAGTGAAGAAAGACTAATAGCATATTTTATTACTACTCAAGAAGAAATGTATTTTCCACAGAAAAGGAGACTTTTGTCTGGAAGACTCCTAAAATCCAATTGTAATGAGGGCAGTACTGGTGAGAGACTGGGAAATGACTGCAAATGGTCATTTCACTTCTAAGTCTCTGTTCTGCAACACGAAGACAACCAAAAGGAATCAGGAACCTGGAGGATAATTGGCACACCAGTATGATGAGTTTGCACTCTTATAATTGTTTCATGAAGTCTGCACGGCAATTTTAAAGGCAGTTTTTAGATGGGTGATTTTAAGAAAATTACTGAGACGTTACAGGCTGAGAAAGACTAATTGGCTTCGATTCCATAACGCAGCATTGTGAAACTTCTGCAAGAAGCAAGCACCCAGCTCCATCACTGCCTCTGCTTCACCCAGCTGGGACCTGGCCTACAGCACCCCAATGCAGTGCTGTGTGCTCCAGCATCAATGGCTGGTCAGATGGTTCCCCATCACCAGCACCTTCCCAGAGCCTCTGCAGGTGTCTGAGGAGAAATCAGAGCAATGACACCAATTTTGGCTACAAGCTTGCTTTTACAAACCTGTTTCTTCTCAAAGCGACACCTAAAGTTTTTTATTCCAGAAATAATTTTGACCTTTGTAAAGAAACTGAACAACAACAGCTGGCTGATCAAATATACATAAGGAAGAATCTGCTGCCTGCTCTTTCACAGCTCTCTTTGTCCTGCAGCCACCACCCCAGGCTCTCTTACCCCAGTACAACATTATAGCGTATTACATGACTTGTCTGTCAGCAGCCTCCCCTGCAACGTGCTGGTGGCAATGAACTGCTCCTGACTCCCAGACCACCTCTGGCTGGGACAGGCACTGAGCAAGATGCTTGCTAATCAGTAGGCTTCACATCTGTGGCACAAAAGGATGTTACCAAGAGAGATGGGAACCAGATTGAGCTAAAGCCAAGTTCAGCCACAAGCCAAGCAGTAACACTCTGCTGTCCTGCCTTCAAAGAGTGGAGAAGGGGATGCATTTCAGAGACCCTGCTGTTTTTCAGTGATTCTGATGATTTGTCCCAGGGGTGGGGAGGATGAAGTAATATTTGCCTCATTGTTGGGGCCTTTTTACTCCAGCTCTGTGAAAGATTATTTATGATGCAAGTCAACACATTAGGAAAAAAGTATTTTCCATATTTCAATCCAAAATACAGTCAAGGTAATATTGACATAACCTCAGATACTCCATGAGTCCACATACAACGCTGTAGTATTGCCTAGAAGCAATTATAACATGCTACAACTCAATAAAAAAAACCCTTCAAGAGTATTTCTGTGCTAACAAAGATAAAAGAGACCCAAAGGCATCACTCTGAGTTGACAGGGAGTTTTTCACCACTTGAATCAATTTGCATTATCCCAAATTTAACGTGCTGTGTATGCGTTAGTTTAGGAAACTAAATGCATCAGAATGAAGAGGGATATAGTAATTGACTGTATGTATGGCAACTGAGTTACCTGAACACCAGATTTCATATTTCCAAGTAAAAATAATCTGCACATTTATGGCTCTTAATGGCTAGATCAAGCAGAAAAACATAATGCATATCCATCAGGAATTGTATGCATAGTTAATTAAGTCTGAAATAATAAATACTTGATTTCTACAGGATAGGGTAAACATCCAATTAAAATAAGATGCAGCATACACTTTTCTTTCTCATTAGTCAAAGCATAAAGCATTTTAACATTTCCTAAATAATTTACTTGTATTAAAATAAAGTGAAATGCTTAAAACATTAATAGGGTACTTTGCAATGCTGTAGTCAATAAGTTGCTATATGAAGGTAATGTAAATAATTTACAGCACTATTCAGCAGAAAGAGTCTGCAGTTCTCAGCAGAGCAGGGTCCCACAAGTGCAAGAGATCAGGCACCTGGCCAAGCAAGGCTAAAATCACAACTCAACCCTACAGAGTGGCAAAACCAGCCAGCAACTTCAGACCTGCAGACCCAACCAACTCGTGGTGAAGGCACCTGGTGGAGGTCCTACCATCCAAGAGCAGTGATGCCACCTGTAGCAACACCTTCCTCATATCAAGCAATCCCCTTAGCTGCAGAAATTACTTGTTCCAAAGCCATGGATTTGCAACATACTTGGTCAGTTTCCACTAGCAGGTGTGGTGTTCACTGTGTGTGCTGGACTGTAACTCCTCCTAGGACTGCAGGCAAGGGCAAATTGTCATTTTTTTCTAAAGCCAGATGGACACGAGTGGTTTTGGAGCCGTGAATTTGAATAATCTGGGTTACTGAAATGCCTGTTATGTTTTGCATATCAGTTTCAATTTGCTGTTAAAAGTCAAGGTATGGATGTTAACACTGGGCTCTCTGATGAGAAAACACACGTACTGACTACCTAAGCAGATTGCTGGATCCCGTGAGTTACAGAGCACAGCAATCACCAGTGAGCATGTAATACGTCTGTGCAGCTACACTAAACAAACATGGTTTTCCCATGGATCGTTTTGCAGCTTAGAGGAAGTCCCCCCAAAATGCTTTATTATATAGCTATAATAAATAAAAATTAATTCCATTATAAGAAATTATCCAATACTGCTTTTTATCAAGAGACAAAAGTAACATCCTCCTAAAACTTAGATTTGCAGTTCAGATAATATATAGAAACATGGCATTTGGCTGGGACAGCTTTTAAGATGTTTCAAATGTTAGAATCACTTTTCATTAAAACTGTGACAGAAAACTGAGAAACTGGCATAGTGCCTTTTCTTATATGTACATTAAATCACGCATTTCACAGCAAGATTTTTACATTTTTTCTGTTTATAGAAGTCGTGTACAATATCTTCTGAGTCAGAAGAAGATCCATCTGTATGAAGATATATTTGCCACGTAAGGAAGAGAGCTTTAAAAATGTACTGTCCCCAAAATCCTTCATTGCAGTGTGCTTCAACAAGCATGACTCCCCAGTGCTGCTGTCTTTAAATGAGTGATAAATGAAATTACTGAAGGTTGACTGTGGCTTTGCCAGCCTTAGCCAAGCTGGTGAGAATGGTGAGGACATGTGAAAAAGACTCTAGATATAGGGGGGGCAAGAAAGGGTGAGGCACTGAGATGCCTCTTCCTTCCTGGGTCATCTGTTCTCTCCTTCTTCCTTCCTGCCCCCTTCTCCCAGGACTTGCTGTGCTGTAGTATCTTTTCTTCAGTAGTTCTATTGTTATGAGAAGCCACTCTTAAAAAGTACATTTTAAAGACTTTTTGCAATATCTTTCTGTAAACTGAGTACTACAAGAAAAAGAAATTATGACTAGGCTCTAGTCCTGAAAAGACCTTTGCCTTGGGGAACAACTCATTGTTTGAAAACTGAAAAGATGATTAACTCAAACCAAAACAAACCAAACTGACAAATTCTGCCTGTGGTCTTCAGGAAGGAGCCTGCAGCACTCCCACCTTTGGCTCAGGAGACCACTGAGACCCCTGGGGCTGAGCCTGCTCTTTCCCTTATGACCTCACGTCGCTCACCTTTGCGGCGAGACAAATGCCAGCATCTACTTCCCAAAGCACCCTGCAGTTGCACCAAAGGCAAGGAGCTGCTGCCACCACTTCTCCTTGCTGCTTTTTGCAACAATCTCATTTCTATGGTAAGGCTGGCAGAAGTCTAAATTAAATTTGGGACCTAATTTTCAACAGAATTTAGACTTCCTGAGTAAACAATAGATGGAGCCTGCCTATTAAATCATCATGTTTTAATTAAATTCTTTGCAGCTTGCGAGTTCTTTGAACTGAGCTAGGTGATAAATGCATTGTAATTTTAATAGGGTTATATTTTGCACTAAACTCACATAGAGCAGTGACACAAGATATATGCCACGTTACCATCAAATACGGCGTGGCATTCTGCTGATAACCACGCACTTGGTACATGATGGGCTGCCTTCATAGGAGGAACAAAGCTGATGTGAAGTGGGTTATTTTCTGTTATGGACTTAAAGATTTGGAAGCACATGAGCAATTTGTGGAATTTGCAAAAAAAAAAATCAAATGAAATTTTCATATTAATGATTTAGGCTCAATGGAAACCAGAGGGAAATCCACCTATTGATTTAAAGGACTTTTGGATCAGGCCATTAGTGTGTTATTGACAAAATTAAATAGAATAAGTAAGAAATTCACAAAAATGAAAAAGCCAAGGGTGGCTTACTTCAGTAGTACACGAAACAGTATTAGGTCTGAATAGAAGAGATCTAAAGAAAACTACTGACAGTGTCGTCTTTTTTTCCTTAAACAACACTGAGTTAGGAAGTTGATTAAAAAAAAGTAAAAGTTGTAACTTCAGAATGACCTCCAGCACCATCACTGAATCTCTCTGCTTCTTTATCGCAGCCTCTGCAAAGCTATCTTCCCATAATGCTACTGGCATCATAAAGTTTCCCAGTAGGAAATATGACACACTCTTAAAACATATGTCAGAGATTTCCAGAATTGCAAACATGGTATTTTAGATGGCGAGATTCCTTTCCTCATAAAAGCATCTTTAAATTGTCTGACAGAGAAAATTCATATCAGGAATAAAAACCTGGCCCCAGCGGAGTCAATGAGAGTTTTATGCCTGATGCGAGTGGAACCAAGATTTCATCTCCGCTTTTCCTCTGCTCAGCCCAACATGTAAGTACTGCTGATAGTGTCAGCATCTGGCTCAGCACTGAGCGAGGCTGAGCCAAGGGGCCAGGCTCAGCACTGAGCCCACTGCTCAGCTGCCTGCCACCAATGGGTGCTGCTTCTGAAGCCTGGAAATAAACAGAGCAGGAGCCCCGTATGCTGACATCTGAGAGTGATGCTGAGAGACCTTAATAAATAATGCCATAGTTGATGGGTTTCTGCTTGTAGAGACCTGATTATTCCACCTGGATAGTGGCTTAAACAAAAGAACAACCAGACAAAAGAAATAGATGTGCAAAGTCCAAGAAGCAGGCTATTATTTTCAATAGAGGCATTTTTTTGTTGTTTTCTTTTTTTTTTTTTCCCTGGCATTAGCTGCAGTGAAATGAATCACGCAGAGCAATATTTTTCACAAACCCCAAACATCCTGCATTCACATAAAACTGATGTACACCAGGAATGTTCACTGGGCTGTAGAATAGGAACAAAGAGGGCCGCAGACATACAATTTGTCATCCTGATTTTATATAATAACAGGATATAAGCATATAAATGGATAGGTTTGGCAGGTGAAAAGGAAAATTATAGGCAGAGAGGAATATTGTAGCTAACTCAACAGTGGCCATACTGCCAATAGATCCTTTTGCCATTTGACAGCTGTCTCACAAAAGGGCTGAAAAATCATGTTTACTCGCATCAGCCTGATCTCTCTTTCAGTTATTTAGGACTCTGCATATTCCATGAAAATAACCAACATTTTCAGCTTCTAACTTCAACCAAATTACCATGAAATACACATATTTATACATGTGCTTTCTGAACCGCCAGCAACGCACACGAGTGATGAAGTGCTCAGGTTGGCCCACTATCTTGCACATGAGGCTGCAATATCATGAACAAAAAGCAGCTTTTCCTACAGAGAGATTGAAATGAGCAAAGTTCCACGTTTTCAGCCTGATATCACCATTTCTTTTAGAGATCAGCAAATGGGCAGCACGCAAAGGTTGTCAGTAAGTCTGAGAAAATCTTTCTGTAGGATGAATAAATAGGAAAGCCCACGAGGGCTGCCCTCTCTCCCTGTGTGTGACAGAGCGCACATCCCCATGGACAAGGGCTGGGGAGAGCAACGTGAGAGTGAGTTAAGGAAACGCTCAGTAAATATCTGACAGATCACTGCTGCTGCTTCTTGTCTTTAGGGCTTGTTCTGCACTGTACTGAGAAGCTTGTAATACTGGACTGAGCTGAAGTGGTGACATTCAGCCAAGTCCATACGCTCCAGGCTAAGTCTAGTGTTTCACCCAAAATTGGATCAGGAAAAGCACTAACTCTGTTGCTGACAGACCTTTCTTTCACTGTGAGCAGGTGCTCAGGGCAGTTTTCTTACGGTGACCCAATCATTGGCATTTGGGGGTAAGAAACTTGGAGAAGGGACCATTATTTACTCTCACTTCAATGAGATGGCATTTCTCTGAGCTATCTTCTTCCAGCAAGATAATACCCTTTATTCTTCCAAACCCTTATGTAGTACAGTACTTTTTCCACTCTGAAATTCTTTATCCTCCACAGTTTTGTTGAACAGCACATACTGTTTTAAAGGATGTTGACCAAACTACAGATTCTGTAGTTTCAAGCATTTGTACATGTATGTTATGGATTTTAGACATTCACTATATGACAAGCAGATGCAGTCAGGTCGATTTGATGGTTATTTGAATTGAACAGGCTTTGAATGAAAGAACAAAACTGGGGAGTTAGAAACCTTTCTTCTGTATGTGATTCGCCCATTAAGCCAACTGAAAGCAGAGATGGCAAGGCAGCCAAATACATGCATATATACATACAGACATAAGGTCAGAAGAAGCATGGGGTAGCTATTACAGAGGGAACAACTTGCCTTTGTAAAGTTCCAAGTATGAGTAATGGATGGACTCAACAGAAACCTTGAAAGCTTTAACAGTAACATCAGCAATAGTTTAGCCAGCTTGTACTAATGAGCTCAGAGTGGTTCACCTCATAATAAATGGATAACGAGCATAGAAAGAATGCATACATTAATATTTTGAAAGTTTTTTTTTTTAAAAAAAAAAGGTAAATGGTTCCTAGATGTCTCCGTGCTGAGAGATGGGGGACATCATGGGTAGATGAGGAAAACATACACTATGCCCTTATTGATCTGTGCGATTTCTCTTAGTAAATATACTTGTTCCAGATCCTCTCCAGCTCCAGGTATGATTGCTATATTATCTCAATGCAGATTTCAGTGTACTTTTATAAGGTTGAGTGCAGTTTATTCCAGGTCTCCTTTTATCTGCCTGGACACACTCCTCACAACTGCTGCCAGCAGTAGGTCAGTGTGCTTCCACCTCAGCCCACATCCCACTAATACCACATCTAATGGGAGAGTAACAAGTAAGGTCTGGCAAGGGGCTGTGCAACTGAAGGGAGTCATTGCACATGAAGTTCAATATACAGATCAGCATCAAGTGAAATGGATCCCACTATGTGAAGTAGGAGTTCCCACAAACAGGTACCATGAGTTTGCTTTGAACAGCTGCTGGGTGAGGCATGGAGGTTGGGTTGGACCCAGGATCAGATGCCCTAAAGGGTGCAGCATGAGGAGCCTTAGCTCCAGAAATGAAATACTAAACCAGATTCCTATAATTTAATGTAGCTGCCAGTTGACACTAACAAATCTGAGGAATACCTACTGAAAGCTCACAGATTTCTGTAATATGTACTTTCAGACTTATTTTGGCAGTTTTGCATGGAAAATAAGCGCTAGACTCTAACACAGAATAAAAAATCTCCCAGGGAGTTATCTGAAATAAATATTACAGAGGAGTTCATTTTAATGGAGTTAATCCACCCAGAAATGGATAGCAGCAAGATATTTAATCATGGCATATCCAGTTTAATCACATTTAAAATCCTCTGGAAATTAAGCTTATACAACTTCCTTAATTTAGAGGACAGTATAATGCTTAAGTATTTAATCTCCTTAGGATTGATATTGGACTCCAGTCTTTTGCAGAGTTTCATGAATAGATATAACATTCTTCATGTTAGAAAACTTCAGAAAAAGCTCAAATTAATGACTCATCCATTTACGATCCCAACAAGATAGACTAAATAGTACAAAAAAGCTGAAACTTATAATGATTTGTTTTTGGCCTTTAACACTGACAATGAAGGCCATTAAGGCTTTCATAGATACACTAAGACAACCATTCTATTCAATTTAACTTTCTGTTAATGAAAAGATTTAGACCTTCCCAGCAGCCTCAGGAGAATCTCACAATTCATAATTTTTAGCCTGTGTCTAGAACCCTGTAACACTTTAATCTATGGCTTTATGCAACTGAGAGATGGGATGAATATGAGGTCAGAATTTACTAACCACCCGTTGCTCTGATTTTGTTTAGATAAGTGCATCTCTACATGTACCTCTATGATATCAGTATAGACCTTGCAAGACTTTACGTAAAATACCTCGATTCCATTAATTTATTTCCTAGCAGCTTCAGAACAACGTTCAGCCCTACTCTGTCTTGTTTCCAGGGAAGGCTCTCAAGCCAATGCGACTGTTGTAGACGGTAAATGACGGAGGAATGCATCCCTTGTAAATACAACATGATTTCTCACCCTTCCATTTTCCTAATAGGAAGCCCAACTAGCCCACAGATGCTTACATTCTCTGTGCATAACTGAAGCCTGCAGACTGCACACCCCATCCACCTTCCTCGCCTGCCAGGAAGTGCAGTTCCTGTAACAGGACCAGTCAGCGCTCACTTGCAAAAACAGCTTCCTGAAAACACCATTGCTGCACAAGGCAGTTACTGCTCCCTGGTATGAGTAATGCATTTAGATTTGGATCCTAATTTAAGATGGCCAGCGCAAAGAGAACAAAAAAAAATATATAATGAAACTGCTGAAAATAACAAACTGAAGAATAGTAAAAATATTTGCCAGTAATGAATTATTTCCCACATCAATCCTTCAAGCAAAAATATCACTTCAGCTGTGTTGTATACAAGGCTTTAACATCATTCTAGCACTGGACTGTACCATAAAATAAAGAGATGCCTTGTCTCAACGTGTGCTTTAATAATATAGTATTTGGATTTTTATACCTAACAATAATTTGATTTTTCTGAATTTATTGATGCAGAAAGGGCTGTAAATTCCATGAGTTCTTTCAGTAAAGAATACAGAATATTTCCCACCACAAGTGTAGGGAATAAAATTGAAATAATAAATTCCAAACTCATCCAGACAGGCACGTTCAACACCAAAGTAAATTCATTGACAGATTTACAATTAAGTTCCATATGGAATGGAAATAGTAATAATTATAAACATCTAGAAATACTATAACAGCTCACATCTTGTGATCAGCAGGGAAAAGTAACTCATTTAGTTTCAATAAAGGCATAATTTCTGATATCTTCAAATACCAGAGAAGAGTGGCTTAATGTAGTGGATTCTCCGAGAGGGATCTGTCTAATACTAAATGCACCAGCAAGCACAAAAGGAAGTACAAACCATTTCACCTCACAGGAAGAAGTCCTACAAGCTTACCTCCAAGAGCCTCCTATGGCATGATGCTGACACCTATGATGCTCAGTCCTGCCCATGGTGAGGAAGACTGCTCTCACACAGTATCAGATAAATGAGCCCAGGAGGGCAGCTGCGATGATTCGAGCAGGAATCAGCCTGTTATTGCTCTCCCAATGAGAGCCATTTCCACAATAGCAGATGCCATCGTAAAAGGAAAATCTCCTCCAAGTATTTTACTGCACTTTGATTTTTCAGGATGTTTTGAGATAAGATGAATATATCCTTGTAAATTAAGTCTTAAGATGCAAACATCGTGAATGCGTCCTGACTTCTTCCTAGTCTGGGGGGAAATGGGGCTGGAGTGCCTTATTAGTGCCCCAACATGAACAGCTGATGAAAACTACTATTGCACACACAAGATGTGCAAGGTGGTTGGCTGGCACGTCCACATTTCCCTTCCATAAGAACCCAGTATCATGGCTCTCACCCATCCAAGGGCCCTAACTTCCAGCACTCCAAGCAGATCACAAGTTCCCAGATTCTGATCATGAAAACAATCCCTACAAGTATTCAGAGATTTTTGTTGAGATGCATTTATAGCTATGGTTCCCAAAGAAAATCAGCTGGACATGGCATAATATTAATTTTTTTTTTTTTTTTTTTTTTTACTAATTTTTCTACTTAGCATGGAAAAATTCAATATAAAGCTCACTGTGAAAATAAAACTCCTATCAGACAGACTCATGTGAGATTTTTTTTTTTTAAATGAAGAGAAATATAGAAAGATACCTGAACACAACTTGACTTCAGATTCAAGAAAGTGTTAACAGGAAACATTTTCCCATTTTGCACCAGTGAGATTTACGACAGAGTAAGAAGATTACAAATTGTACTTTGTAGTTCACTCAACATCACGTTAGCCCTAAGGTTTATATTTAAACATGTATTTCAATGATTAATAAGCATAATATCAGATTTTGGATGAAGCATTTTCATTCCAACCCTACTGTTTCTTCAAAGTTGAAATCAATATTTTTAATGACTTTTAATTTGGGAGAAAAACCTTTAAGAACCAATGTTTCCTAATTTTATCCATCTGAAAAAGATTATTTGAGTACCAGTTCACTTTGACTGAAAAGTTTTGTTTGATTCAATGTCACCTTGCAGAAAAAAATTTCAAACTCTTTCCTTCCAAATGTGTAATAAAAAAAGTTCCACTCTCCAGAGGAGTGGTCATCCTCTAGTCATCTATTTTGATTAAACTGAACAAATCTTTTCCACATGAAAAAGCTTGTAATTAAACTTAATATGAAATCACTTTGAATAAGAAGAGTAGGGAAGCAGTGAATAGACTTGACTTTACCAGATGCTTAAAAATTGCAGTAAATATGTATTAATCTCCTTCAAATGAAATGCTGAAACTCAAGAATTGCTGTAGATCTGTACCAGGACTTCATTAGCCATTTACTTCTCTCCCTGCTGTTGAAGATGAAAAGTAGTTTCACTGTGTTACGTTGTAAAAAGAATATGAATTCACTCAGCCTATTGACAGAAAAAAAATCAGTTCTGTTTCAATTATTTTTAGTTCATGCAAATATCTTTTGCAGTAGTACTACTACTGGCAGCCTATTATTCTCCTCTTTAGTATAGGGATTATGGGAATATTGCTCCCCGAATATTTAAATAATTCATTAATTGACTGCTATTGTGTTCTGGATCAGTTAAAGCCAATGGAAACCTTTGATTTTAAAGGGTCAACATTTCATTTGATGCTTGTAAAAGCACATCAGTGGAGCTATTTCATGGTTCTGGATCTATACTGAAAAAAGCTTGGCTCATAAACCTGGTGATGCACTGAAATAGAAAGGATTTCCTTGGGTTATGGGATTCCCCAGAGAATTCAAAGGATAATTTGCTGTGTAATGTAACATTAAAAACTCAGGAGTCAAAATATGGTCCAATTATATGAGGAGAAATTCAATACTGTTTCTTTTACATTTAATAACCACTAATACACAAATCTGACAAGTTAATAACAATGAAGTTTTGGGCTGTGAGATCTTAGGTGTCATTTTAATTACCCCAAAACTGCAAGAATATTACTGCAGCAGCATGGATCCAGAACTAACAAGAGCCCAAATGCAGTAACACTTCTGGTTCTGTTTTTCCTTGATTCAGTATAAGCTGTGAAGCACATTCACAAGGGCAATTAAATCCAAATGAAACACAGAAAAATAAGACCTACAAGAATTTGGCTGCCTTGACATCCTAGCAAAACTATTTTGCTTTGTTCTCCAAAATGCAATTGTTTCTCATTTCAGATCCATTATAATCTCTTATCAGTGCCAAGTCTTCTGGTAAATTTTACATTCTAGTATTTTAAATCCCTTGTTCTATTTTCTGGATTTGTCACATGCCTTATTCTAATAATATTGTACTTGTCCTTGAAAACGTATGGCTCCAATGCAGTGCTCTCACAGTGCTTCTAGTATTTGTTTAAACAAGATGTAGAGTTTGTGAGAGAACACATACATGCCAAGGACAAATTTACTTTCCAGTCATCTTTTGCTATATATCTCAAGGTACTTTTTAATTGTTAAACAATTGATGCATTACCTTGGGAAGTGGCAAGTTACCTTGGACATTCAGTACTCTTGCTATCAACAGAACACAAAAACAAGGAGTTTGGCCTGGTAATTTTCACTATTAGCACAGCATCTCTTTTTCTTCACACAAAAGATGGAAAGTTCAAGGACAATTCAAGGACAAGGCAAGTGACTGCAGAAATCTGGAGTCATTCAAAGTACAAACTTGAATGAAAAAAAACAAGAGACAAAAACAGGTCACGTCTTTTGGGGCCAATTCTGATTCTTTAATTGATATTTAATATAAAGTCCTATCATCTGTCAACATCAGTAGATAGAAATTCTTACACTGAAACAATGCGAGATTGTAAGAAATAGCCTTAAGCCTCTACAATTAAGTAGAGTAAAGTAAAGGGCCCTTCAGGAGAGATCTCATTCTGGTAAAAAAGCCCTGGTGCTCTTTATTCTTCTTTGTGGTGACAATAAAGACAGACCTTGACTGACACAGGGGGCACTGATTGGTGTTTCTAGTAAAGACAGAAGGAATTATTTTCACTTAATGCTCGAATAAAGCTATCGCACATGCTCTGGATGATGGATGGAATGGAACTGTTTCAGGTTAAACACTTAAATGCTGGATCACATCTTATACACGCCACTTAAATCTCATTAGTATAGCAAAGCTTCACTTAGAATTCGGTGCTTTTTTCCCCCCTCGCTTTTCCGTAATTTCAGGTCACAGCCTGAAACAAAGTCAGAAAGATTTTGTTTAAAAAAAAAAGTCTTCCCTGTCCCTCTTTGCCCTAATGCAAATAACAATATATTTTTCTTCTGAATTTTTTAAAATGAGAGAATGAAATCCATGAGATTACAAACAACTATAAGAAAAAAAGACGCTTTCTCCTGGAAATTAATATATGCTACTAATTGTATAATATTATTTGAGGGGACCAGCAGAGGAAAATCATGGTAGAACAAATTCACAATGAAGGAGATTCACTTTTTTCCCCTCCAAGAATAAGAAAAGCTACAACAGAAGGACATAATTAGCATTCATATCTTGAAAGCAAACAAAACAGTTTCTACTCATGGCATCAAGAATCCCCTGTAGGCTGAATGCCCAAAAATTATGACTTGCACCCGATTCTACCTCAAGAGGAGGAAGAGAACACTACTGCTGAGGGGAGATAGAAAACAAGATGAGCTAAATATTAACATCTAAAGAAAACAAAACCACAGGAGAGCACTGATGGTCTCTTTAGCCTACTGAGTATTTTAATGGAGAGATTTACTAGTCTGAATGAATTACTATTATTTATTGCCTTAGAGCATGATAGGACAGCGTGACAGAAACCTAAGCCCTTCCCTATTTCCATTCTAGCATTTCTCTTCCTCAACATCTGTAAAAATTAATACACTGAATTGTGGCATTAAAGGCTCACCATCAAGCCAGAGCATCCAGAAACAAGAAATATAACTATCACACACATTGGTAGGTAGGAATGGACTATTCTTTACAACTTATAAGTGTAAGCATAAAAAAAAAAAAAAAAAAATCAACAGCAGTTGCTTGTGAAGAATCAGCTTTGGAAGAACTGTTGAATAAGATGGTTCTTTGTTTAATCACCTTTTTTTTTGACCTCAATAATACAGTCATTTCTTTCAAAATACTTACTATAGTGCTATAGACTTGTGTGTAAAAGCTATTTTGATCTCTGAATGGAAGTACTACTTTGAAGACTCTTCTTCCTGAACTGTGAAGTACTGATAGCTGTACACAGCACAAGACCTGCTCTTGTTGGGCAGCAAGCACCCTCTCCAGAAGCAGAGGCAGCAGCTGGTGGTGCAAATTCCCATGGGGAGCAGCAATACCCTTACATGATGCCAATAGCCCTGACTTCAGCTGTCTGCATCTCTCACTGCTTTCACAACTGCCCTGGTCAGCTGGTGTGGAAGAGAAGCACAAGCCCTTTTGTTTTGTTTTTTAACACAGCTGTGAAATAGTTTGAAGAAGAGTTTGTGGTACCAGTAGTGGAAAAAGAGGGTGCAGGAGGAGGCATAGGAGCATTGAGAGCAAGAAGGTCACCCTTGGTACCAACCCAACCAGCACCTGGTGACCTGAACCTGTGATGTAACCACGGGGCTCATTAGTGCCCATAAATGCACCCTCCAACCTGTTTAACAGCAGTGCTCATTAGGGACAGCACAGCACTAACACTCTGCTTGTCCCTTTAAATATTTTGATTGCCAATAGCTGCACAGTTAAGATATCAGTCGAGTACACTTTAATTAGCCCAGAGGAAATCACAGTAGGGATGAAATGAGTTGGGTTGTTATTCTTCTGTTTTTACTAACAGCAAATAAAAGCATGTAATTAGATTAAGACATTTTGGGGATCTTAAGGTTATCATAACTGTAAACAATAGTATATTTATCTAATCTGAGAGTGGCACTTGAAGTATGTTTTAGCTCTGAATAGGAAACATTAAAATTACAATAGGCCTACAGGTTTTTGAAGAATTGCATATGGGTTGAAACACGCAGTTAAGCAGCAGTTGCAGGGGAGAGTTTTAAAGGCAGCTCTGGAGCAAGAAAACCATTTCTGGATTTGTTTTGGCAGTGTCAAAATACATCTTTAGCATGAAATAAAAATATTTTGTTTTGATTTATTCAGATTCATTTATATTAAAATATATTGTTTGAATAATGCATTAGTATGCATAATATCCATAATTCATAAAGTATGCAGACTAAGATTCAGCAACATAATACTCAAAATCTCAATTACTTCAAAATGATGTGATTGTGGTATGACTGAGATAAAGCAATTTAAACAGAATTTTTGAAGATTTTTTCCAGACTTTTTCTCCCCCCACATCATAATTTCAGTGCAAGTTTCCTAACAGTTTATCCCACGCTATCTGCTATTTGAATTTCAGACAAATCCTTAAAAGCTTGGTTTTCCCCTCAGCTATACTGATGTGAGGAATTTTTCAGTGAAATTATACAAGTATGGCCAAAGAAAAAGTTGAATAATGTGTACTTCATTGAGATATCATTGATTGGTTGTAATAATGTCCTCCTACAAGCTTTATCTGAAAGGAAAATTTGAAAGATTTCATCTTTTAAAGATAGTCTTTTAGATGCATTTCCAACCCAGATTTGGGAAAGTGGTTTGTAATGGGAACTGCAGAATGAAACAACTATAGGAAACCATTGCAAATTTGCTTGAATCAAGAAATTATTGTATGGGAGATATTTGTACTATTATCACATTTTCCCTCAGCTAAAGAGATTTTACATTCTCATAGCTCCTAAACACAAGACTTTGGAATTACCTTTGAAATTCTTTATGGCTCTTACAAATGAGCCCACAGATCCCCTTGGGAACACCGTGAGAACGCCAGGTCTCACTGGGGAGATAACAAGAGACAGCAAAATAATGAATGTGCAAAACAAGAACCAGCCCAGTCTGCACACGGCCAAGGCTGCGATGAGGGCAGAGGGGCTGAAGAAAGGTGATTCAGCACAGTTTCACAAGGTGGTTTGCTACGTTCTAGAGGGAACACACTGCAAATTAAGTCTCTGAAGGGAAATTATCACCAAAAGGTTTCTTAAGAAGGAATATTGTTCCTTTAATGGCAAAACCCTCAGAGCTGAAGAAGTCCATACTACCAAATTAATGGGACATGGAGAATTAAATGCTGATCTCCCACTGGGTTCTCTATTGGTCTTTGTCTTTGCATTTTATCCAAATTCTGCCCTGGATTCCACCTAGCACAGATGTATCTAGGGCACAGCAGGAACCCACAGCCACAATCATTGGGGCTTTCACTTTGGAAAGATGCAGAATTCTTAAAATACTTTGAGTCCACTCCCATTAATCATCCATTGCAAAATGAAATATATCAGGAAAACACCCTATCCTTGGTAAGAACTTCTACAGCTACTATCTTTTGGTATTTTCTTTGGAATCACTTTCCTGCTCATCTGGGGGTATAGAGAACAAAGGTTTCACATCTCACCACAGACAGTAAAAGACTTCCCATTTATTCCTATATTTTACATGATAGACCGAATTAACCAACAACTGCATCCACTAGGAATATTAAGATAGCAACACAGTGGAGTTGGATTTGTCACTGATCAGAGGAGTTAATGCTGAGCACTCTAGATAGGAGTGGTGCAACTCTTACATGGTACACACCTGTCTCGTAAACATCAGGGTTATATATATATTTTTTCCTTTCTTATTGACTATGCAGGGATTTTTACTGATTTTTACCCCCACAGAACCAGCACATCCATAACTGAATGAAACTTCTCATTTTGCTGATTATAGTTTGAAAAATCTTAATATGGTGTAGATTACCCAGAATCCTCCCATCACTGACTCACTCATACAAAAGCCCTTTCCCTGTTACGTACATCTCCTGCAGTAAATCTTACATACTTATTGATTGTTGAACATCAAATTCTGGAGAGAATAACCTAATGAACTTTTCCACATATCACTCTGACCTTTTCTAGATAAATCCAGTAAAGGCAGCATTATTTCTTCCTTCAGACATAAAACATTCATCTTGCAGTAACTCTGATAGATGCCACCAGAAATGCCCCACAAGACTGAGATAATTATTTTCCTGCAAAAAGTCACCAAGATCCAGTCCATTCAGCAGATATTGATAACACTGTGGCAGATCACACTGCAGACCACACACCATGATATCATCACACATTTCCTTCTTTTACTGTGTAAAAAGCTGTGAATATCAGACTTCACTTTTTTTTTTTTTTTTTTGGCTCAGTAGAGAGAGGAGAGAGGAAGAAGTACAGCTGTTATCCAAAGCCATGAATGCTCCTCAGAGCTTCTGGAAACTCACCCCCAGGGAGGACAAAATAAAGGCATCAGCTCTGAAGGGTATTTTCAAGTTCAGCAGCTGAGACACCAGGAGCTATGGAACACCAAATTAGACACTAGCTCCATTGAGCTTCTGTGTATGGCAGAGATCATACAGCACAATGACATCAATAGGAAATCCATAGGTTTTGATTTTATCCTGGATGCAGCTTTCCCATGAAACAGTCTGGTTTGTGACAATTGCTTTATATGCCTGTTCTTAGCAGATGCAGAAGGAAAAGCTAAATGGACATCAAATATCAATCTGTCCTTGCCAGCAACGTACTGTCAGCCCAAACGTCTATTTTAACTCAGAATAATGAGAACATTTAGCCCTTTCAAGTTCTGGTTTTACTTCAGCTAAAGCAACTACACATCAACTTAATGTCTTTCTTTATTCAGTGACACAGAGGTCACCGCTGTGAGATTTATTTGATTTCACAGTTTGGCTAATTAATTTGCTCATTCTGAGCATACACCATCAGCGTTGCTTTTGGAGTAGTACTACCAAAGCAACAGATTAATTTACATGGTACAGTGCATCCAGAATAATTATTACCCCACAGAATTGTTATTGCTCAAAATCTGAGGGGAGAGGGAAGTTTCCTACTGTGATAAAAGGGCTCTGTTTTGGCTTTATCAGCTGAAAACTATGAGGACTAGATTACAAAAGAAGCTTCTTGCTAATGTTAAGCAGCACAAATATCCCAAAGTCCATGAAGCTGTTACAAGACCAAATTTGTTTCTCAGTTTTAATTCTTATCAAATTATGTTGACAGGCTCAAAATTCTCAAGCCACCCCCATTCCTCCAGCAATATTAGCAGGCACTTCACTGATCAATGCCAATTAATACAGCAGCAGTTTCCTTGGCACTGAAGCGCTGCTTACCCGCTGCTTTGAAAGCAAGTCTGTATAAAGGCCTTTATAAAAACGTACTTGAAAACTGATGGAGCACAGGTACAGAAGGGAAACTTTAAGGGGACAGCAAAGTGAGATCTATAGCATCTCGCCTCGAGAAGGTTAAGTACCTTGAGTTCCGGACAACAGATTCACCAAGGAGGCAGCTTTTACATTACCAGTGAGAGCTGATCTGAATTCTCTTGTTCTGCTTCTTGGGTCTTTGATTTGCTTTGAGCAATGCGTTAATTCTTCTCACTAAGCTGCAGAAGCGATCTTGACTTCTCGCTGGACATCCAGTTCATACACCTCGTTCCCATTTCTGGGACACTCAGCGACTAAAGCCAGAGGCTGGAGCTGGGTGCCAAGGGAGCGTTCACAGCTGCAGACCTCACTAACAGCAAGAGTGAGCAAGTCAAGTTTTAAAGGTTTCCAGCGTGCCCGAAAAAGGTGACAATTGGGATGAAGTAAAGAAATGTCAATGACTGCTTCCCTAATTAGCCTTAGAAAGGACTTGAATAGCTGTCAGCTAGTCAAGTGAGCTAAGAACAGGTTAAGAGCGATAAGACTTAGCAGGTAATTGGCAGACCAGATAGCATGTAATTTGCAACCTATTTGGAAGTGCTCACATTGCACAAAGCGCCACGTTACAGGTTACAAAGCAAATATATTGACCCAAGTGTATGTTACATTTTCCTTCCATCCCATTCCCGGCTTCTCAGAAGGGCAGACGGGTGTATTTATCGTAGAAAACCTTCCATTTATGGGTGCCTCCAGCCCTGCAAGGTTTGTGAATACAAGCAACGTACCAAAAGAAGCGTTTGTTGTGCAGTCCTGCCCTTAACAGTAGGGGAGGTTTCCCCGGCCTGTGAGAGCTCTGGAGAATCTTCCAGGATGTTCTTATGACAAAACTGAGCTAAGGGAGCCCACAGCCTCACAGAAAGGATAGGCAGGGTCCGGGCTGCGACAGCCTGCAGCAAGCACGAAGAAAAAGCAGCCAGACTGGAGCTTTCTGTGTCAGAGGCCCTGAGCTGCAAGGATGAAAGTAACAGCAATTGCTGGATGGCTTTTAGGGATTACAGTAACTGAGGAAGTTGCAGGAGAATGTCAATAAAAAAGCTGCTGCTACGTTGGCCATAACTCGTTCAGAGAGCTGACATAGGTGATAAGAGCCTTCAACAGAATGGGCTGAGAAAGATAACTGCTCCCATTTCTTCTCTTTCTCCACCTGCATTTTGGGGAAGTCACGAAGGCAGCAGCATACAACGAGCACGTGTATCCTGAAAGAATATTTCTTTGATATCATGCTCATCATTAAATAGATTAGACTCACAGTAGTAGCAGCTGGAACAGTTATTTCCTGATCTTTGGAGTTTATGCAGCTACACTTCAGACTCAAAAGAGATGTTATTTGCAGGCGTAATTCGTCCTATTTTGACCCCATTCATAAAGTCAAAATAACACTGTACATTTACTACAGGGGATTTTGAACTCCATTTCACAACTATGATTTAATATTGCCACAGGGAAATCAACCAATCATTGCACATCAGAAAAAATACACTCGTGACCCCATTTAAAGTGAACCAGTCAATTGAATTGAAATGTTTGAAGATTAAGAATACAGAATTTTATTAGCATTACTTAAACATCATAATACTGTCTGAGTATAATGCAAACCCTGCAAACAGATGAAAAGCATTTGCCTTGTGTAGAATATATAACAAGTCCTTCAATCAAGCCTCCTCTACAGCTTCCAGGAACCTTGATAGCTTGAACACAACTAGAAGTTTTTTCCTCTTTATCATAAATGCAGAATTATTTCACTGACATCAGTGGCCTCCAGTGAAAAGTCAAGGTACTTGGGTTACTCAGAGATTACATCTTGTCAGATTAGTTTTTAAGAGGAGAAAAAGAAGAAGGCAAAGCTTGGTGCAGCCTCCTTATCCAAACCATTCCTTCAAGCTTCCTTGACTGCAGCAAAAATCAGACCAAGTAACATCACTTCCACTTCTTCCTCCTCCTTCTATAACAAGGCTGGACCTTAAGCACCTACTTCCCCAGCCAGGCACCACCTCTTAGTTTCCAGTAATCACAGTACACAAAATAGTCATAAAAACCACTGCCTACCTTTCATCCAAGTACTTCCCAGCTCCAGCACACATCCCCCTCCTGCTCCTTTGCCTGCTAAACTCAGGAAACAGCTGCACTTAGTTAAATAAATACCAGTGGTTTCAGCCCACAGGTTCGGTGAGTTCTGATGAATTGAGGAGATTCAAGTCACCTGTGTACTCTGGATTTCTACGAGTACAATGAAAATAAAATATGAAAATAAAATATATCAATTGATCAAGTGATCATTGAGGGTCTATTTATTTATAGCCATCTAAAGGCCAATGGCAGGCTGTACCCCGAAGGTTCGAAAATGCCATATACAGGTGTATTTATATTAAACACACATAGACACTATATTACATATGTATGTGCAAAAACATTATATTTTTTTCAGCAGACCAGACTACAGAGGCAGTAAAATGAGTAAAACCCTGATATTTTTCTTAATTCGTTGCTTACAAAAACCTCCCATACTCTCTGCTGAGGACCATCCATTAGACAAGGCTGTTCCTAAGGCTTGTCATGTTCATGGTTCTTTGCTTTCAAGCAGTGTGCTCACAATAGGCATTCAAAATCCCTGTATGCCAGATATAAATACCATATTGTAGCTGCATGAACCTGATTGAAAATGCATTATCTGGTAATGGTACATGGAGCCTATTTCGCATCTCTCGCATGCTCATTCATTGGAGATCAGATCAGGCCAAAAGCTGTGGCCATTGAGTGTACAAGCAATAGACTGTGTAGAATGAACTGTGATATTGATCCACTGCCTGGAGGATAGGTCCCACTATCACAAACAGTACATATAGATAGCACTGCTGCATTCAGTATTTCAAATATACAAGCTAGGACTAGGGATGCAATTAGAGCTGGGTTAAATTACTAGGCAGAGTTGTTTAAAAAGTGATAAACTGTTATGCAAAGGTCAGTTTTGTATGCTGAGCTGTTGCTTATGCTTATTCCCCGTGTAATTCCCTCCGAGGACTTTTCTTTTGGCCTGCAAAGAGCTGTGTGTGGCTGCAGGTGAGGCAGTAAAGCCTGTAATGCCATCCTTCAAGTGCGTGGAGGCATGAGACATGGAGGTGTAGCCATGGATGAACAGTTGGGAATAGTAAGTATCTAGAAGAGGAACATAAGTTCATTTCTAAAAAGAGCCAGTCTGCATGTGATACTGACCTTTACACTGTGGGAGAGCAGAAGGGCTGTGACTTCTAATTTGACACTGAACTTCTTGGTCTGCATCAACCAAAGCTCTGTATGTTGTCAGTAGGCTTATCTGTTGCTCTCTGTTGTGTAAGTTCCCTAATTTAGGATCTACTGCATTCTGGTAGCTATTTCTATCAAGCAACACAATTGAAATTTTCTCACTGATGACCATCATCAATACAATCGGACTATGATTATCAAACTGTTTGTGCACTTGTCCTGCAAATACATGGGAACTGAACTGTACACAAAGTACTGTGCAAACTGTATACAAAGCCATATTTTCATTTGCTTGGTCTATTCACAGTGTGGAAGGATATGAACTGAGTGCCTAATTAAAATGAAGTGAAACTCATAACAGTTTATTTGCACAGCAGTGCATTTGCCGCGTTAGTCATTACATTGCATTCAGTACCTTACCATTTAGTTATAGTACACCAGAACTGCCACTTAAAATGAAGTGTAACATATTCTTTCTTTTATTTGTGTCCAGAGTCTTAACCATCTGCTTTATGTGGCTTCATCAGTTTACACATCATGCTACTAATGACGACAAAGCTCTAATTGAACGTGTGCTGCAAATGATAAGAAGGACCCATGCTTATTAGCAATGGGTAAAACTTGAGCAATTCACTTCTGATCACCATTCTACATGTAAAGTTATGCCAGTCTTACCTTTAATGAGTCCAAAATCAAGAAAGAGGTAGAATTGCAGATTCCATCAATGCAATTCCTGGAGATGGAATTGCAGATTCAGGACTTTAAATGTATACATATTGCAGTATTCAAACGATCTCTTCACTGTAGAGCATTCTATGATTCTCTGATTTGGTTTGCTCTATGAAAAGTCCAGTTCATCATAGCATACATCAATTTAGTGGCTGAAGAGAGTGAGATATCTAAGTACAGACAGAATGGTTCTGCTCTCCAGGAGAATATATTTCCTCTGGTTCTTTTTTGGAGGTGCAGAGTTTGTACCCACAAGATGACCTCAGGAAATGGAGCAAAGATGCAGTGCTTATGGGACAAAGGACACCCTTCCTCTGCAACCAGTAACTTCATGTTATCTTCTTCACCTCCTGAATGGCCCACAGTCCTGAGCAGGGATCTCACCTTTCTTCAGCTGGAAGGACTTCTTTTGCTTTTAATTGCATATGTTATGACAAATTACTGAGCCCTTACTGTGAAATTTAAACCAGAAGCCAGCACACTGCTAAAGCAGTATGAAAAGACAGCAGATCTGTGAAGCCTTTGTAGAAGTGTCTGTGAAAGAAGAAAAGAATGAAATGCAGATGCAAAGTGCGTGTATGTCTCCTGTACCAGCATAGTGAAGGTGTCCCAACAAGGCTGGGGTTTCTAGGAACTGTAACCAGACATAAATTAAAAAAAAAATACACTGATTACAATTGTAAATCCAAGGTGATATTCCCAGTGTCTCTGGTAAGTAATTGTATACTGAATTGTTTTACAGTAGCATAGAAAAGATCTTTGAGATTTTTGCTCGAGTTAAATAGATCTTGTAAAGAAAATGTGCTGCCTCATTCAGCAAACATCAAACATAAGCATTTTAGTTCAACATCAGAGGTGCATAAACAGTATGCAAAAACTGGGTCAAAATATTTGTTTAAAAATGCTGCATATCTAAATAGGAAAGGGAATTGTTAATCCACGGACAGAATAGATCACTCTTGCACTGATTACTTTCTTCTAATTGTTTTATAATTGTTGCCATTGGTACTGTGCATAGATGGTGGGCATAAATAATTCTACTTTAACAGAAGAGTTTGCTGAATTGGAGATACTAATTTAATTTTCAAAATCTCTTTTCCTAAAGTTTGAAAATCAGCACATTTAAAGATGTGAAGGCAAATTTTGGCTATGTCTGATTGGGAACATGTGCATTTCCATTCCCCTAAGCAAGCCCAGCCCACACACTTGGCATAAACCTGCAATGGGAATTTATGCTTTCCAGGTACTCATATCCCAATCTGTTTCTTCCTCCCTCCCTCCCTTCCTTCCTTTCTTTTCTTTCTCTCTTTCTCTCTTTCTTTTTTTCTCTCTTAATTTTTTCTTTCTCTCTCTTTCTTTCTTCTTTCTTTCTTTCTTTCTTTTCTTTTCTTTCTTTCTTTCTTTCTTTCTTTCTTTCTTTCTTTCTTTCTTTCTTTCTTTCTTTCTTTCTTTCTTTCTTTCTTTCTTTCTTTCTTTCTTTCTTTCTTTCTTTTTCTTTCTCTCTCTCTCTCTCTCTCTCTCTCTCTCTCTCTTTCTCTCTTTCTCTCTTTCCACAGAAAAACCCAACCCCATTTCCTAAAACTTCTGAGTCTGCAGAGAGAAAATGCTTTTGTAAACATGACCCAGATATCCACTTTGAATGTGGTAGTGATCAAAATTATCGTACAGCTTTTGTAATCTGATTTCCAAAGTTCTACTTGTAATGGATTCCTTTGTGTTTATTTCCTTTAACTGTGTCATTTTGGAATATTTATGGGTACTGTTCTCCTTCAACAGAGTCCTTGCCCTTGTGAAATAAGCAGCCAGCAGAGCTTAGGATATACCTCAGTATAAATTATTTATGGAGAGCATAAAGTATTGAAGAATATTGTTTTAAACTTTATTCTCTGGCAGTATACAAAGAAAAAGAAAGCATCATCTAATTAACATGTAGGCTTTATATGAAATAGAAAGAATTTGCTTTCTCTGACTTATGGTATTGCAACCTTTGACAGGATTTTTTTAATAAAAGATAAGAAGTATGTTTCATAGAAAAAAAAAAAAAAACAACATGGATGAGTTATCCCTGAAGTAAATACTCAGCTTCTGAGACATAAATAAGGAGGCTAATGTAAGAGGAATATAGAAAGACCGGTTTAAAGGAAAAGATGAAAGAGTAAAAAGAATGAGTGTGCCATGAAAACTCTCCTGGGTTAACTAGAAAAACTTGTCAGGGTTTGTGCAAGGAGAAAAGAAATACAACATTAAAGATCAAACAAAAAGATCCTGAAAATTGGGTAGCAGTTTCAGGTATTTATGTGTACCTGCTAGGTAGCGACATATGTAAGAAGGACCTGCAGTAAACGCTAAGAATGAGTAAGGCAGAATGATCAAAACCTAGAAGCAAAATGTTGTTTTCCATGAAGACTTTGGTTGCGGGTGCTCCCACAAGCTTTGAATCCAACCTTGGTGTTCCTCCAACCTGGTGTGTTGGGCAGATGCTGGGCACCAGCACAGGAATCAGGTGGTAGGCGGAGGAACGAAGCTTCACCACTGCTGAAGGCTGGGAGTGCTTGGAGCCCTCTGCAGCCATGTGTCCTGACAGCAAGCTCAGCTTCTTAGCAGCTACAAAGCAGTCGTCCAGGCTTGACTTTTAAATTAATTTGATTGTAGCCTGTTTAATTACAGCCTATGTTAGCGGTATTGATTTCCTTGGACAAAATGTGCACACTGAGGGCCTTGCTAACGCCGTGGCACCACCAATCTCCCACATCTCCCAGTGGCCAATTCCAGCCCTGCTCCCACATCAGCTGAAGAGAGGAAAACATCTGTGTCTATAATCCCATCTTTCTTCATGTAAAAGTAAATGCAGGGCAGGAGTAAACAGGGGCAGCTCTGTAACAGATAATTTCTAATCCCACATACCACCTGGATGTATCTGTAAACCTTTTCAACTTTCGATAGAGCAAAACCAAACAGAATCATTTCATATGCAAATGTGTTTGAAATTATCTGCATTCAGGATTTCTTGGTTCCTTTTCCTGGGCTGTAGCCCTGCTCTCTCTGCTGGGCTCTGCAGGGAGGACTTGAACTCACGTGTGCCCTGAGCTCACAGAAGCACAATGCTATTTTGCTGATAAAAAACACTTAGTAAATGTCAATCTGGAATTAAACTGCACTCCAAACCTTTTGTAAAGCTACATTTAAAATGACTTTATTGCAAGATTAATATCTAAGATATAGCAGACTTGTCTTCAATTATTGGAGTTCAGTAAATCTGAAAACCTCAGAATGAGCTATTTCTGTATTCTTGGCCAGGTGGCTGCAATCTTTCAATTCCATTATTTTTGGACTTTTTTTTTTTTTCCTGTAGTCATGTTTTGCTTTCTATAAAACGTTCTTTTCATTACAGCCCCAGTCATCTGTCTGCACACAACAGAGCTTAAATGCTTGATCCTCTTAAATAAATGAAAGTCTATCCACTGTCTTTTGATCCATCCCTTAAAAGAAAAATAGTAAAAGATGACTGGGTTGTATCGATTCAGTTGCAGCCTCACCTAACTAGTCCAAACTCATTGGAACAACTCAAATTGCAAAAAGGCAAATAACTTAGTGTCTGGAAATGTTAGGCTATCCACGTGCAGTATCACTTCTGCTATCACATATAGTAGGGCTTCAACATATAATGAACAGCCTCAAAAACCACGGTTGAAAAAGTTGTTCATCTTGGTAACCTTGAGACAGGCTGAATGGGCTGCCTTTGTGAAAGCCTTTGTAAAACCTTTGTGAAAGGTTTGAGAGAGTGGAATGGCTGTGACCTGCGCACACAATATACAGAATACACACAGATTTTCTACATGGCAGCTATCATCCATAAGAAGAACCTGCAAATCAAAGATGGGTAATGTGAATTCTCCATAATGGTCTATAGTTCTCAGTCAATCCAGAGATAACTACTTGACTTGAAGCTATGTATTCAGAACTGTTGGGTTATTGTTCAAGTTTCATTTATTACTGTTGTTTGCTTAATGAGCTTACAGCTTATGCTTTCATCTGCTGCCTATGGGGGAGTGAGGTGGGCTGTGGGCTTTAACCATTATTAATTACTTCAAGTTCTGTCAGAAAATGTCATAAAAATAATTCAGCACTTTGAAGGATGATAGTCATCATTTGCACAGATTTGCTATTGTAGTTTTCTGGCTAGTAAATAAATACACTGGGTTGTAGCTGAGGCTGCCCTGACTCTTCTGTGATTCACTTTGAGACCCACTAGTGAGGATCCACTGTTAATAAGAGGAAATATCAATAGTAATCACCTATTTCCACTCTAACATTATCAGAGCTGAACGTGTTGGCCATCTCACACTGAAGATACCTGCTCTCTACTGGGCTGCTCCACGGGAGTAAAAAAGGGCCAGAGCTGCTGCTCTGCCATCACTCCTGCACTGTTGCTCCTTTGACAATTATGTTGATCTTTTTATATAATCTCACTTGTCAAAACGATTCTCAGACTTCTGTGCTCCACCTACGGCTGTTTTGGTACGTTGCTGTTTGAGCTCAGAAAACTTACTCTATCAGCCTGCCCACATGAGTAAGGACTTTCTGCAGTGACCTTTCACAAACAGCTTTCCTGCAAAAGCCATTAAGATTTATTTAAATGTCTCTTGCCTACTTTGTGAAGAAAAAAAAGCTCTTGATGCAGTGTCAGACTTCCAATCTGGAAGCATTCCTATTGCAGTAGCAATTTCAGACAGCACTTTGCTTAGCCCCCGGATTTTGTAGGCTAAAACACTGTTGGAAGCTGCACCTCAAAATAGCAAGGCTTTCAGAGCTGGCAATTCTGCACCACTCATCCCTGCTTGCAGCATGGCTTTGCAGTTGCCTGCTGGCACCTTGTCACCTGGTTGAGCAGGGACCTTTCTGTGCCTGTAGCCCATGCAAGAGTTTGCTCTGCTCCCTAGAAAGGGTTTGCAAAGCCCAGCTGTGGCCTCTCTCCAAGGGGCTGTTGGTTAACTGTGCTCCATGCTGCCCAGGAGCCATATGGCCATATTTATATCTGGCTGTAGCAGAGTGAATCCACAGCCATGTGTCTGGTTTGGGCTGGCTCTGGAGGTGGGTATGACAAGCTGGCATCTGCCTGCCCACTGCCATTGGGATGCACCTTTGGTCTCACAGGTCCCTGTGGGTCTGGCAGCTGCCCCCAGAACTGGCACAGCATTCCCATGTGTTCTGTAAGGCTGCGCTGCAAGGGAAGGCAGAGATAAGCCTGCATTATACGTGGGGTTGAAAGTACTCCTGCGAAGGCAAGAGAAAATGGAACTGAGTGCTAATCCAGACTCTATAGTTAAAGAAAATATTTTGGCATTTAATGGTTACAGTAAAATGTAATCATGATAATCGTAGTAAATAATGCAATAAATAATATATACTGACTAGTTTTTTTCTTTCTAATTATCCATCCATGTACATAGAAATATGCCAAGTGAGAGACGATCATATCTTCTTCTCTTGCGGGTGAGAAACATCCAAAAATGCTAAATAAATGAATATGAACAGCCAAGCCTGGCTTCAGAAATGAAAAGAAATCCAGGTTTTATACATTGGGGTGTTGAATATTGAGTTATTTAAAATTCATGCCTAGTTAATAATAAATGCATTTCACAATTAATCTTGGAGGTCAGTTGCAAAACTAAATCTGTGAACAAAACCACTCTGTGTGTACTCAAATAATCACAAAGATGTGCATCGGGTGGTAAAAGGAAAACTTGCAGAAGTCAAAGTCACTGAGGTTCCAGGCCTTGGGCAAAGGAGTAGTAAATACATTCATGGAATCACAGAATCATAGAATCATGGAACTACAGAATGGTTGGGTTGGAAGGGACCTAAAAGTCCATTCAGTTCCAATCCCTGCAGTGGGCAGGACACCTCCCATAGACCACGCTGCCCATCCATGGCTCTGGGCACCTCCAGGGATGGGGCACCTGTGCATCTCTGGGCAGCAGCAGCAGGGCCTCACTGTGTAAAGAATTTCCTCCTCAAATCTAACCTAAATCTACCCCCTTCTAAAAATAAAAGTTTAATAATGTTACCCCCCTTCCTGTCACTGGAGGTGATAAGACACACAGTGTTCTCGTGCGTTGCTCCTGACTACACAACGCAGTCTATTTCTATGGGTGATTGTCTTCAGCAAGTGTGTAGGGAGGTCTACTGCAGTCTGTTCTTGCTAAAAAAAGAGAATGAAAAGGTACCTTGAAATGTTGTGAAAAGAGACAATTTAAAGACCCAAACATTGATCAGAATGAATTAGTAAGAGCCTGGGTGTGAAAGCTCTTGACAAACTGCTCCCCTGGCTTCGTGGCACTGTGTGGGTACGGACAGGAATGCCAGCAGTCCGAGCTCACTCTCCATTCACCACTGAAAACTGCTGTACCTAATGCTGAATTTCTGTTCCAAACTGCCTCAGGGAAAAAATGATCATAAATACTATACTGCATATACAGAACATAAAAGGAAATGCTTTTATGTTCTGTATTTCTGCAATTGTTTTTAATCTTCCTTGGTCTGCTCCTGGGTAGAGAGGAGACATGGATTTCTTCCCTGCTGTTTAGATGCGGAGGAAAAGCTTTCTGAAGTGAATTACCCACTTTAACTCGCTGCTCTTTAGAGGAAACGCTCTGTGGTTTGGGATTAGAGACGTGAGAAGCAGCAGACGTGGCACCAGCAGCCCCACCAAGGTCTGTCCTTGTGTGTCCCCCAGCTCCTTCCCTGTTCCTTGCGAGTCTCCAGCAGCGCTTGCCGAGCATTTCCTTATAGTTTTATTACAGAAATCCATCCAGAGGTAGCTTTTATTTTCTTTTGCAGATCTCAAGGGGTAGCGAGCAGAGGAGCTGCTGGTGGACATGGAGAAGGAGCAGAGCAAGTTGTAGCGATGCTCCCTGCCAGCACCAGGGACGCAGCACTCCCTCCCCACTGCTGAATCCCATCTCAAGGTTGTTAGCCCTGCAAGCTCTGATTGCTTTCAGCCGATTAGAGCTGAGATGACCAGCTCAAGTTTTTTAATTTCTAGGCATAAGTAGGTGAGCTAAATTGCGCTCAAAGAAACGCAATCTACAATTCTGCACTTTTTACTTTCAGCACTGTAGCAAAGTGCCGTGTTGTCCAGGCATGAGGTAAATTTTAATGCCGGAATTAATGCCAAATCTCTCAATACATCTTTAAAATGAACTCATTATCATAACACTGGAAAATAGAACATTGATCCATTCACACAGCGATCCAAGGGGTCCAATTTTATGGTCTTCTTCAGAGAATTTACTGAAAGTTGTCATCATAAATTTGAAAAAAAACCTAAACCTCTCCAGAACATTTGCAATGTTCAGAACAGAAGGGATAAAATGAATTACAGTAAAAACACATACAGTTTAGGCATACAAAGTATTATGGAAGGCATCTTTCGTCAAGCAGGAAGTTCTGTGTCTTCCTTCATATTGTGTTTGCACATTTGTGCATTATATAGAGAGAAATGGTTTTGACTGTAAGTATGCACCCATTAAAAATCCATATTTAATCTTCTCCCTAGTTTGGGAGCAGACTGTGCATTGCGCCATACGTAGGCACAGATTGGGAAGTATTGTTTTCTTCATCTTTCTGATCCGAAGGAGGCTGCACTGTTTTCACATGCCATTTACTAAACATATCCATCCAGCAACACGATATCAGATATTCATAAATCATCATATTTCAGATAACTAATTGACAGAAATCAACCCCCAGAGGAGTCTTCTTGTAAATTCAACAGCTCTTTACAATGAAGGACTCTCTAACTCAAAGCTAAAATCCGTTTGAGCTTTGAACCAAGACGTGAAGGTCAACAAATGTAAGCTTAATCAGACCAACATGGAAACAGATTTCATTGTAAAAGCCCCTTTATTGAATAACATGCATCTCAGCTCTGCTCGCCTGGGAACGCATTACGTGGTGATGAGCGAGGGACCTAAATTACCCAAACCCAAGAAAGATGCATGGCCTCATTCAAACACGACTATTCTCTGTAAGAAGAAGAGGGTTTTTGTGGTATACATGACAGAGATGAGAAAATGAGAGTGCTTGCTGCAGTGCTGGTGGGCAGCCCTGCGCTCCCTGGCCCTGGGAAGCCCAGAACACCCCACTGGAAATGCTGGGAGCAGCTATCCAAGCTGGGGGCCTGCTGGAAGACAGACACTTGTTGTGCAGACGGCAGGAGAACTGTAAAATATGCTTTTGTATTAATTGAGCTTTACATCACATCGTGGTGGAGTAAAAAGAAAATCTACAAAATTACACTTCTCTACAGTTAGAGGGAATAAACTCCTGTCCATAAACTTATGATGTTTATAGGCTGATTTTTATTTAACTTACTTTACCTGAAATGTCTCAGTTTCCAAGAATGAAGAACAAACCAGAGACCTTTGGAAAATGCCTGTAAAGATTAGTTGCAAATCTTGAAATGTTTAGTTTGAACTTCAATCTATTTTACCTATTACATATTGGCTAGATAGACAATCTGTTATTTGGAAATCCCCCTCTCCAAATTGATGCTCGCGGACTCTAAGTTTAGCCCTTGATCTTTGCTTTGCTGAGAAAAAACAACAGCTCAATTAGCTCTGTCTCTGCACTTGAGGGCATGTTTCCAATCCTTTCATCATTCAGTGGTACATATCTGATCCCATCCCAATTTATCAGCATCCTTCTTGGGCTGCAGCCAACGGAAAGGGACATAACATTGACATAGTAGAATAATCTGCTAGTAATTAAAATGCCTCTTTTTCTTTATCTGAAAAACCCAGTATCTGTTTTGGCTGCAGTATCTTCAAGTGCCTGTGCTCAGCCATTATCTGTTCTGATCACGACGTATTTCTTGGTGACTGCTCCCAAGACAGGTTCTCCAGGTAAGTTATACTGAAGTTAAGTAAACTTCAACACTAATTTATTTCCTATTTAATGGTTTAATGAGTTGATTTAAAATGCGGGGAGAGGGAAGATGAGCCAGTGAGGAAGGAGCACAGCAGTGTAAGCTTCAAACCTGTAAGGTATGGATTCAGCTCCCTCCTTCCAACACCTTTAGTTTGTGACCTTGAGCAAGTCAGATTAGCTTCTTGTTTCTTACTTCTCTATCTGTGTAATGCAGATGATCATATTCCTCGTAGCACTGGGGGAGTTGGGAGGATAAATAGATTAGAAAGATGAGCCAGATCATAGCTTTATTTCCATTTACAATGTATAAATGTATATGAACACACTTTCACTCTTCTGGCCAAGCATAAAATGAAACATTTAGAAGGTAGGATCCAAAGAATTTCATTAAGAATCCATCGCAAATTGCAAATGACACCACATATATTGGAATGTGAATTGTGAGTTGGGTGTTGCAGAAGTGTAAAATTATTCCATAAATTATCTATGACAAAGTCAAAAAATGTATCAGTCAAAAACTGTATAAGTAAAGCCATAGTTTATTTTTAGTTCCTCAAACCATGCACAGTAACACATATAATACACAGATAATTACTCTATTGCAACATGGTAAAATAAGACTGGAAAGAAAATATTTAGAATAAAAAATAAAAGGAATTTGAATTGCGAAATTCAGAAATTTCTGCCTGTTGACCTCTTGGAAAGCATATTGCTTAATGTTATATTAATCAGCCTTCCCTATCATGCAGAGACATTATGTGATTCTACCTCATATATTTTCACATTTTAATATTCATCTGAAGATTTCCTTCATATTTCAAGGGAAATGGTAGATGCATGCACAGCATCTCAAATACCCTTCATAAAATTTGGGATAGAGTTGACTGCTGAATTCTGCACTCAGCTGAAGTTCTGCTTAAGATCCCAGGAAACAGGTGAGAGAGAAGGGTAGAGGATTAGAAAGTAGGTTTTCTTCTCTTCCTTTTCCCTAGTCCTTTGCTAACTGGAGGAAGAATCTCCTTCAAATGCAACCTGGGCTTTCAGCACTTATTGGTGCTCCATCAGAGACTTCTCTGCGGGTTCCTCAGTTGGCCCAGTGCACCACCTATGCCAGCAGACTTTTGGGCCAGCGTGGTGCACAAGCAAGAGATCAGTGCAGCAGCAGTGCTCAGGATGCTTCCATATCTGTAGGCACGTGCCATTGCACTGCCACCATCCCCTTGTTAAGAAATTACCCAAGCAAACATGAAATCCATGGTTCCAAGACCTCTGAAGATACATTTAAACAGGAGTAAAGTACTATATTACTACATCAATTAAATAAGATGGGTGTTAGTATATTAAATGATAATTTAATTACGGTGAGCCTATCTGCATACACTCTCTTGGGATACGAATAAAGTGCGTGATCAAAAGCTGCTGTCGTTTGAGGTCACTCATATTCAAAATATTTCATGACTTCATAACAGATTTCAAAAGGTTTGATGAAATGGCTATGAAATATCACCTAAATATTTACAAACTTTGAAATCTCCACAATAGGTGGGAACATAAGTGGATTAACTTCAAAAGGAATAGGCAGAATGCAGTCCTACATTTACAATTTACAGTTCTAATGTCTCTAAATTACTACATTAATGTTACTTAAAAGTATTTGTGTGTTTGTAGTTATTCCTCTCCAATTTTCTTCATTCCTAAAGAATAAGAGTATGACATTTTTCAACATTAAGATAAACTGAGTATGTTAGTCAAGTACTACAATTTTTTCACTTCAGTGTTTATAATATTAATAGCTGTGCACTAAGAAGTGTACTATTGAACTGTCAAGAATGATTTGTTACCAGGTGTTAGCATAATTTGCCAGCTGTCATATTTTAATCATTTTTATTTGCCTAAAATCTGACACTTAACTTTACTGGTAAATCAAGACATATAGCAGAACTTATTTGATGCTACAGTAGCTAAGGGCGAAAGAAGCCTGTGCATCCTACAACTGGTATTTGTATTTTCACTTAGAGAACAGATTCTGAAGTCCACTTTCATTCATAAATCATGTCAAATTGCCACTGTCCTCCACAAAAGCTTTTTTCCATATAAGCAGTTCAAGCAGATGCTGCAGGCTTTTACTCAAGGATGCATTTACTCATGTGAGTAGCACCAGCAAAATTCTCCAGCTGCCTTTGTTGGGTAAAAGGCACTTGTTATATGAATAAAAGCTATAAGCCAAGATCTTGTGCATACCTCTTTTCCAAGGTACCAGCTTAATTTTAGCATATATGGTCTCATTCTTGATTTATAAATATATAATGAATTTAACTATACTAAAGTATTCTTGTTTTGAAGGAGCAAGGTTAGTGGGGGATCCAGAACACTCTCTTTTATTTCCCTGGTCTCATAATTATTTACCTTCAAATCAATCTTCACGTCATCTGAAACTTTTATAAGCCAATCATTACTGAAAATGATTAATAGCAGTAAGCAGATACCAGCCGAATACCAGCATTGCACTTAATTATGATTTCTCTCTGATGACTGTGCTTCAGATCCATTAGCTTGCCCATTTTTAATAGATTTAACCTGTGCTTTATTGCTATTGAATAATTCTCAATTTTAATCAAAATATTCCCAGGACTCAGTCAAGTACTATGCAAAAGTCAGTGTGGGGGAGCTTCACAGCAACCAAGCTTGTAATGTTATAAGAGAAAAAAAAAAAAAATCAGGCTTGTTCAACATGAGCTGCTTTGTACCACCATGTAGAATGACAATCGTATGCCCGTCTTTGATTCTTCATCACTTGGATCTTTTGTCAGCTTTCACACCACGCTTTGCCCAGGACTGAGGTCAGACTAACAGACTGAGAGGTACCAAGGTCGTCCCGGCTGTATATCTGGGGCACTGACACAACATAAATACTTTTCTAATCTGCTGGAATGTCTCCAGCATTATATGCTGTATCAAAAATAAATGCTGCGCTAAGATAACCTCAACCAGCTACGAAGGTCAACCTGCGGAGAAGACAACTCCAAATGTGGGATGCTTGTATTTATAAGTGCTGTTTAACATCCTCATTAGTTACTAGATGACTCCTAAGTGGAAAAAAAAAAAAAAAGAAAAAAAAAAGGAGGCTACTTACAACCTGATTTTTTTGTCTGTACGTTCTCAGATTTTTCTCTTTTCCACCAATCTGCTAATTTTCTTAGACCAGGGACCACCGTGTGCTCTCTCACTCAAAATTAGCAAGCTCTGACTGCAGATGCATGGGAAACAATAGTGCACATCTTCAGTAAACATAACTGCAGGGTCGGGGATCTGTTTAGCTGGGTGCTCAATCAATCGGTTCGAAAAGCAAATAATGAAGACTCATGAAATGTTCTTGAAAGTGAGTTAGAAACCAAGAATTACTAACTAACAAAATCTCCATAGATTATATAGCTTGAGGAAGCTGTCAGGATTTGGGGCAGTCTGTGAAAAGAATAAAATAAAAGATTTCATCAGATAAATTAAATTATCTTTTGTGACTTTTTCCAGCTCTACTAATAATCAGCAATAGAAAAAAAAATTGCTTCCTTTGACATTTTCTCATGTTGTGACAATGGTTTAGTTAGGTATGTTGGAATAATTTCATGGCTTGTTATTTCTACCAAGGTAAGACACCTATCCTAATGATCTTTCCATTTGAAAGTACTGCATTTGCAAGAAGCTGTGAAGTCATAGCTGAGTCAAAGCTCAGCTTGAGAGGAAGAACAAAGCAGTCTGCAAGGCTGGGGAAGTCTAAAGGGGGAGATGCTACAACAGGTGTTGCATCTGGGGAAGCATTGATGTCTTCCTCATGGCTACCAGCAATAACATAAGGAGTAATTAGCTTAAACTATAAAGAGGAAGGTTTGGGTAAGACAGAAGGAAATTTTCTCACAGTGTAATGTTGGTTAAGCACGGGAGGAGCATATGGGACGTCTGAAACTGTCATATCAAGAAGCTCTTGGAGCTGATTCTACAACAGAAACCATCAGGAATGATGAAGGTGGAGAAGCGAGGATAAATTGACCTCTGAAGATGAACCCGAAGTCCCTTTCAGACCAATTGTTTGCAATTTCAACCTACACTCTGAATGGATTGTTTTTTCAGGCCAAAAACTCTGAGAAACAAAACACAGAGAATTATTTGAGGGCTCAGAGACATTTATCGCCAGCTACAAAAAAGTGACATGTCGTAAAAAGTTAGTGAATATATTAAATATGTCATTATATTTATTATAACAATTAAAATAGCAGAAGCTTAATAACTAATGAACCTGGAGAGAACTTTGCTTTCAAATAAATTTGGTGATAAAGAATTATTTTTGACAACAGCATTTATCATGGGCTACCTAGTTCTGCTGTAGCTATTTGTTGTACTTAATAAACAATGATAAATATATCTCCTTGCAGGAGAGTAGCTTAAATGTGTGTTGTGCAGTATTCTTGAGAAATTGTAGCCAAGACTAATTAAATGATTCTAATTAAAATTGTGTAGATAGGAAGAAAATTAATGGCTTCATTTGTACTATTTGTTTATTTCATTGTCAAGTGTACTGGATATAATTGCAACGCAAAGAAAATCAAAATTATTTTTTACTCTGTTGATTCCCTGTTACAACATTTACTCAGAGGCTTCCTTTTCTCTATGTTTAGAGAGAAACAATGCTGGCAAAATGGAAAACCTCCACAAAGTTATTTTCTTGTTTGAAGCTGTTAGATGGAGAATACTTTTATTGAACAAAATAAAGGTTAAGCTTCAATTAAGCATTCTAAATATATTTAGCGAGCTATTGAAAAGCCATAATGTCTCAACCCACATGCTTCACCAAAAACGATGAACAAAATAAACTGTAATAGAAGCAGGAGGAGTATTCAGATGGTATGCCTCCAACATGAGACTTAGAAAGGAAAGCAGTGTTATTCCTACTCTCTATTATATACAGTTTTTACCAGATGAAGTAGAAAAAAACCCATCTTTGTTATGATATTATTTTTAACTAGAAACAGACTCCTCTATCAGAAGAGGAAGAACGGCTAATCCTTTTCCTGGCTCTTGTTTACATTTCACTTCTTCATCTGGGGCACCTCACATCCAGGGGATAATCACAGAACGGCCTGGGTTGAAAAGGGCCACAATGATCATCTAGTTCCAACCCCCCTGCTACGTGCAGGGTCTCCAAACACCAGATCAGGCTGCCACATCCAGCCTGGCTTTAATGATACAGATCATACATAGTCTCTGGCTTAGATGAACTGCTTCATGTTTCGCTCTGTGTGCTTGGGGAGAGCAGGCTGAGACACGTGTGCATTACTTGTGCCCCACTGAGCAGCTTGGAGCAGACCCATTGCTCCCCAGCTTGCAGGTAACACCAGGGGAGCCTCCACGTTCACCCACCTCAGAGAGCTGTGCTCTCCAGCACTACTCAGGGAACTGCTAATTAATTTAATGGGTTTAAAGACAGGTAAAATGGCATGAGAATTTTATTCCAACTCAAAGATGTAGAAAAGTTCTTAAGTTCACGAGCTTAAAATATGTTTATGTTTGGCTGGGTTGTGCTCGTGAAATTTGTCTCTTTGACATGTCAACATTTTCTACAGAAAGCAGATGTTCTTTGTGAAAATTTCTGATTAATCAAAAATACACTTTGCTTTTTAAAATTACTTTCAGTCGAACAATTTTGACAACTGAACCATAGCTAAATCCTTTATGCTGAATATAAAATCTGTCTTTATGGTTTTGTCGAAATGTGCTTCCGCAATGCCATACACAAACTAACTTTTACAGCCCTGAGAAGTGGAAATATGTGGGAAATGAGAGTATATTTGAAAATTCTTCCATTAGAAACATTTGTTAAAGCTAGCTAGACTAATGGCTTATTTTCTGCCTAAATCAGAGAGATTAATCTATAGCCTTAAAATCAGAACAGTAAGAGCTCTACCGAAATGTAAGGTGTTGAGTAAGACAATTTTCTTCCAGGGTAGGAGACTAATCATCCTTCTCAGTGACTGTTTTTCATTCTCTCCTCTTTTCGGCATCTCATAAATGCCAGCATGCTCTATGAAAACCCTGTTGCTCCTCAAGTCTTCACTGTGCTGTGGTTGTGTTCACAAGGCTTCAATCTGTTCCTGGGCGCCAGGGTAGCTACCTTGAGCTTGAAAAGGGCAGAGAAAAGGAAATAGAAAAACAAAATACTTCTTCACTAAAAGAACGGCTGCAGCCCTTGCTCAGGCACTGGGAGCTCTCTGTGAGGAGGTACCAGGTCATTTAATAACGTAACTACTTAACCATGCCATGCATGCAATGACCCTTCAGCAAAGCTGTTGTAGCAGTGCACTCTGTACATCCCTGACCTCAACAGAAATGATCGCAGAATGGTCAGGGTTGGAAGACACCTCAAGGATGATGAATCTCCAACCCCCCTGCCACATGCAGGGCTACCAACCTCCCCATTTAATGCTAGACCAGGCTGCCCAGGGCCCCATCCAATCTGACCTTGAACACTTCCAGGGACAAGGCATCCACAACCTCCCTGGGCAGCCTGTTCCAGTACCTCACCACTCTCTCCATAAAGAATTTCCCCCTGACGTCCAACCTGAATCTCCCCTCCCTAAGACACCTAGATACACTCATAGCCTTGTATAGTTTCCACTCACCTGCACATTGGTAAGCTGGCTGTTGTATCAGTAGCTGTGATGCTCTAAGGATATTAGTAGAGCGAGTTCAGCAAAGACGCTGTTTTCTATAAGATCAGCTGATATAGCTGAAAGAAGAGCAGATAAGACTGTTATTCCTCATGTGACTGTTATTCCTCCTGGATGTGAAACAAAGGTCTTCTGTTTCTCATCAGGATCATCAGTGTGCCCCTATAAATTAGAGATAGCAAAGCAAAGCATCGCTAAGCAAAAATAGCAGAAAAGAAATATATATATATATACATATGTAGACAAAATATAGAATAGATGACTTTGAAGGTGTGGAATGGTCCCTTCATAAAACAAGAACTGCCATCTCTTTCCTTACAACATGATGCTCACATGCTAGAAGCTACCAGATATAAGGTGAGTCATGTACTTTGAGTTATTTCTCAAGAAATACAAGAAAACTACCCCTGAAATTCTCAAGAGAAAGATCACTATTTTGTGTTACTAACTACTGATCGCGTCAGTAGAAAGAAGAATCTGATTTATCAAACCTGGTCAAGTTCTACTATCAATTAAAGTTTTTGTGTTAAATAGTTTTACACTGGCATCAGAGCATAAGTTGATACTGTACACAGACAAAAGCTGTTTTCTAGAAGGTGTGAGGAATCATTGCTCAATACCTATGAGAAGATCTCACTCCTTGTTTGTTGGGAGTAGCTGTGTTGAGCTGCAGCACCAGGACATCAAGAGTCATGAAGGGCTTCCATAAGCAGCACAAAAGCTTTACAACAGGCACTTCCTAGGCTGACTGAAGAATTTAGAACTAATTCACTTGATAAAATGTTGTCCTCTTACTTGCTTGGATGCTGTCCAAAAATAAAATGGAATTTTTTTAATAATAATTATTTTTTTGGCTTACTTTATTAATCAACTTGCTACTCCCAGTTCTTCAAATAATATTTCACACTGTCCAGCTCCAGCCAGTGTAACTGTTGGAATGATCTGCTGAATACTCCTTCAAGCATTCATTATTCATCATTCAATATTGAAAGTGGTTGATTTGACACCCAGGCCAAATGGGGACCTTAAAGAAGCCACAGACTGCTCTTTTCTGGAAGCCAGTCCTGAAAAACTTCACCACTCCTGTGTCTGTGGCTGTAGGTATCCAGCAGATGCAAAGACTACTTTGAGCTCAGTACAAACCCCAAATTCATCTATTTTAGAGTTAAGATTTGTAAATAAATCTGCATGAAGGTATCTTACAAGAGCAAAAATCCCTAGTGTTTAGGAAACAGGTTCTGATAACACAGAACTGAAGGGCTAATACACGTGGTGGTAGGATCACCTTCCTTTGACCTGAGCAGGAGCTATTCTTCATTGTGCTGCCTTATTTTGTGAAGGGAATAAAAGAAGACTGGATTTCCTTAAGAGCGAAAGTTGCTTTTGCTGCCTTCCTTAAAAGCATCAGAGGTAACATTATTGGCTAGATGGCTGTAAAAAGAACAGCAGGGATCAGATAAAAGGAGGAAACTTTCTTTGAATTGTCTCTCCCCCCTCCCCTTATTTCATAGCAATATTGCCTAGTAGAATGTTTTTTTCTTTTTCTCTGATATGGGATGACAGAAAATAGTATATTATAAATACAGCAATCTTTTCATTTTCCTATTGAGCAAGAGAAAATGGAAGGCAGGCAAAACCTGCAGAATTATTGAGCTTGTGACTCGAATGCAGGCTTCTGCATCGCTAACTGCATCTCTGGTGTGTGCCATTCGGGAACGGGGCAGAGGAATTGCTGGGGAAACTGCTGTGCAGAAAAGTAGGAGGCTGCCTGGGTATTAAATAAGAGGAAAATCAATACAGTCCAAAGGTTGCCTCCAAGGAAACAAAACAATGTTTCTAAATACGTCTGTCTTGCTTCTTTTTCCTTGCAAATGCTGATGGTTTGGCTGAGCCAGGAGATAGGGGTTAGCCCAACCAGCTTGTTGTTCCCACAAGAGCAAGAGGTGATTGCAGCTGACTTGGCTGGAGTGGTAGACAGGACGTGAGTTACTGGGACCTGGTGGATCTAAGGTGATCACCAATAGCCTGGGCATGGCCAGCCTCAAGCACTGTGCCCGCCAAGGAGTCAGTGACAGCATGGGTGGGCTCAGGGCTTGATCTGCCACACGGGAATGAAGTGTGATGGGAGCAAAGTGATTTGGGATTGTTTTCTCTTTTCTAACGTTTAAATTTTACTAAAAATTGTCTAAATACAGATTCGAGGACTCTGAAATCTTTGAAATCTTTCTTCACAGCTTGGTCTAAGGGCACATTTACATTTTTTACTTAGATCATATTTATTCCTTTGTGTTGATGACCACTGAGGGTGAAAGTAAGAAGATATTAAAGATATTGACAAAATGAACGCACAGGTCCTTAAAGCAGCTTGGATCCCACTGTTCAAAACAGGTCTCTATTCGTATGTAGTTCATACATCACACAAATTTTCATAAGGGTTTTTAATACAGATGGCATATCACCTGATTACATGACTACGTGATGGTTTTTAATGGCTTTGTGATTCAGGGGAGATAAAAACTCCTCTGACAAATTCTGTGAGCTCTGAACTCCAGAGGGGTTTGCTGGTTTTGTGTATGTTTTTGTCAGTTTTTAATACAATGTTTCCCTAAAACCACTAGAGCATAATGGACTATAGAGAAGGAAATGCACTTTCAAAATTATTATTTGAAAGGGCAACCATCTAAAATAGATTGATAAAACAGAGATTTGTTAAATTTCAAATAAAAGACCAAATTTATGTTTTTCTGTTTCCTAAGTAGTTCCACCACAGCAAAAGTGTTAGGTCACAATAGATCCTCCATGGAACAAAGACTATCATTAGTGGAGGTATAATCTTACAGTTCTGTCATTGATAATATCTTTTGGTAAGCAATCATTGCAACTAAGGATAAGTGCAATTTAGAGCAAGTTAATTTTGCAGAGATTGTGCCATACCTTGTGGCTTTCTTGCAAAACTATTAACTTGTGTGAGTAACAGCTCTGGAGACAGGGACATTTATTGTGACAACTCTTGAGTGCTAGCAGAAGCAAAATCTGTATAGTTCAGAAGTGCCTAAGTCTCTTTTGCAAGTTTTAACTGCATAATAATGCTGCTTTTTCTATGCCTGATAGTGCACCTCTGCAAACAGATGCTCTTTTATAGCCCTCGAGTTGCCTGGAGATGAGCTTTGTATACCTTTTGAAATTTCTAAGTAATTAACTCTTTCCTTCAAACCAAAGCCTTTGAACAAACAGATATTTTGAGTGCATGAGCCAACAAATATGAATCAGTTCTCTCATCAATATGGCAGAGAGAGCGCAAGAGGTGAGAGAAATAGGTAAAGAGATGTTGGGGCATCCATATAGAAGATAGTTATTGTCCACTTTAGCTGGTAGGTTAATTAACACTGAAATTAGTGTATTAGTTTGGGTGGTAGGAGTGGAGGGTTCTGATTAATGGATTAATAGCACTGAATTATACGTTCATTACATGCCTGCCTTCATGAATGCCTGAAACGACCCGATAAATCACGCCTAATCCTAAATGATTGCAGTCCCCCCATAGTTCTGAGAGAAGCCAAATGCAAACTGGCTGTCAGGCCAGTGGGCACCATGCAAGGTTCACCTTCTGGGGCACTTGGTAATCCTGATGCATTTCTGGCTGGCTCTACTGAACACGAGGTAGTGAGTAGGAAGCAAAGCTGATTTCTTTAGCTCCTTATATTAGCGTGAGTGTGAGCTGACTAAACAGGCAGGTTTGTAAGGGTGTCTGTTAAATGGGCTGCCTTCTGTAGGGCTGCACTGTCTTGATGTTTTCTCAAGAAAGCTGAATTTTACTGGCAAGAGCGTGTCACACTTCTATATCTCACATTGATTCTCCATTAATCTGCATTTCCTTTAGCACTTTAAAGGGAAGTTACACAGAGCTGTGCTGCGTCCTGATTAACACCTGAGTGCAGAAGCATTTTTGGCATGCTTGATTATTAATAGAACAAGTGTAGTTAATTGCACTGGTTGAATCGTCCCTGTCACTGATTAATGACTAAGTGCTCTCCTTGTATTTTCAAGTTATCCTTAAACTGGAAAAGAAAAGCAAAGAGAATCTCACTCTATGAAAGAACTTTTTTATGATAAAGACAACTGGTTGTAGAGGGAACATTTGATATCTTATTATAGCATTTAAACCATATAAAATTAAACAGTTTTAGCCTTGACTTTTGTTGCAGCCATAGCAGTGTGTGACTGATGTAACTCAGGGTGGCATAAAATGCTTTCTGAAAGATTTAATGCAGTGCTTCTGCTATGACTGAATTTAATCAAACTACATTTAAAACAACAGAGTGCCAGTCATGAAAAACAAACGTAAAATGTAGCAATTAAAGTATTCTGTATGATGCACTTATGCTACAGCTCCTTATGCAGCCTTCCTCCTTAACAGATTGGTATACTGGGATGTGGTAAAAACCATCGTATCTTTTTGAATTTTAAATCTAGGGAAAAAAAGAGTGGGTAAGTTTCTCACAGTACTGCTGTTACTTTAAATCACCTTCATTCACATTTCCAACAATTGCCTTCACTTTTCAATGGTCTTTATACAACCCTGACAGAGGTAAGTACTTGTATTTCGAAAGGTGCAAAGAAATCAAAATAGCAATAGCAAAAACCTGAGTAAAAAGCACATAAAGCTGTGATGCAGGGTACTGGGTCTATGGAAAAAACACCATCTGCCAAATACCTTGATACATAATGGGAATTACACTGAACGAAGGAAAATGCAGGCTAAAGCTAACACAATTATATGGAAGCCACAGAAACAACCAGAAAATAAAGGTACCACTCACAAGACATATAAGGTCCACATAATTCAAGATTCAGTGTATACTGGCAGGAGAAAATGACCTCAGTGGCATACTTGCTAAATTTGATGGAAACATTTCACCCCATGGACAAAGTATCACTGGCGGTCAGCAACAAAATCGTCTTTTTAAGCAATTGCTATTAAGTCTGCTGAGGAGCCATTGTTTGAAACGCTTTAGCATTTCTCTCACTTCATTCATTTCAAATGATGGTCTTGCACAGCAATTATTACTGCATCATTATATATCTTGGCTGCTGGATAACAGCCAGGGTAATCACTTTATCGATCAGGTGGCTGAAGCTACTGCACGTGGTCTCCACGTAGGCAGATCTCTTCCAAGAACATACCACATCCTCTCAAGCTCGAGCTCCGCTGGGAGTACACCTAATTTTTGCTCTTCTGAGGAATTACTCATCCAGCAGGGGATCCTTATTGCTGCAGTTCCTTTGGGAATGCAGGGAATCCAATGTGACTTTTGGCACAGCCCTCAGCAAGAGGGAAGCTGCCCAAGGACATACTCTAGTTGATGTTCTTTTTTGCTTTATATTGCCAGGAAATCACGTTTTTTTCTTCCTGTATGTTACAATGGCTGGTGAGTAGGGAGGACAAACCTGCTTTTCTGGCCAGCTCCTTGCTTATACAGAATCATAGAATTGCTCAGGTTGGATAAGACCTTAGGGCCACAAAGATGATCAGGGGACTGGAGCACCTCCCCCATGAGGACAGGCTGAAGGAGCTGGGCTTGTTCAGCATGGAGAAAAGAAGGCTGCGAGGTGACCTCATTGCAGCCTTTCAGTACCTAAAGAGAGCCTACAAACAGGAGGGGAATCAACTCTTTGAAAGGGTGAGTGACAGCAGGACAAGGGGAAATGGTTTTAAGCTGAGGGAAGGGAGATATAGGTTGGATGTCAGGGGAAAATTCTTTACGGAGAGAGTGGTGAGGTACTGGAACAGGCTGCCCAGGGAGGTTGTGGATGCCCCATCCCTGGAGGTGTTCAAGACCAGATTGGATGGGGCCCTGGGCAGTCTGGTCTAGCATTAGGTGGAATGGTTGGTGGCCCTGCATGTGGCAGGGGGGTTGGAGATTCATGATCCTTGAGGTCCCTTCCAACCCTGGCAATTCTGTGATTCTGTGATTCACATCCAACCACAACCTAACCATACAATCTTAACTCAAACAACCAACTGCTAAATCCCTGAGCACCACATCCAAATGGTTGTTAAACACATCCAAGGATGGTGACTCAACCACCTCCCTGGGGAGCCTATTCCAGTGCTTAACAACCCTTTCTGTAAAGAAGTTCTTCCTGATACCTAACTCAAACCTCTCCTGGCACAACTTGAGGCCATTTCCCCTGTACATACTTTAAGTGAGAAAGTGAGGTCCGAAGCTTTTTAAAACACCTTTACCAAAATCAACTATCAAACCCTTTGAACGGTCCCAAATATAAATGTGCAAAACCATTCACACGCATGATTTATCAGACCGAAATCTGAGGCTCCCCTTTCTCACAGATGGGATGCCCTTTTGAGCATTCCTGTGGTACTTCATGGATTTTGGTGCCTCAGCATTGTGTGGTATTATGCGAGCTGTGCGACTACACAGAAACTCAAAATAAATGTTAAATCTCAGCAGAGAATGACTCAGAGCATGAATGTTGGAGGAAGTGGGTGGAGAAATACCAAGTTTCCACACAGTTAGTGGGCTTAGTCATTATCTAGCTGCTAAGAAGTTAAGCCATGGCAAAAAATGGAAAAAAAAAAAGTAGGCTTGTAAAGTGTCACCTTAGTGCCAACTCAGTGAAATAAAAAAATCAGACGTCTTGGTTTGAAGTGCAGCTGCAGAGAGCAGCAGAACAGGAGTTCTAAATGGACATCTCGTTAGATTAATGAGGCTAATCTTGTTGTGGATCTGGGCTGAATGGAGAAAAGTTGCACTCACTTCACACTTATCCTGAGGACAGAGAGTGACGAAAGGTTTGTCTTCATGTGGCAGTGACAAACTGGCCCAAGCTGGCAGCTAGCAACATCTCAATGGCAAATATAATTCTTACAGAAATGTCATTTCAAATTGAAGACAATTTCTGTTTGTACAAAAGAAAGAAAACTTCTGTAAAAAAAATTCTCAGCATATGGGAGTCCAAAAAAACTCCTTGTTACTTTCTTCATACCTTTTTACTGGAAAATAAATCCATTGGTTTCTGACTGTGTTTGGTTGCCGTTAGCAGACAATGCTTGCAGCACAGATTCAAGGTAGATTTACTTCCATTTTCATCTAGACAGCCCAATACCCACAGGTCAGGTCCTCCCTGCATAATTTCAATACTTTATACCATTTGCATGTAAGTGATGACAGAATACTTTATACAACATGAAGATATATATATATATAAAATCTAAGAGCCATCAAGATGTCACAAAAAAGATAGCAAACTACGTTTTGTCTTTTTTGGCCATCTGCCATCCTTGGGATTACAGTCAATAACAATCTGTCAAACAATTAACACAGATAATAAATAGCCACAATGTAACCTAACTTGCCAACTATTAGTAGCCACCAGTTGGAAATTAACATCCTGAAGCTTTGGTACCACACCTGACACCCAACCAGATGGAAGGAGAACATGGCATGAGAGATGAGAATTGATGAGGAGAAAGACATGCAGCCTTCACACATGTTGAGACACAGAAAACTCCTTTCTGCCAGGTACACGGATGTGGCTGGTATGGCTGATGCACTGCCTTGCGAATGATAGAACACTGCAAGAACTGCTGAGATGCCACTGCAAACCACTGCTCTCCATGTGGCTATGCTATGCATGATGGAGCCTGGAAAGCTTCTGAGTTCTCTGCTGCTCCTACTGAGGTTTTCCACTTAATCCTTTTAGCAAAGAGAAGAATGGCGCAAAGTATTAACACAGTGCGTGGAATCTATGAATAAGGCTTCCCAAATCCTGCAGAATTTGTATCTGATGTTGGGATCTGAAAGGGCCATTGTAGCCACCCAGCTACCACCCACTTCTTGAAGAGCACAAATTGCAGAGCTGCACCCAGCAATTCTTTCATCAATTCAATAACTTCCTTTCAAGCTACAGTGTGATGTGACACATTGGGAAAATCAGCCATTTATTACTTACAAATTCTGGATTGATTTTTGGAATCTATGCTACAATAACCTGGATCTGTACACATTCTGCTCCCTGCTGCTTACCAGGGCCCAGCTGAGAATGGCACATGCATGTCTACCTGTGAATAAGTCCATCATTAAAGGTACTGTGTGGAATAGACTTTATTTGGGCCAAACAAAAAAAAAAAAAACAAAATTGTTGATATCGCTGCTTTTCTCTAAGCTCTCTGTGGGGTTCTGAGATCTGAGAGAGCATAATTTCTCTATATCCATGCAAAGAGATCAGGGATTAGTGTCAGGCCTTAAATTCATAAAGACTTCAGAATTCAGAAGAGGTGCTCGGAAAGAAAAGAGAGTTTGAGCAGGAAAGAAAAGCAGAGGGTTCTATTCTGCAAAGCAGACGTCTTCTTCAGTGCTAGGATCAGACAACACAGAGAAATTGTATGTAACAGTGCACTGGGAAAGGACTGTTTGTCTCTTATCGCTTTATGAAGCACTTAGGCTTCTCTTCAATTATCCAAATACATCACTGAATGCAGACAAAAAAAATCAGTGGCAAATTCAGCCTCCATGAAACGCTTTTTAATTCTTGACTCCTTGTTCCTGCATCCAAATGCAAGCAGCTGCGACTTGGTGCTGAAAGGCCTCAATGCTTTAGAAATTGAAGGAAATGGGGAAGAAAGCCATGGGAGCTGCTCCCTCCTGTGGAGCAGCTGTTGGCAGAAGCAGATCCCCCCCCTCCCCCCCCCACTCAGAACTGCAGCCACGGCACAGGGACCAGGGGCCACTTTTATCATCAGCTCTGCATGATGGCCAAGGGACCCTACTGCCATGGGTGAGCACAGAGCTTGAGTTCCCTCCTTGTAAGGACCAGCACATCCAGGAGGATGCAACAACAGATGGGAGAGGAAGTATAAGAGAAAATGCCACTCAGTATACTGCAGCAGGATGATTTATTCTACTGCAAGAATTATGCAAAGTCATTGCATTCACTGAGCTGTGATGGGAATGGATGGGGCAGTTCATGCCTGTCAAAGCTGAGGCTGACACTGCCAGACTGGCACAAGGTTATCAATGCCCTAAGTTTTAAGGTTGTTTTTGCCTTGCAAAAGGCTGGAATTAAATTGCTAGAGAAAGAAAAAATCAGATTCTGGAGTAGAGTTTCAGAGCACAAGGTCAATCCTGGAAATTGCTCAGCTGAAACTGCAGGGACAGGTAAAAAGCAGCACACAAGGGCACGGACATGTGAATCCACTATGGCAGTGCTCACGTGCCCTCCTGTATCCTCCTCCTTTGAAGCCCTGTGCTGCCTCTGGTTGTGTTTATTTGTTCCTGAAAACATCCATACAACAGAAGGGAACCACAGCATCTGCTCACAGTGACCCAGCTCAGGTCCTGGCACAGGTGAACTCAGGTATCCTCATATCCTCCCCACCTGCAGCTCTTCCTTCGCTGCCATCTCAGCCTCCCTGCTGATGTCTCCTGCAGACGTCTCACTTCATCTCTCACATCACTGAACATCCTCAGAGGACACTGTCCTGTGCTTATGCTTTTACTGTTTAGTTTCTGTGCCTAAGGGAACACTGCACTCGCTGAGCAGTCTGGCATGGAAAACAGAAGCAAGTCGTTCAGCTTATAAGGAGCCAGAAAATGTAGATATGCAAGCAGCCACCTTCCATCTCTTAGTCCAGCCTGTCTTACCACATTTCAGACTACACAGGACTCCAAGTGAGACTGGTTTCAGGAAGGCTAACCAATTGTATTGAATACAGGTTGTTTGTGTAAACACATTAATGCATTATTACTAATGTTAACCTGGATTTTACAGGTGCTGCTGAGCCTTATCTGAATAGCTTCCCTTCAGCAGAAATATTCTCTGCCCCACACAGTGCATGAGCAGAAGACCCCACTTACTCAGGCTCACGTGTGAACTGGGCTGGCTGGAAGGAAGGCGAGGAAAAAGCAATTCCTGTGAGTTGAAGTGAGGCACTGTGGTTTTTAATTCATTTTTCAGTTACTCTTTCCTCTTCCCCTCCCCTTTCTCTTTCCTTCCTGGGCAGCATTTAATCAGCACCTTTGAGTATTCATTCCTTCTACTTCAGAAAATCTATAGAAAAGTAGAAGTATGGATGGAGGAGAATAATAAAAAGTAAAATATATGACGTTGTCATACCTGTGCCCAGCAGCATAATTTATAATATATTCCTGCTCTTGTCAGTCACAAACTTGCAAATTTAGAAAGATGTGCAAGTGGCAGAATTGGTGAGAATTTAACAAAAACATCTCCTCAAGACCTTGTCCCGTAGTCTTCCAAAGCATTCTAGGCAGAGTTAATAGCAAAGGAAAGTTATATGCAGGCTCTCATAGTGTGGGTGGCTTGGTGGAAGGAGTGGAGGCAAATGCATACGTACATAGACATACACACAAGTGGTTGTGTAGTGGGAACTCTGACAGGCCTCTGGGACAGGATGCAAAAGCAGGTGCAAGACTGAAAAAGTCTTGAATGCTGACTGGGGAGGATTTCAATTATTTTGACACTTATGAAATGAAATGGAATGAATTCACAGAAGATGTTTGTTCTTGGGAAAAGTCAAGAGCTGTCTCAGTGCTCAAAGTGTCAGACAAATGCCAGAAACTGCTCTGAAAGGAACAGACACAGTTTCTAGGCCTTCTGAATGAAAAGATGTGATATTTCTTGTATCAGCTGTGATGTTTGGTGGTAAGGTGGGCCAAAAAACCCCACTGGTGAATGGGAAGATTTCCATGATTTGGAATGGGGTATTTCAAAAAGCAACTTTTGCCCTCACATCAGGAAGATAAACATTACTACTACCCATTTGCTAGAACTGCTACTAAATAAACAGTTTTTCTTTGGATTCTTTGAAATAAGTTGATATAGAAACACAAGCTAAGAGTCTGGCAGTGCATTGCATCAGCTTTCCTGAATGAAAAACATGGATGTTCACCAGTGTCTCTGCAAAGCAGGGAACAGTCAATGCAATGACACTTCTCAAAGAAGAGTGCGACGGAGCACTGAAGCTCAGGTTCTGTCTAGGAGCAGCTATGAAAATGACTAAGCTAAAAGGTAAGGCTTAGACATTAAGTAAGAACAAGATTTTGGTGGTCAAACATATAAATTCACTAAAGAAATGACTGCCTGAAGACTGGAAAGCAGCAAGCTAACCCCAGTGCTTAGGAAAAGTCCTGGGTTCCTAGGTGCATGCTTAAAAAAAGGAAAGATCAAAAAACTTTGCATCATTTTATAGAGAAAGTTCACTGAAACCCCTTTGAAGATCAAATAGAAAAAAGTACAGAGGAAAGTGTACAGAATTAAACACAGTCAACAAGATTGCAGAAAAGAAAGGTCAGGCCTCAGTAAGTTTTGCAAATTCTTCAAAAGCATGAATTGCCCTAGGGGTTGCAAGGACCAAATGTTCAGGTTTTCATAAAGACATTACCAAAGGCATATCCTGGGAGTATATGTCTAAAGTGTGAAACTATAGAGTCAGAAAAATTTTAAGCAGATGCCATTTTACAGTGCTTTCCTCTAAACTGGGGGAAGAAATAGTCACTGCCTTCAGCAGACTGACAAATGGCAAGAGACATGGAAGTGGGAAGCTGAACTCTCCAAAGCCTAAACAAATATAGTAGCAAACAAATATCTTAGCAGTGCACAGCGTGTTCTTCTAGACTTTAGAAAAATCAGTGGATTCAGTTTTTAATGGAGTTTGATAGGCTGTGGGATTTGGTATAAAGACCTATGGCCCTCTATTGATCATGAGCGCAGCGATCAATGTTTATCATATAGAAACTCAGAGCCGTGATTTCATTCATTTTTTTTTCTCCCCTTTGTACATTGGATTGTGGCAACAGCAAATTCTAATTACATTATAGCCTGAAACAAAATTGGATCATGCCAAGTACATGGTCACAGAATCACAGGAACACAGGGGTTGGAAGGGACCTCAAGAGATCATTGAGTCCAACCCGCTGCTAAAGCAGGTTCCCTGCAGTAGGTCACACAGGCAGGCATCCAAATGGGAGTTTCTCCACAGATTGAGACTCCACCAGCTCTCTGGGCAAACTGTCCCAGTGCTCCATCACCCTTATTATAAAGAAGCTCTTCCACGTATTAGTACAAAACTCCCTCTGTTCAAGTTTTAGGCCATTGCTCCTTGCACTATCGCTACACACCACCAAGAAGAGCCTCATACATTTTCTTCCCACCTGTCTTTAGATAATTATAAACATTACTTGGATCCCCTCTCAGTCTTTTTTTTTTTTTCCCCAGGCTGAACAGACTCAGGTTACTCAGCCTTTCAATAAAAACTTTCAAATTAAAACATCATTTTTTTTTTTTTTTTTTTAAACTGAGTGTTGGGTAGGATGTTTCAACAACTTTAAAAGCAGTTTTTCCAGAACAGGAAGATTTTTACATGTCTGTGGCCCCCCCTGCTCCATCGGGTAGAGATTTTTGATGAATTGGCACTTCTATTTAAATAAAAAACATGTTGGTGAATTCTCAATCTGTTCCGTACAAAAAAAATCACAAAAGCATGGGTGGTAGTCATGGCATCTGTTATTAGAGCCTAGCCTTTGACAGACATTTGTTCATAGATTTCTAGACATATGTAGAAATGTTGAGTTGATCAAATGCAGGAGGAATAAACCCAACAGGATCTAAAAGAGCGAATGGTAGACTCTAAGATGAAAGCATGTTCCACACCAAGAAACTGCAGAAATTTAGGGGCTGACAATACTTCCATTTTGCCTGACAACCTTCTCCCCATTGGCATCTGGGTGAGGGATTTCACTGACCCATGGAACATACCCATGAACCAGCAGAGAGATGGCTGAGCTGGCCCTTAAACATCTATTGCCACGTGCTCTGGCTTGCAGGGTCACTATGAGCTCGTTAAAGATTTTGCAGAAGGCAAGCAATGGTGTTTGTCATGCCATGGACACTGTGGGCACTGGGAAGTGGGTGGGAAACATAAGGATTTTGGGGGGGGAAGATGGTCTTCCACATGCTAAATCACCACTTGACTGAGGTCAACAGAGTAAGGAACAGAAATGCACTTTCAGAACATTAAACAGTGTTTTTAAATGCTGAGATTCACAGATGGCAACACTAAGTGAGAAAATCTCAAATAATGATGTGCTCCTTAAAGACAGACTAAAGAATATTTAATTATCATAATAAAACAGATCATTGGACAAAAAGAAGTCTTTATCTGAAAAAGACTCTCATTTATGTTTCAAATATCTCCAGTGCAAATACTTTTCTTCGTAGAAAGAAGTGCAGAAATAATTTTGAGAATCATTTCCAAGCCATTTGCAGTTGGAGAAGCATCACTTCAAAAGATCCCAGTGGGTGACCTCTTAACCTGGCTTTTTCTTAGGAGAAATAAAGTAAAGCTTGCAAAATAAAACTTGCCAGCAATGTCCCCAGGGAGCAGGAACTGGGAAGAAATGAACATTGAGAAGTGCAGTGGATCAGCCCAAGAACACAGCTGTCTCCTCATTGACCTGAGCCCCCTGGGGCTTTGCTGCTGCCCTGACCAGAGCGAGCTCACTGCCTTTCTCCCTTTGCATTGTAGATCAGTGTGGGAAAGTAAAGAGGAATCCTATTTGCAGTACTCAAATTCATGCCCTCACATGTAAAGGAAGTGGGACTGTGTCCCATTTACTCCAAGGGGCGAGTGCTAGGAGGAATGGAAAGCACTGGCTTTGGTTTATGGGCACCCATAAATGACCAGCCAACCCGCCCAGCCCAAGCATCACCAGCACATTTATCTCAGAGCACAGATGTGGCAGAGTTTCCTGTCTGCACTGCATTATGCCCCACAGGAGATGGAAGGAGAGGAGTTGACCACAGAGCAGCTATTTACACATAGGCCTTTGGGCCGACAACAAGGTCCTGTTTTCCTGTACTTCTGGCCCCACTGCCCACCCCTTGGGGCTCTGCAGCCTTGGGTGCAGGGCAATGAGCAGCACAGGGCAGCCATCTTACCAAGGGCTGTGGTCATCTCCAGTTCTGCACGGGGCCATCACGTGGCCCTTGGGATGTGGGTGCTTCACACCCAGCACAAGCCAGAAACAGGGCTAACCAGTACATCACACCTCTGCCCTCAAAATCCCTTACAGAAGAAGCACAGTTTCTTTTACCACTATCCACCTCTCCAACTCAGCCAGCAGCAGGCAGCTTTGCCACATTGTCCTCAAGATGACTGGAAGCAGATGGAAGGGGGCACAGAGTCGCCTTCATCTTCCATCTGGCACTGCCTACTTTTAGCTCCACACCTCCCTAGGAGGATTTCTGGTCTCCTGCTCAGCACTGCTTGCTGTGCTGGAGCCATTCGTGTGGACTGCGGCCCCAAGCACCGCAGTGCATCATACCCAGCCCTGAAAATTTCCAGACCTTCTATGGAAATGTTTATGTTAAAAATAAAAGCAGGTGATGTATTGAAGACTGCCACACGTGCTGTATTTATGCAGCACATAAAAAGTTATAGGAATTGTTGGTAGCTTTAATAAAATATATTTGAATACATGTGATTGTGGTGCAATATAAGACAATAAAAAACAAAATCTTCTCAGAGGTAGAATCCTGCAGAAAAGAATACTCTTTTTTTGGCTGCTATAAATGCAGGGCTACTGCACTGGAGCATCCCATAAGCAAAGAGTTCATCCAGCTTAGACATACACATACATATTTTACAAATACTCTCATCAACTTAAGTTCACAGCAACAGGATGGGATGCATAGCTTGCATTCAGCAAACTACATTGGTCTGGAAAGGCCAGATTTTATTTCACTACTGTAGTGTGAGTGTATTCATTTGAACAAACTTTTAGTGAGGACAGCTGAAAACTCCTTATTTATTTACTGCTTTATTTACCTATTTATAAACTTTTATGGAAAAACTTTATGTTGGTTAGTGCTTGCTGAAGATGGGTTCTTATTAAGGGTAAATGGTGATAAAAGCATGCAAGCTTTTGTAGTTTTTTCCATGGTCCATTGGAAACTCAGACAATGACAACAGAGAAAATAACAAACACATGGGTAGAAACTGCAATCCTTCAGGAGCAAACCCTGACATACTTCCTTATGAAGTCATTTACAGTTCAGAACATCAGAAACGGGAATTAAAAAAAAAAATAACACCAAAAAACACTCAGTCATAAAATATGTAAAGACCTTTTGAAACAATCTCAGAAACAAGAAAAAGCCCTAGCTGTAACTCTTGAGATGTTTATGAACAAGACTGCATGACAAGATTGACTATGCTAGCAGGCAACCTGATCTGATGACCTGCAAAGGGCTTTCCAGCCTTCTGACCTGTGTTACTGCCTTTATTGATTATCTGCAGCTAGTAATAAGTTTAAATTTTCATTACCACAGTGTTTGACACATGTGGTACTTGTATTGTATTTCTATAGACTAATTAACATGTGCAGTTCTTCAAGGAGATAAATGGACAGGACCAAAACCTTTTCTGCTTATATGGGTGAAGAAGACTGTGTATGCTACTCTGTTTTTCCCAATCGGAGTAATTATTCTAGATACAGAGGATGCAGTTAGTGCCACAAAAACAAGCAGAACGTTCATGAAATCTGGATCCAAAATTTGATTTGGCTCTCAGTGTCTTCGTCAGGACTCAAATTCTTACATAATTCAGATTCAGAATCCTTTTCTAGATGGAGTTTTGTTATTTTTACATAGTTTTGATAGTGATAGTTCCACTTCTGCATATCAAAATAGTTTCAGAGTGATGTGATCCCACTGATTTAACAGACTGTAGGTTAAGTTTAGCTTAGGTGCTCATTAAAAACAAAACAAAAAAAAAAAAGGAAAAATATAGTTTAACTTGATCTTCCATAACACTGAAGCAGAATTAGGTACACAGACTCAAGTGCCCATTTGCAGGCTATTTCACCATAAGGAGCATAGCTTCTATGATTCCTTACTGCCTCAGACACACAAATGTATCACCCAGACCTTCCCGTTATAAAACCACACTGCCCTGATCTGGAAAGCAGCAACAAACACCACGCAGCAAATGCTCCCCGTCACTTTCCCAGGGTCACCCAAATGCTATGGCAGCTCCACACCAGAAGATTTGCAGGAGCCTGACTTGGTTTTGCAGAAGAAGTCGGCATGCCTCCACACATTCTCCAACTCACAGACACCTTTTTTAGCAGGGGATGAACCTACTATTTTCTCAAGCTTTTTAAATTTAGAAATAATATGTTAGTCTTGCCGAAAAGAAGAAGAAAATTAAAGGAAAAGAGGACAGGCTTTGACTTAGAGAACTTCAAAGTGTGAAATTGTGCTCTCAGCTAAAATATGACATAAACCTTAAATTTTTCCAAAAGTTGCATGGTGCTTTGGTTGTGTTAGCCCAAACAGGCCACCAAGACTTGGATGGAAAACTCTCCTAGATAAAGAAAAAAGGACAGCATCTCTGGACAATTCTCTGGAGGGCCTCTTTCTCCTCATTAAAAACATTAGTCTACTTTCAATATCATGAGTTAGAAAACGTGCTGCCCACATTGGAGGAGATTTCAGTTAAACTTCAGGAGCTATTCAAGTTTTAATAGCACAAATATATGTAGTAACATTTGATTCTTACTAACAATTCTTGTACATTTGTCAATTCTTGGCCAAGGCCTGGTGCTTGGCTTTGTGGTAGATCTTTCTCTCATGGGAAAGATCACACAGCATCTCCCAGCACTGAAAAAGGAGTCTGGACAGATCTCTTTTGAAATAAGGAAGATTTACACCCATTTTCTTTTCCCTGCATTGAAGCTACGTGAGAAACCTCACACAGATCTGAGGTTTCCTCAGTGCAACTTATCCTTTTGCTACAAACTCCTCATTTGTCACAGACAGGCGTTTGTGAACAGTGGTAAACATCTTGATTCAGCTCATTTGAAGAAGCCCAATTAATTTCCCATGTTAGGGTTTTTGTTTTGATTTCAAAGAGCCCATCTCGCTGAACCATGCCTGCAGGTTCCAAGGCTTTTTTTTTCTGTGTGGGAGAGGGAAGAGGAGGTGGGAAGCCACCAAGTGTCCACCACGGCACAGACAGAGCGAGGCTACACGTGATCACCCTATGATTCGCCTAGGATCAAGACAAATGATCCCAGAGTACCCCTGAAGACTGAAACAAATGGTGCCAGATGATGACTACTAGATGTGCTGGAAAGTGAAAAGAAATTGCACTTCGTTATATGATTGTTTCTAATGTACATTAGCGATGTTACGTGACGGCTGGTTGGGCGACCCACAAATGAAGAAGGATTGAGGGAACTCTCGCTGACGGCGAGTGAGGGGATCTGGGCTGAGCAATGTCAGGCAACGACTGCTTAGTGGATATTTGGGGAATGAAGATGAACAACGTCAGAGCGAAACTGCTGAGGAGATGTAAGTCAAACAAAGATAAATAATATCCGAGCATTATTACAGAGACTATGCGGGGGAATGAAGATTAATAAAGTCGGTCAGCTGCCGAGCAGATATTAGACAAACAAAGCTGAGTAGAGCAAGATAAGAAAGATATACGGCACAAATGATGCCTACAAAAGATCCCTTTAAGTTGGGTAAAGAAAAGAACAACTAATCTTCTCTCACTACAAACAGATTTTTGTTTTCGCCCCTCTTGTTTTCTGCACAGATTTCCACTTTGCTCCTAAAATCTGCTAATTTTGATAATTTCCTTTCTCATTTGCACATTTGCCCTCGGATATTTACATATTGCCATATTTGGCCAGGGAAAGACCAGAAGTTTGGGTGTAGATCCTTCTCCCTCTGTAGTAATGTCACTGTATTACAACCATTATGGAACAAAACCTCTCTGATGTGATCAAGGGTGCAATTTGGCTCAATTAGCTTTGGATAGAAGTAATAAACACCAGGAGATACATGGAGAGAGAGAAATGCAAAATAATGGTACCTTCTTAGAGGAAAAAACGGAGAAGTTAATTACTATAATTACAGAGGGCTCCAAAACAACTTAGTGGAATTACATGGCCCATCACTGAGACTGGAGTCACCAGTCCCTTACAATCTCAGGAACAATTATAGCACTTCTTGTGGGTTTTCAGGGTAAAAAGGAAATCTGGCATCCTAAAAAAATAAAAATAAAAAAAGAGGAAGTCGTGTTCAGTAGATGTGAATTACACAAAGAAATTACAAAGTTGTTAACGATGAATAGATTCTACCTTTGCCCTAAAATTATATAAACAGTAAACAAAAGCCTTTCTTGTTGCATTTTCTCAGTACAGAAGCATGTTTCCTAATTAACTCCATTATAACTGTCTCCCTCTTTCCATAATATAAAATTGCCAGAGTAGTTTCACTGATACACTTGGAATTACTCAAAACTTAACTTATTCCTTAGCACGAGGATTCATGTGCACTGTGTCTGTGAGATCAAAATGTAGTTCAAACTATATTTCTGCACTGTAATCAGTGCAAGTTAATGTGTTTTCATTAAATCTTTAGTGTCAGACTGTGAGATGACTGAGATAATAAAATGCATGAAAAAAGACTTGCACTGTTTTGCGAACTGTTTTTTTTTTAAGGTTAGGAAACTTACTGGGAGATTTGGGGATGAAATATGAGTTTTCTTGCTGTATACTTGTTCACTTAACCAAGGTTGGCTTTGATAGGTCTGCAAAGCCTGTTACTTCAAATATTAGCTATGGACACAAGCTTATGGGGCAGGACACTGGGCTGGTTAACCTCCTCCTATTAGCAGTATGTAAAAGTATATTATTTTCTTTGTAAATAAGTGATATGTGTTTGCTATATTCTACCAGCACTGGAGACATGACGTATCAGGAATCATCTTTCCTTTTCTTACCGAGTCCGCATGAATTCAGAAGAAGCATGAGATTATAAGGTCTCAGTTTTTAGGCTTTAGAAGTTAGTCTGAATGAATCTGTGCTAAACAGCCCAGACAGAACATGCAGTTCTATTGTGCAGACTAGATTAAACTGAAACCAGAAATAAGCTGTATTAATCGTGTATGGGCAAGAGGAAATATCTGCTATGTGCATGTCAGAATTTGTCAACAATACGAGGTCAGGACAGAAAATGATTCAATTATATATAATCAGATGTCATGTACTGAACTCTTAAATTTAACAACCAAAAAGAGAACTATAAATGCTGTACAAAATAACAGGGGGTTCTTATTGGCTGCCCAAATGGGTGACTTTCGGTTCGCCAGGTAATTTATTTCATCTGTTATTTAAGGAAGGACTCTGAATTGCAAGGTTTCTCACCACAGAGTGCCATTCTGAGAGTAAGTGCATGGCTTAGTTTAGAGATTTTGGAGATAGAAGAGCTTATTATCATCATCTAATCCGACCTTCCTCTGAACAAGGGGAAACACTCCACCTTAAGAGAAGAACACGGTTTGTACTCTTATAGGTCATCATCACTGTGTTTCTTTTTGGACTTAATTGGTCAGTATTTGCTGTAGTAAAATAGTTCAAAGAATAGAAATTAGAAAATAACGAAGAGAGGCCATAAGGCTTGTACCACAGTGGGATGAATGCTGTGAATGAAGGATAATTGAATATGGGATCTAGGTGAGGTCAAAACTACATGGAGTCCACATTTACCTTAACAGTACAAACTTGTTGAGATAATCAATAGTTGCCCTGGAGCTTTCCTCGCAATTAGAACTCTTAGCTTTTCAAAGCAGAACAAGGACTGCCTCCCCATAATTTATATGTACAGATTCAAAGATGGCTTCAAACAGGAAGTATATTAATATGAAAGAATACAGATTGGGGATTGTAGGTGAACTGAATGCAGAGTTTCTCATACATTCATTCCAAATAATATTTTCTTAGAATCTATTCTGACATTCTATCAGCAATGTAGAATGCAGTTTTACACCATGAATTCCATCGCTATTTGGGATGAAACAAACTTCCAAATTTCTCTTCCCAGAAGTACAGACTTCAAATCTTTTTCCTCCGTTCTCTGCCTGGTAAGATTACCCAAAAGGCATGCATATCCACACTCCCAAAGAGGGAGTGAAGAAAAGCTTTAATCTTGGCCTAATTAAAAGGAGTCATCCTTGCCAAGGCTGTTTTTCATTTTCTCATTGTTACACTATTTATCTCTTAAGGACTTTCCTTTTCTTCCTCAGCACAGCTGAAGTCTGTGTAAGATGAACTTTTGAACTTCTGTTTCATAAAAAATAAAGAAGCTTAAGATATTCTCAGCTTCACTACAGGGAAGATGAGATACTTGTCTCAGCACTACATGACCTACCCAGAGCAAGCCTTAGCAATGTTTCTGCCCTGAACAAAACAAAGGAGTAAAAGAAAGTAAGACAGGTTCAGGATGCAGTGGTTGAAATAAGATGGATGAAAATCCATTAAAATGAAAATGTCTTCTGGAGTTGCTGCCAATTCATAATGATAAAAAAAAAAAGTTCACAATTGGGCCAACAAAGATTATTCTGTTCTCTTTCTTATCTTGCTATTCTGCAGACTCCTAAAAAAAACCAAACCAAGCCAAACCTCAGCCCTCCAAAAGCAAAGAGCAGCAAAATGTGACCTTGAATAAGCTAGGAGATGTGGTCCGTTCTTTTAGAAAAATGATTCGCCATGCACATGTGAGAAATATTTCATTGTACATCTCTGAAAATAAGAAGTATCTTCTGCAAACAAACCTGCAGTTATCAACAAGAGGAAGGAACACAATGCTGTCGGAAAAGTAAAGGTTTACACTAAAATCTTGAACTGCAACAAGCAAGTTACACTCACTTAGTCCAGTTATTATAATCTATGTACAAGCTTATCATGAAAACAAAATCCATGTAATTGTTAATGTTATTATGGAAAGAGAAAGCCATTTGTTACACAAAGATAGAAAGAGAATGGGTACATTCAGATGGAGCTGAGAGTCAGTTATGTGGAGAGAAGCCTCTATCTTCTGATCTTAAAGAATAGCTGAGCACAAAATTGTAATAGCCAGCACACTGAGTACCTATAGAAAAACAGGGTCATATACACACAGGGAAGTATGTTGTGCTCACATTAGTTTTTCTCTACCGTCTTCCATGAGGATCCAGCCATTACTAAACAGTAACAGTCCAAGACATACTAAAGACATTTAATACAATACATAAAAATAGATGAGCGCACACAACTGCTGTGCACATTTGAGGCCCAAAACCACCTGAGGAAATACTATGGCTGAATGCTCTTGAAGGATGATTTCAGTGTGAGAACAGATTAAAAACTCTTCTCTATAGAATACGATTTTTGGTACACACAGTATCGACACATGTGGAAATAAGGCTTCGATTTCAAATCTTCAAAAATATATTGTCTGTGCATAAAGAGAAATCACAAAAACACTAATCTTTCTCATGATTCCCTTAGAGATGCAATTTTTAATTTTCCTAAACCCTTCCCAAACTCCAGCAACATAGTGCTTTATTCACTGTATTATGCATGTCATGGTTATTACACTCGATATGGGTTTCATTTGACAAAGGAATAAATGATTTTAATATTAATTAAAGATGATTGGTGATGGAAAACAGTATCCATGTTGCTTTTCGCACTGATGAGGCAGACTGCAGACATACAATTTCTCTACCAGTTTGAAAAGAATGGTCTAAGAAACTCATCAATAGATACCATTCAAAAGGCCTTTTAAGACCAAATTTTAGCTAGAAGGCTTTTTCTGGGTGGTATTGTTGTATCACATATAATTCAAAGACCAACGTTAAAAGATTATGGAATTGCTGCACTCAGTTCTTTGATAATTCCTCACCTTTCTTCCAAATCTGCCTTTACTCCAAAGTTTACCCTCAGTCAGGAGTAAGATTAGTCTCAGTGCGTGAACCCACAGAGCAGCTCCCCAGATCCATAATATATTTGGTTCAGAAGGATTCTGTATTGGTTTTCTGCTGCAGAGGCTAAAAACCTAACGATCTCATTTGCCAGCATGGGAGCCTATAGCTCTAAACCTGGACTAAGAAATGCCCAGCTTAGACATAGGGACTGCATCACAAATAGGAAATACATCTATATTTAATTTTAGTAGGTGCCAGACCAAATTGATACTTCCCCAAAAGCTTTGAAATAAGGAGCTAATGTCTCACTCACATCACTTAAATTAGCTAATAAGGACCACTAAATTACAGAAGAGCAGCTATAGAGCTTCATACGAGATTTTTTCCTACATAGACAATGTGAATATTCCTTCCATGTACTGCTTACGATTTTTTTCCTCAACTGAGAAAGAATCAAGGTCACAAATTACTATTAACTGAGTTTTTATATTCTCAAGGATGTGTTTAGACAAGTTTCTGATCACTATACCTGGCAACAAATGCTTCTCTCAAGAGCACGCAGGGTCTACAGGTATCTATTGGGATCCAACTCATTTTCAGTTGGTCCATGTGTTAGCAATTATGAACAATTTCTTTCCTTTTTTTTTTTTCTTTTTTCTTTTTCCCAGAAAACCTATTGTATAACTGGATTAGGAGAGCTACGTGGTCTCTAGCTTCTTCTCTGGCTTTGCAGAGAGCTGCAGTAGGCAGCTGATCTATGTGCCAGGCAGTAAAACAAGGGTCTGTATATGGTCTCATCCATGCAAAGTGAAATCATATCTGTTCTGCTGCCAGGGCCTTTCCTGTACTTTGGAAGAAAGAGTAGGATTTATTTATTTGTAACCTACCCATACTAAAAGGATTACATTAACACGCCCCATGGGATATGAGGGATAAAGAGTATTTGTAGCCATTCTTCAACTGTGGAACATGATTAATAGATTTTATGACAGTGTCATTTGTGCATTTCTTTTCATTCAAAATAGTAGATCTTGGAATCAATTTGCTTTTATTGTATACAAGATTTTCTTCTCAAAGATGTCACTGAAAGATATTTGATAAAATTACATATTGTCTTGTCAATGTCCTAATCCTTTTGTTTGTAGACTCTGCAATGACGGCAGTTTCTTCCTTACCACATTGTTATTTGCCTTGTATTACATTGTTTACTTCTGCTTCATATTTTTTACTAAGCACTATAGAAATTTTCACAAGTGGAGGATAAGACCTTGAGATTTTGCTTTTGTCTGTTTAGATATAATTTTGAATTATTGTTTAACTTCTCTATAGCTCCTTTTATATTGCAGGTATAGCAAACATAGCTGTCCTTGTCTTCTGCTCTTTATTTGAAATTTTACAGCTAGTAAATCAACTGACACTAAAATGACTCTGTGGAATGTGCAGAGATTTAAATGAACCAATGAAGGCATAATGCACTTGATAATCTGCAAACAAGTAATGAAATTTGGAATGATTTTATTCGGAAAGACATCTAGAGGTCAAGGATATTCCAAGTTCTGAAGGGCTGAGTGATTTTTTTCCTTTCATGTTGAAATGCAATTAAAAAAGAGAAAAAGCATTTGTCACTTTTACTGCTATGATTCAATACATTGACTTCTAGTGCAATATGGAAAGCAGAGATGCTTGTTCATGTTACACTGTGTAGCCCCAGCAGTGTGAACAAGCTCTGCTCAGTACAACACAGATCTCTTTGAAGTGTGTGCAATCCTTGTGACAGCACCGCTCTTCCCTGCTGAGAAGGAAATAAGAGAGCTGATGGCCAAGAAACCTGGGTGTGTTTGCGTGTGGGTTCTTACTCTATTCTTGTGGTCTCAGGGCAATGAATTGTCCTTGACACATCTTATTTGAGAGTGCAGAAGGCCAGAAGATATGAGAAGTTGTCGCTGTTTTTTCCCCCATGCAAAGCGTACGATTCAGACCACACCACACTGCATCTGCTTCTCTTGTCTGCTAAGGAGGTCACGAGCGTTCTCTCATCAGAAAGAACTAAAAAACCCATTTCTTTGATGCACAGATTGCAAGGAAAGAAGTACTAACAAACACATTATTCATTGCAAATTGTTCATTTGGGTTACCTCCTTATTCTGGATGGCTTCCTGGGAACCAGGTAAGTCTTTAAACAATTCTTGTTTGTTGCTTTCTCCGAAACAGGAATCCCTTATAATTTAAACTGAAGTCCCATGTTATTTCATATTCCATTTGAAGATAGTAGCTTCATCCTGCATGCTATTTTTGACTGAATTGTCAAATAAATCTATTAATTCCTTTAATTTACTTGCAGTTCTTCACTTCTCAGACTGCTTAATTATCTGCATGTGGACTCTCAGAGAAGCATTTTTCAGTTTGGAGATGGAAAGATTTTGGATATGAGTTTTATCTAGAGCTTAACGTCATAGCATAAGAAATTTATCATTTAATAAACACCTATTACAACCAACACTTCTGATACAACTATTTTCCTTCTCTCCCCAACCCCCATATTTTTACCTATTTGTTCCATAGACTCCTAAAATACACTTCCGTGTAGATTAATATTCCTTCCACATTATTTCACATTATGCCAGTGTTTGTTTTCTTTACCTTGCTGAAATGCCTTCAGTCCAATGCTTAGAATCAATCCAACGTCTGTCTTGCAGTTCTGCAGACATTTATTAAATGGCAAAAATTAGATGATCAATGAAGAAATGGTAGTGGGAGTCAAAGCAAACCCTCATAACCTTTGCAGCCCTTTACAGCAGGATTTTGAAATGAGGTTTTTAAAAAGACCTTTATAAAATCTTTCCTGAACAAACAATTCAGATAATATTTGTTGGCAGAAGAATTTGAGAGAAGCAGAAAACTAAATAAGCTATCTGATTCCTGATCCAGTTTCATAAAACAGTCAGCTGGCCTGAACAACTAGCAGAACAATTAACTTGGTTCCCCAAGACAACTTCCAGATTGCAAATCCAACTCAACTCAAGTCAGGCCCATGGAAACTTGTAGCAACTCTGCCTTTTCAGCTGCACGACTTTTAAGGAACAGAAACCCATCATTTTGCTCTCCATTCCTTTAATGCCAGCAAGCAGACGTGCACACAACCATGTGGATTTTGACTTCTAGCTGCCAAAAGAACACGAGCCAAAAGCTGTTATGCAGATCACTTAGTAGCTTGAAAATGGAAACTGCAATCTCATCAGCAAGGAGAAAAAAAAATGAATCCAAGAGCAAATGAAAAAGGCCCAGAAGAACAATCATTTCAGTGTCACCACAAAGTTCAGTTGCATCAAGAAGGATCAGAGCAAAGAAAAGAGGTTTAGACATGCACTAAGCCCTCCTGTTCAACACATCATAACTAAATTCTGGCACTGGTTTATGAAGAGGCTGGCCATAGTAAGTCATGAACGCAACTACATCAGATAAATTCCATACAGAAGAAGACAAAGAGGTACAAAGCATTGGAATGACACCTAAAGAAATGCAGGATTGATATGATGCATTGCAGTGTCTCCCTATCTCCAGGAGACCATGACTTCAGAATATTTGATAGCACCATTAAGCAGCTGTGTAGCAGTCAAACCAAAACACAAAAACTCATGCTGAAGCAGTGGAATTAAGTGACGAGAATACAAATTAGCTAACAGATTTATTTCTCACACTGACATAATAAACAAATATTGATGGTTTCCTGTGGTGTAATACATTCTTATTCACTGCTTCACAACTCACTTGGAGCTTCATCATTTTCTCTTCACTGCTTCTAAATGGGTGATTTATCCCATACTTCTCGAAATATTAGTCTGTTTACAGTCTTCAGATAGCTAACAGATTGTGCATCATTAAAGTAACAATGTGGAGACTTGCAATGGTAGATTGTTGTGCTATTCACCTTTATTTGCTTTTTTATGCATCAGAGTTTTAAAGAGAGAAAAGCAAACTGCATCAACTCTGTAGTTAACTGAACCATTTTGGTTGTGGATCTGTAACATGCCCTTAGAATCACTTCAGCATCTCAAAATACCACCTCCTGCCTTCTGAAAATTAGGATTTGCTAGGTGCATAAATCAGAAAGAGAGCACAGGTTTGCAAAGCACACATGAAGGCCCCAAGTCGTAACCTGAAGGGTAAATGCCCATGGCTGGGTGCAGGGTGAACCCCAGCTGCAAGTCTCAAATGAATGGAGCCCAAAGCAGTGATGCCCAATGCTCTTCACGTTTGATAAATTCACAATCCCTTTCTCCTATTTTTCAGAGATACTCAGGCCCTACCTCCACACTCCTCAAAGGCAAATACAAGCAATGATCGCTGCATGAGCCTGACTGAAACAGCTGTGCACAATAAGCATCATCTCAAGCCCTTTTCTCCACTCCCAGAATGAGAAATACTCTCACAAATTAAGTACATAATACTTATTTTTCATAATGGAAGAAAATATTGAAAAATGTAATAAGTATCTTAGAGTTATTTCTGAATTGGCACTACAAGCTTAAAGAAAGTCAGGGTTTTGTTTGTGAAAATGAAATGCCAGAGTGGTCACAATCCAGCTGTGGACTTGCACAGTACCAAAGAAATTAAGAAGTTCTAAGATAAGGTTTGGAAGCACTAAAAAAAAAAAAAGTTAGAATGTTTTGTATAATTCTGAGATTTTAAGAAGTTAATTACTTATGGGATGTTGTATTATCAAAATTTAAATAAAAGGTCATAATGCTATCAGTTTCGTATGTAGGTAGAACTGTGCTCCTGGGGCACGCCTCATGGATTTTAGATTTTCATTGCATTGTTTCTACCCAATTGCATAGAACTGTTCCAGATTTCTGATTTAATTTCTTGACAGCAATACAGAATATAAATTCAAAGTTACTTTACCAAATTCATTCCACGGAAATTTGAGAATTCTGGCTCAAACCCTACATAGATCAAAACCCCCACAGTTTATTCTGGAGCACTTGAGTTTCACTACATGAGTTAAATGCTTAGAAATGTTTCCTCCACACTTTCAAAACTTAAGAGATGACACTGTGTCTGATTATGCTATTTTGTGCTGAATTCTAACATGTCTGTTAAGTTACTGTAGATAACATGCAAGCTGAAGCAAAGGCTGCCAGAAGTTGGAATGTGCTTTCGGGGTGTTTGGGAGAAAAAAAAAATGTTAGGAAGTGTAATTCACAGTTTTGTTTCTTTTTTAATGAATGGAAAATCTGAATGGGAAGTAGAAATATTTTGCCTAAGTAATTGATCCTATTAAAACAAATGTTTAAGCTTTTATTTGTAATACAGTAATCTAATTTTGCATGAACAGTCACAGTGTGAAATGAAATCCACCTGTGAGATCCTTCCAGATCACACTGTGTGTGCAAACATGGTGCCCATATTTGCCTTTTTGCCCTGTTACCAAGGAGAAGGACAATCAATGGATGCTTGGGTTTCTGCTTTTACTCTCATTCAATAAACCACAAGAAAAGCAGCAAATTATCCTTAAAAAAAAAAAAAAAAAAAAAAGCACATACTATTCAAGCATTTCCCTGGTCTTTTTCTGCTGGAAAAAACCAACTGCAGGAAAACCAATCAATTCCCAGAACTGCTGATAACATGAAAATTCTGTGCGATCGAGTTCTTTCCTATTAGATTGAATTATTTCAAGTGCCTATTTCTCTGTATGCTTTTCCATTTCTGCATAGCTGTAGATTTTAAGCTTTCCAGTACAGTGCTGCAAAACATAACAATCTTGCTTGTCTCCAACCTACATAATAACACCTTGAGATTGGCTAATAAATCTGATTTTTTAAAAAAATAATACTTTCTTGATTCTTTGGATTTGCTTCCTGGTTCTCTAGCTGCAATTTAAAGCAGGGCAATTTCAATTTCTTTTCTAACTAGGGGGATAGTAAATTAAGTTCTTGTTTCCTAATCCATACCTGAGATTCACATGAACAATCAGCAGTTCCGTCCTTAAAGAAAGAAGTTACTGGAAATCATTAAAGCTGTAGCAACATTACAACAGTCTATACTGTTTTCAGATTCACGGAAGCAGCATTTGAACCCTTTTGCAGGATCTGCTCAAAACAGATAAGAATCTCTTCGTTTTTTTTTTCCTTCCCTATGACATAAATACTAGCGATTAGACCTTGAATCTTTGCAGATAAGTTATGCAGGTAACTGAGTTCTTCTGCTTACCAATTGCTGCATATTGCTGCAGATGTACTCATGGTTGATGGTCAGTGAGGAGGCAGGGCTAGACCTCTCTGCTTATGGCCATTTGCAGCCCTATGGCTCCATCATTGAACGCTCAGCATTTACAACATGGAACTCAGTCGCCTGAGCTGCATGGGTTGCTCTTGATGGCTGATAATAGAACACGACAAGCAAATAACTGAATTACAAGAGATACACTTGTTGAAATGGAAATAGAGATATCTGAAGGCGCATCACCCCAAAATTTACAAAACATATCCACACAAGTTGATACATACTGAACGATCAAAGGACTTGAATATAGTGAAAAACAAGTTGCTTCCTTGAATTCAAAGGAATGTAATCATAAGCATCTGAACGGAAAACCAAGTCCTAAGCAAATATCCCTGATATCTTCCTGAGCTCTTCCTCACCCATGCCCTAAGTCCAAATAAGTCGGTGTCAGCACTGTGCAACGCAGCACCTCACTTCTAAGTTTTAAGATTCCATCATATCCCTGCATTTATTTCAGTTTAGACCTAGAGATTATGTATCTATTTTTATCTGGTACAACACCGCTGAGCAGGAAGCGTACAGCCTGGAAAGGAACAAGTCTGACCTCAGCTCTCCCATGATTGTTTGGGGACTGCAGTGCAGTAACAATGCATGAATACTTGAAAAACAGATTTGGCTGGGATTTGTTTTCCTTTTTTGAAGGGTGGCAAGAAAGCAAGCGAGCGATGCTTACAGTAATATTTGAAAGTGCTAGAAATTAAAAATCCTTTCAAATTAAAGCTCCTTTCAAAATGAAGGGGCTGACTTTTCCCTAAATTTTCTCACTGACAGCAGCAGGACAGGGACTGGCCCTGAAAAAACTACTTTATATCTCCAGTGATTAAATGAGGTACCTGGCATACACAGGGATAAAACCCTAGCAGCTGGAACCATAAGGGATATATAAGCTAAAAGCATGGGAAAAAAAAAAAACATCAGAACAACAGTAAACAGCACACAGGATTTCTGGCAACAACTCCTTTCTATGAATGGGAATAGGAAAAAAATCTTTACTTAAGCTACTTCTGAAAGCAAATTTTCTGCAGGAAGCAACGCAAATAGATAAACACAGTGACTGCATCTCTGACCCACAGAGTGCCCACAGCCAGGTGTTATCACAAGGACAGACCCCAAGGCTCTGCCACAGTGGACACAACACATGTTTCAAATCTATGCCCTTACCTTATTAGTGTTGTTCTGTCTGTACACTCTTTGAAAACACTCTATTACCATTCTTCCTTGATAGCATTTTCTACAACACATCTTGAGGAAAAAGCAGGAAAAAAAGAGCAAAAGAAGGGGCACTATTGCACTGCTTTTTGTAGCTGCATGCCCTCACAGTACTACATACTGCCAGTACCCTTCTGCTAAATGCTTAATTGGTTTCAGGCTTGTTTGACAACAAAGCAATGCTTCATCTGATAACTGGTATTTATCTAAAGCATCACATCTCTACAACACTTAATTGGACTTCAACCTTATCTTGAAAAGATGACTTTTTTTCTTTCTTAAACGTTTCTGGCTCCCAAGTTTGTGTTCATCAAAAGCACTATGACCTCCATTCTTGCAAGCATTTAAATGTGCTAAAATCAATACATTTTAAACCAATTCTTTCATTTAAATTTGAGCTTAAGTAATGTAGCTCAAGGTTTTATTAGACCAAAATTTGGCAGGTGTTTTCTTTTTATGTTAGCACAAAAAGCACCTGAATATCCCAGCAGCCCTTGAAAGCCATGTGCTCCTGTAAAGGATAACAAAATCAATGGATTTCCATTTGTAAGGGGTTATATGCAAAAACTTAAAAGAAACAAATGAATACTTTTTTCCCCACTCATTCTGAATTACATACTGCAGAAACAGAAGTGATCCATTTATTATTTTGTGGATGAAATAGAGCTGCCAGCATTATCAAGGCAATACTTAGATAACCCTCATGAGAGATAAGCAATAAAAAGTGCCCTGCAAGTAATATTACCTACTAAAGCACCATGGCCAGATGGATATACAGCTGAATTTCATAGAGCATCAGTGATAAATTACTTCCAATTTTGTATGTGATTTATAAATATTCTTTGGAGACTAAGGAAATATCTTCTTATTTTAATTAACCAATGCTTCTGTCTTCTCAAAATAAGGGGAAAATCTCAAGTGCATCTGATTCAAACCCTTTCACAAAAATCAAGCTATTAGCTCAGAGAAAGTCACAGTTATGCCTCCTTATCTTTCTCAAACTGGATTTGTTCTGGGCAAATTTTTAACAGATGGTTCCCAGTATCTAATGAATTCAGCAGCCTATTACAAATGGGACATGAGATACACTTAGGTAAAGAAAAAGGAGTTTGAAAGAGTGTTGAAAAATACTTCAGAAGTTTGGGAAAATGTATATAAATTAGATTCAGATACTTCACGACTTGAAGTAAAACAACAGGGCATGAAAAGTTTTCAATTTGAAATGAACCTCATTGAGCATACCTAATGTGCCTTCCCCTTGTTTGGGAGCTTTGCTAGAAATGAAGCAACCGTGCAGGAGATCCCCCACTTGCTTCGCAAATTACTCTTAATAGATTATAAGGAAAGGAGAAAAAGAAATGAAATGAGAGCAATAACTTGCTGTTCTTTTAAGAAATGCAAGAAATGAAAATTTGGAGAAAAAATAGGTAGAAGAGGTGAAAACCATGTCACAGCTCCAGAAAGAAGGGATTTCTCATCAGCTGCATCTAAGTGCAGTGGCTCAGCAAAGACCCCCAGCATTGGCAATCACCACACCTGTGCTAATTGCCTTCCTTCTGAAAGTCTCCCCCTGTTTGTAAGGCTGCTGGTACATTGAATTCAGGTGGTCAGAGTCTCTGCAGAGAGCATTACCTTGTTGGAGAGCTGCCTCCATGGACTCCCAGCAAACTGGTGGGAAATCCCAAACACGGATCTTGAGGCAGAGAGCTTAAACCATCTGCATATGTCACCAAATGTTTGTGTAATCTGCAAGCGATGCTGTAAAACTGATAATGCCTGCTCAGAAAAATTAATATTATGACAGCAGCTATTGTAGAGAGATGTATTGCATTTTTAATGACAACAGCTGTAATTTTCTAAAGAGATGGCTGCGAAATCCAAGGAGGGAAAAAAAAACCAATCGTGCCCCATTTGTCATTATGCAGTCTAAGATGTCTTTACATGGAAAAAAGTCCCAGTGTGGAAAGCAGGATTAGAGTCTTATATGAAAATGTATTGACACTGAAACGGTTTTAATCAGTTAAATTATCATTTTGTACAAAAAAAGACAGATTTGCTTAATAACCTCACTACTCCAGGGAAGTAAGAAGAACTTGTCAATAAAAGCAATTACAAGTTAAACGGGAGAGGCAAACACTGTACAGTATGGGTTCTACCTTCCTTAATTTTTATTTGTAATTGCAAATAATTGTCCTCATACAAAGCGACTTACCCTGCATGTCATACAGCAGACCAATACTGGTGGCTCACCATTAGGATAGATTCACTTCTTTGTCTAACTGTATTTAAGTGATGTTTCCAGAAGTGGAATCTTCCTGTGTGTTAATGGGGAAGTTTTTATTTAACAAAGAGATTGGCTGAATTGGGATAAAAAAAAACATGATCACAAAATTCAGTTGAGTTTTGCTGTTCTCCCCCTTGGTACGCACAAACCAAAAAGGCTCTCCAATAAATTACAAGGCAGAGAAGTGTCTGGAAAGATGTCAGGCACTACTATTAGAAAAAATAAATAAAAGATGCCATTTTCATGTGATTCATAACCACACCTTGCCCTGTAGGAAGGAGTCACATCTTGTATTTTACTGATGAAAGAGCATGGACGGCAGAGAAATGGCATCTTTAATTGACGCAGGTTTCTTTCCTAATTTTCATTTACTTATAAAGAAAAAGCTTCCCATGGAGAGAGGTAGGAACTGAAATGAGCAACTGAAATCCAGCATGCCACTGACAGCCAACTTGCAATAACAGCTAGCCCGCAGAAGCCTTCAGGTTCACAAGAATGACTGATTTCCTTAGGAGAAGGCTGAATCTGCCCTTGCTAACGAGTCACTGGTTTCAGTGTGGGAAGACCCACTTCAGTTTCAAAAATCTCAAATTGACAAGTGAGCAGATGATGGAAGCGTCTCAAGTGCTGATGAGTTTGTATGCATAATGCACTGAAGTGCAAATAATTAAGAATTGCACTGATGATGGAGTTTTAATGTAGCTTCAAAATTCAGGTTAAAATTGCACAAACACTTCTTTCCATTAGCAAAGCTGCCCTAAGCCTTTCCTGCTGGCTCCTTCCCTGCCTTCCCTCCAGCTGCAGCTGTCAGTCTCCACAGTGCGGATTGCACTCATTTTGGGGGCTGTGCTGGGAGAAAGACAGATGTAATTATCCAGATTAAGAAACTCAAAGCACAACAGATCTTCAGGTTATTTTTTTTTATAACTCTGATCGTTCTCTGATCCACTTTACAGCACAGCCCCTGCATTATGACAAGAACAAGGAGTCAAAAGAGCGGGGAGGGGAAAGAAAGATAAAGTCCATCAATGTTTCTGCCTGAGAAGACACTCTTCCATCTTCTGTGGCTGTATATTGCTTGCTGTGACCACCAGCACAGGGCATCACAGCCTGTACTAAACCAGCATCCATCCTATGAATCACAGAATCACAGAGCAGCTCAGTTTGGAAGGGACCTCAAAGATTATGTAGTTCCAACATGCCTGCCATGGGCAGGGTTGCCAACCAGTAGATCAAGAGCTACATCATGCTGCATAGGGACTTGAGCATCTCCAGGGACGTTGTTCAGTAGCAAAGGTAAAGGTAAATTCTTTTTAATAAAATTGGAAATGAAATCTAAAACAATGCCGTATCTCCCTCCAAAGGAAGAAAAAGAAAAGAAAAAAATGAAGAAGAGTGTATCCATTGTGACAGAAAGTAATGAAAGTCCAGAATATTTGTCAAAATAGAAGTGATAAGCTGGCTCACCGACTGACCTGATCTGTACTCCGTGATGAAGGACCTGTCTGTTTCGTTGCTTTGTTTCCCTTTTAACATTTCACTGTCTTTTAAACATTTTTGGGGAAGTAAAAGAAATAAAACAAGTTGTTTTAGTTTGTATAGGCAGTTATAAAAGAAGTAGAGTTGTAGAAGATGCTTCTTCCTTTCTGTGAAACAACATGAGGATGGAGGAGTTGGAAAAATAGAAGTCTGACCATCTCAGCTCCAAAGCAAAGCAGTGTTCTCCTCCTAGCTCCCACTGGCACTGGTGGCCTCCCCAGCCCATGTACTGGGACAGTGGTTTACCTGTGAAGAGCTTGCCCTCGCTCCATGTCCTCCAAGCATCCAGCACCATCATTCAACAGGATGTTCTGCTCCTCCAGATCTTCCACATTGCAGATGTAATTGTTCCTCAACCCAGTTCTGTCAAAACGATCCAGTTAATTTGAGCACTTCTAATAGTAGAGGCTTTTGGTTTCTTTTTTCAACCTGGATGATTTTGACAGACTGTGGAACCGAGTGGGCAGGGGAATGAATTATGCTTGGACAGATGGTCCTTGAATTCATGGTGCTATTACTGCTTCCATGGTGGTGCTGCAATAAACCCAGTGGTGATCAGAGCTCTGTTACAGTAGGTGCTATGCAAGCAATGATGGAAATAACTCTTACTGTCCTGTAAGACAGAATACCCAAAAGGAGGATAAATTGGAGCTATGTTTGTGAAGTGACACATTCCCCTCAGTGCCACGAGCAATAATTCAGTCTAGGTCCTGTAGGGAAGCCCCAATGAGGACAAAAGATCTTTGTTTCTCAGCAGATTCAGGAGGTTTGCTGCTCCTGAGAGATGATTATAAATTAGGGGCCCATCCAGGCTCCCCTCAAGATGCAATCAATGCAGAGCTGCCTTTGGGTGTTAAAACCAGAAGAGCCTTTGACATGGTTCCTCATCCTTTCTCGTGGTTGGCCAAAGACCTAGTGGTCCCCACTGCACTGGAAATGGGGCCACTTTGTACTTGTCCTTAAGGGCAGGGCTCAGCACAGGGTCCAGCAGAGACCCAGCCCTTTGCTCTGCATGCTGTACAAACACACAGCATGACAAATTACCTGGCACGAAGTGTGCAGCCCAAGTGAACAACAAAGAGTTAGAAAGAAGCACTGTTTTCCCACTATTTAAGGAGAACCAGAACACAGTGAAACAGCAAGTGACATCCTCAGAGGTGAGTGCAATATGTTGCCAATTTTAGTTTTCTAATAATTAGACCATTGCTGACCATGGGTAGAATATTTGACAGAATTTTAAATTGATAGAATAGGTTGGTGTTTTTTTTTTTAATATCTTTTCACAATGCAGCATGTAAGACAGCTCTCTGAAAACTCTTGAGGTCTGGCTGTTTTCCTATTATTCTGGTATATGACAAAGTGATCTGCCAGGTAATACCAAGAGACAAGCCTTATGTAGGCATTCTATGTTATGGGCCCAGAATATATTCCCTGAAGCTCAGTGGAGATGTGTCCATCAACATGGGAGTATAATAGAGGAGGGGCAGTGCTGGGCACTTAAAGCTGAATTCTGAGGTTTCTGTGTTTTGGAACCTGCCTTACCTACATGGCTGCATTGCCAGGTGGTTTATCAGACTGCATAGGTTACATATATTTGGGATATCTTCAGATTTTGAGATAAAATGATGAGTGTACTTGTAAACAATCATCATAATTAACAGAACATTTCCAAAATGGCAGAAAGACAGATTGTTAAAAAGACACAAGATTCAGGTAACGTAGAGGAGCAAAACTGAGCTGTAACTCATCTGTTCTTGCCTGAATTTTGCAGTGGGAGCCTGGGGATGGCAGGAGGGCTCCTTTGGACTTCCTGCCAGGATCTAGCCTGCAGAGTTTGCCCAAGCTCACAAAGTGAGCCTGTCACAAGACCAAAGACTGAACTCTTTTCTATATACATTGAGGTGACCACAAAACCATCACTTGCTGCAACCCACAAGGCTCTTTCAAACCTTGCTAAATTAATTTGATTGTTTTAAGGGAGGGAAAACTGTTAATATAGTGGATAATATTTTAATTATCTTCTGTGTGCCGGGGAATTTATGTATTTTTTCTTATTTTTCCCTAGGCTACATAGAACTAACAGAATGTATAATCCTGCCCTAATTGCTGGTTGATCATTTCTTCTTCATTCACAGATTGTCTTACCCTAGAAAATGCCTCTGTGATATGAGGAAAGAGGTTAAAACTTTGTTAGATAAGGTCAGAAATTTCTCTGACAAGCACATGTATGTGGAATACTGATCCAGACTCATCAGAGATTGAAAGGTGAATGGGAATAATCACAACAAATATCACATCCCAACAGCTTACCTGTGGGTTTTCAGCTATGATTTTTCTCCATGCATTTCTGATTAATTAAACTAATACTGTATGATGCTGTTAGCAGGGCTCCTTATTCTTCCTTTGATTGTCTTAAAGCCAGTAAGTGGAGGTTGAACAATTATGCAATTAATGGCTCAATACAGTTGGCAAGTGTGTTGCTAGGGAGATGGTCAAAATGATTTTTTTGATTAGTACTGTAATTCAGGGTGGTCCCAAAGAGTGCTGTAGTTTGTGCCTTGTTTGCTGTCATCTCTGCTCTAGATGTCAGAGCGAGAGAACCTTGCTCATGTAGTTTTAAGAGCATAAAGAGAGTGGAATAGAGAACATTTTACTGTATTGATTTTTCACTTGTTTTTTTTTCCATCTTCCTCAAGCATTTTCTGGCCTTTTGAATCCTCCCTATCAATCATGTTCTTTTTCTTATTGTCGGAATAGTAGTAAGATGTTCTCTATAAATGTTTTTCCCTTATTATATAATGCCCTTAGTCAGGCTGAAGTCTATAATTATTTTCTGGTTTTGCCTTTGTCTGTAAACACCAGCATGAGATTTTCTCCTAACTCCTTCACAGTAGCACAGTCGTGATTTTATTTCCAAAGGACATCAGCTGGGCAGTTATAAACCCTCCTACCTAGCTCTGGGTAGCACGTGTCTGCCCATGACTGTGAAAAACCTTGTTGAAGAGCTGCTGACCGTATGTCCAAAGCAGGAGACTTTGGTGGTGGTTTGTGCACCAGTGCCTGGTAAGACCAGCTGTAGCCAGGACAGCTTTGCTAGTCTTTCACTGCAGGGCTGCAATGTCACTGTGCCAGGAAGCAGCTGGTTGTGCTGCAGGATACCTGCATGCAGGATCTCTGCTTCAGGCAATGGGAAATCAGCGTAACCTCCTCCCCCAGCTGTGAGGGGTTTGAACTGAACAAACTCGGGGTGTGAGTGACATAAGGTAGGCAAAGAGGTCTGGGGATATATGGAAGTGACAATAAGTGAGACCATAGATAAAACTATTTTGAAACATATTTATGCAGCATTTTCAGGTCACTTGGTAGATAAATACATTGAGGAAGGCCTATCACGATGCAGCCTTCTTAAATTTTTTGTGGTTTCTCTTCTGGCTGCTGCTAAGTTAACAGTAGTGTATTCATATGGCTGTAACAAAAGGTGGCAGATATCCTACAGATGGTGAGTAACACCACTTGCATCCTATCCCAGCTAACACACTATGATTCAGAATACAGCCTCGTAGCAGCAAAGCCTTCCTGTAACCATTGGCTGGCCGTTTCCAGCTGCAGTGAGTGATGAGAACAGACCAGTGGTCCCACAGCATGAAGGCTGCCTGCTTGAGTTCCCAGGACAGCTCTGAAAACTTTGGAGGCATCAACTTCCAGGCAAACTTCCTTTCCATTAACCTGAAGGATATTTGAAACCCTGCTCTTGCAATTAGCAGTGAGCCCTGTGGGAACAGAATCTAGCTTGCAGGCTTCGAGGGACTTGTGTGCTAGATGCTGAAGCTCCTCTGCAAGATGTGCTGTTATTGTGTTTTAATGACATGTCAGAGCGATAGCCTGGGGCGGCAGGAATCCATGGATGTGGGGGTCGTGTGCCTTTAAGATATCCACAAGATTTGGGATATTCACAAAGATTTTCTGAAAAAACAGTGTGTCATATTTTCCAGCGTATAAAGTTATCACTTTAGCAAAATGAAAATTCTGCTCTCCCTCCAGTCCTGGGAGAAAGGCTTGAAAGTGAAAATGGATGTGTTTGGACTGTGTGACTCAGCAAAACTGAAATGGAGCACTATGGCTGTGACCCTGCAGTTTCCCCTAATCTCCGTTCAAGCAAACCTCCCACAGAGTTGTACTGCAGTCACACCTGTCACTGAGCTCTGCGGCCAAGACTCGTACAGGTGACAATGGCTGTTCCTGGCTTTCATCTGCCTGCTCATTACAGTCCTTATTTTGACAGCAGGTTTAAAGGAAAAAAAAGATTATCTGAAGCTCCTTCTGCTAACGAACAGTTGCAGAGGTGGTAGAGGCCCACGGAGTGGACAAATGCCCTGTGCTCCAGGGTCCCACACTGAACGTCCCTTCTCCTGTTCCACCAACTGGAGGCTTTCTGCCTGGGCATCCTTCCTTGATGATGCAGTGATGTTGTCGTGTCAGCTGTCATCATGAAGAGCGAAAGTGGGAGATGTGACACGGTAAGGCAGACGTCTGGGTACGTAAACTTCCATGGCAAATCACTGTGAGGATCTGGAAGACAACTCGGATCGTTTTGCCAATTTGCGGTATGAAATCTGTGGCTGTGCTGCCACGAATCCCAACAAATAAATTTGTTCTCATTTCAGAGAGTTTGTACACCCACCCCAGCAGCCTCCTGTTCATGCTCTTGCTCTTTCCCTGCTTCGTTAGTATGAGTCTAAATCTCATCTTTCAGCATGATCAGTGTGGATGCTGCTGGCTGAGGCACCACGCGTCCCTGATTTACAGCACTGCCCGTGGGTCACAGGTTTGACGTTGAGCAGCTCATGTGTGATTAAATAAATATTCAGATGATGAGCAAAGCCCTTGTGTGGATGAGCGTCCCCGCAGGACCGAGTTAATGATGAATGAGTCATATCATTTAGACTAACCGATCGTGCCTTGTGTATCTGTTTATCAAGATAAACAGCTTGCTTCTGCTCCTGCTCAGAGTTTGCCATAGAAATGAAGGAACGGGAGCCTCAGCCTCCAGAAAAGTGTAGTGGGATATTATAAAAGGTATCTGGAGGTGAATCGAGTGCCTGCAGTACGGTTACATGAATGGCCACCCTATTTTTTTGGAAGAAAGAAGGCTCAGAGGGAATTGAGATGGGAATTTGGAAAATACATGGATTTCAGCTCGTAAAGCCACTCCTGAAGAGGAAGGTTGCACAGTAGAGCAAAACTGAAGCCATTTGGCTCTCAGATTTCTTTCTTAAATGAAAACGAATTAGCTGAATTGAACATATGAAAAAATGTATAATATGAGGCATTGTAACAACTGCTTTACTTGCAGGTAATAGGGAGAAAGCCCAAAGAGAGATATTACTTATTGAAACAGATTAATTAAAACAAATTCTACTTCAGCATGATGCTGAGGATACAGTTTAGTTAGATACCTGAATATCCACTGCTGTTCTGTCTCTGCGGTAAGGGTTTTCATTTTGTTGCTTTTCTCCTTCTAAAGATACCACAGAGACCAGAAAGAGAAGATTCTCTGAAGGCCAATTTGGTACCTCACTCACAGGGATTTGGACAATGTGGAGATGACTAATGCAGCTATTTCAGCTGGAAGAAAATACATTGAGTACACAGGGAGCAACTTTCCCCTTGATTCTTACTAACAGGGCTTACTGAATACACAGACTGCTGAGTTGTTTGATTTTAAATGCATCTTTTCAAGAGCAGTGAGCAAAGCAAGGCCAACTCCTCAGATAGCGAACAGAAATCTTGTCTGGATGGGTTTCTCTGCAGCCTTGTGTAAATGACAGATTAGTCACATCATTTTGACTAATTGATCTTGTCTTGTTATTTGTTTGTTAACAAGAAACCACTTACTGCTGTTCCCATTTTATGTTTATATAGAAATGAAGTTTGCACGGAGTTAACAGTTTGGTTTCCAATGGACTGTAATGGTAAAAGGCAACCATTCGTTTTCAGGTGTTTTTGTGCTCATGTAATCAAAACAGATTATTACATTAAGTGGCAAGCCTAAATTTGACTTGGTTCTAGCAGTTCTAGCAGTTCAAGCAGTCACTGCAACTAGAAAATGTAAGAATCTTGAAACATGCCCAGCAGGTACATGTTGGTTGCCAAGGTATTGCTGTAGCCTTGGGATGGGTTCATGCACCAAAAACAGCATTCAACAGGAAAAGAAAATGCAGAAAAATACGAAGGAAAAGTCAGAATGAGTCAGTTAGAATGGTTTGAAAATTTAAAGGAGGTGTAACACTGCAGAGGATTATCAGGAACAGAATGTGTCATGATGTAGGATGTAAGAAATGTTTTCTCGTTGCGTGATTCCTACCTGAAGGCAGCTGTGCTCATTGGCAGACCCCAGATCAGTTTAAACACAGGCTCCTTTGACGCTAAGATTGACTAACATCAGGAAAATGGCTGAAGGTATTTTTTTAACTGGAAAAGACCAGAGGAATTATTTTCATCTCAGTGCTCGGTATCACTTTGGGGAACACTTTGTGCTGAATGCATTGAAACAGGAGATGTAGAACAGGAGGAAATCACAGCCCGTCGCTGACTGCCATCAGGGTGACACTCCCCAACACCTGGAAGATGTGTAAAGCCTCTGGTGGAAAACTTCAGCAAACACAGCATCTTCACTGCAGGAGTACATCGTGCCCACTGCCCCCAGCGCCCTGCAGCGTGGCTGGATGGACAGCTTACATGACTTTTTTCCACCAGTTTTCAATGATCTCTATGATACAGTCCTGGCAAGTAGCTTCTATTTTACTTCAATATTGGTTTTAGCAACAGGAAGATTTTTACCGTCTGAAATATTAAACTCCTTTTAAAATATTAAGCAGTTAACATTCTTCTTTCAGTTCTTAAATTTGTCCTGAAGGCCCGGTGTGGGCTGTACGCATGGCAGGGTGCCCCCGGCGTGGGCTCCGCTCCTTGTGCAGAGGGAAGGGCTTTGCAGCAGGAATGACTTTGCTTTTGATCTGGTAGGATACAAATCCATTCCCATGAAGCTACAGGGCCAGGCTGATCAAAAGAACAACAGGCGGGTTGTTGTTCAGGTTTCTTTCTCCCCTTTCTGTTCCAGTTTTAACAAATGCAATTCATTACAACGCGAAGGTGGATAAATGACAAAACCTCATTTCGGTGCTAACCTCTGGGGGGAAAATGCTATCCCCGCTCATCTGCGGCGCTGAAAACAAAAGGGACAAATAAAAGAGCACCGTGAAGGGGCAGCTAAAAGGAGCTGATGTTGTTTTGGGGTGAGGTGTCCTCGCCCTCCCTCTGCCCCTTGCCTCTGCCCACATGGATGTACAACCGCAATCAGTGGCTGCTTTGCTTCCAGGATGCAAAGGGCAAAAGGTGTGACCAGGTTTGCAGGCCTTGTTATAGAATTTGTGGCATTTGTCTCAGCCCAGCCGCAGACCCCAGCTTCTGCTTCTGCAGTGCAATGGGTGAATGCTACAGAAATGCCCCAAAGCTTTTCCAAATGCCACCAGAGCACGGAGCTCTGCTCTGCTCGCCCTCAGAAATGGGAGAGGAAAGTAAACAGTTGGTGTTTGGAGCACTCACAGCCGAGTGTCTGTATTTCTAAGGGGGAAATGACATTTCATAAATACTGTGCTGCTCTCAACCTCCAATTTCTCTATATTCAATTCAGTTCTCAAATCTACTTTTTCAATTCAGAAGACTGAAATGTTAATCTAACAAGCAGTTTTATAAGCAGCATGTAGCTTTTCATTTAATCTGACAGTTGCATTTAAATGACCCTATAGCTCTGGGGCATTGCAGCAACCCTTATTTCATTATAACATTTCTATACAATAATAAATAATTCTATGCATGATAACTCTTGAAAGGAAATAACGCATGTATGGTATGGCTGGCACCCAGTACTGAAAGAATATGTGATGTTATGGAAATTTGTCTATGCACATCACAGAAACATCTATTCCCAGAGGCCAGAAATCAACAGAGCAGTAAAAATGAGCAGCTCCTCATGATGATTTACCATTTCCCTTGTCCTAGAGAGGCAAGTTTTTTGACTCCTGCATTGGGGCTGTCAGTGAGAAGTTTTGCTAATGATAGTTCCAGTAGATTTTAGCATTTGTAATTCTGAAGCCAGCTAAGAGTTTCTGTTCAGTGTGCCACTGAGTAGTTGTCAGCTGTTAATCAGCCAAAGTCAATTAGTGCTCCTGCCATGGATTTGTTCAGTGTATGACAGCACTGGATAGCTCTTTGGGACACGAAAGCAGCTAAGAAATGGGAAAGGAACTTTTCTAGAAATGGCTTGTTTCTATGCTTGAAATTCAGGACACTTCTGTAAGTTTTCACTATAATCTGTAAGCTGAAGGTCTATAAAAAACAGGGTCCTCACCACACCTTTGGTCTGGTTGCCTGTTGCCACTGGAAGCATCCTGGATGCTTATGGGGAATGTGAAGGGTATCTCACATATGGATAAAGGCAATGATGGCAAATATACCTCCTTTTTTGGGAGACCAAAATACTGAAGTGACATCTAACTTGCCTGCAGCCCACTGTTGGACAAGGAACCTGCTGAGGTACCTTCTGGTCTCATTTATCCCATGCCACTAAAAAGTGGGAGGAGAAGGACATTTCACAGCTTTTTGAAAGTCTAAGAAATGTTGGGCTGAGTCTTGATCAGAAAGCAGGTTGCGTTTCTTCATCTTGACTCTTCATACAACTCAAATCAGCCCAATTCCTCCTTATTTTCAAGGATCTGTTAAGAAATGAGCTTCCATGTTTATAAAAGTCCATTTTTTGTTTTTAGACTGCAGTTTGCAAGTTTATCTCAGGAGATATATTCCACAGAGCATTGAATATATGCACCTTCACAGACAATGGTGATTCATTAACTGGATGAAGTGTGGAGACTTTTGTTTGTTTTGTTGACACTTCCTTTCATATGGAAAAACCAGCCAAGTTTTCATCTATTCACGTTGTGTCACCTCTTGTAAAAGTCAATATGTCACTGTTTTCTGTATGTCAGCCGAGAATGATGGGAGTGCTGACTTTAAAGACAGGTCAGAAAGACATTGGGAAAAAAAAAAAGCAACAACCTTTGCTAGAGAGGAGTGATGCTAAATGTCAGAGAACAAAGATTCAGATGCAAGTGAGAGAGCTGACATGCAAAACGTGTATACTGTAGAGTTCAGAGATGGTTAAAATGTAAGAAAGTTTATAATATTATCCAGATCACAGAATGGCTTGGGTTGGAAGGGACCTCAAGGATCATGAAGCTCCAACCCCCCAGCTGCAGGCCGGGCTCCAACCTCCACATTTAATACCAGACCAGGCTCCATCCAACCTGGCCTTCAACACCTCCAGGGACAGGGCATCCACAGCTCTCTGGGCAGCTGTTCCAGTACCTCACCACTCTCATAGTAAAGAACTTTCCCCTGATATCCAACCTAAATCTTCCCTCCTTCAACTTAAAACCATTTCCCCTTGTCCTGCCATTATCTACCCTTATAGATAGTTTATTTCTCATCCTTACCCAAAGATATTTGATGGAGTATCTTTTAAGGCACAGAGATCTCTTCCTGCAGCATTGCAGCTCTGACCACGTAGTGCAGTGCTCAGCAGTGCTCTGCAGGCTGTTCAGCTTTTACCACCACTTGGAACTGTGTCTACTCAAAGCCGTTTCAGGATATTCTCTCCCTTCACATTAGTCCATTATCTCCAAATGGATTCAAACTAAAAGTTTGGCTTAAGGATGTCTTTGTCTAACCAGACCCTCATTAGAGCTGCGTATGGGGAAAGTAGAGGCACTGACTGGAAGCTCTTCAGACCTGGGAATTCTGTGCTGGCATTAGTCCCATTTCCATTTCTTTTCCCTTGCTGTTTTTGAAAATGTATGCAGCACCATAAGAGTGCAAAGCGCCACAGAAATCTTTACTGTGGTTTGCCTTTAACACGCAACAATTTCAGTCACAGAGTTGAGCAGAGACTCTCATTCATACAAGTAATTGCCATCACAAAGAACCATCCTCCCTGCAGTGAATGGTACGGAATTAGGATGCAGATATCTTTGCCTGCCACTCACTAGAGGTCACTGTTTTGGACTGATGAATCACAGTATCTGCCAGTGTATAGTTTAAGACCTGATTTTTGGATGTTCCTCCCTGTGACCTCTATTGTTGTGCCCATAGAGTAGCTTCAGTGCTGGAAATGAAAGGCAAGCACAAACTAAAAATATTGTGAGCATTGAATAATCTGGTTTTACCTTTATATTTCAAAGGATCTTTTACATTTTTCCATGAGCCACACGTTCAAAAGGACAACACCAACTATACTGGAGGCAGCAGTATGTTCATACGAAAAATTATCAATTCTTTAACTGAATTCAGGTGAAAGTACGAGTGAACTAGAATCATAGAATTGCTCAGGTTGGAAAAGACCTTAAAGATCATCAAGTCCAACTAGCTATTCTCCATTCTAGTAAGGTGCTGCAGAACCCTTCAGCTCCAGATCATTTGATTTTTTAAATATCTGTATTTAAATATCTGATTTTATGATACTCTGTTTATAGGATAATAAAACAAAATGAAAGCAATCTTCTGCCCATTCTATTTCTTTCCTGAACCTATTGTGGAAACATTAAAAAAAACCCACAAACTCAGCAGAACTCTTTTTAAACTCTAACATTTTACTTTCAGCTTTTTCTGACATTCCTTCTGAGGAACTTCAAGGGTCTCATATGCAAGGTGCTGAGAACTTTCATCAGCACGATGGTTTGAGTCATTGTGACTGACAGACACAATTATATAGACTATTGCACTGTGTAGCCCCACCTCCCCATTAATGGTTCAGGGAAGAATATATGTATCATATTAGCATAAATTTAATTTAGTGTCTCGTATAAAATGCAAATCAATAAGATTGAACTTTAAGAAGCATTTATTTAGTTTTCAATGCAGGGCTCTTTAGGGCAAGGATTTGTACCAGGGGTGAGGAATAAACAAATGAATATAAATCTGAGTAATTTGAAGTTCATCAATGGTGAAAATGCACAGTTAATGGTGGTGACTATGTTGAAAAACAGTGCTTTGTAGCTGAGAATTTGCTCTGTCTGTCGTCATTTCCATGGAAATAGGAGGCATTACTTTCAGAGTGATCTACTTGTACATATATATATAAAGTCAGAGCCCTTTATTTATCATAGGATTTGACTAACAAACGACTTCTGCCTTTGATTGCATGGGAAAAAAACATTTTATAGATGCCTCTATTGAGTTCTAAGGGTTGTTTAAAGTCATCTGCTCTTTTAAAGATGGAAGTTCAAGGGAAATAATTTCAAAGCACCTCAGACGAGAGAAACTGAAGTTGGCATCTCCTCTCATTTGTGTATTCCTCAGCTCTCATTTGAAAGAAGAAAAATTCTTGTTTTGTATGGAGAGGAGAACTGAGATAAAAATTGCCAAAAATTTGAATCAGCTCCAAAGGAATGGAAGCAGTATCACCTGCTGGGAATTGGCCGTTCCTTCATTTTAGATCTGGATGCAGAAAATACAACAAGAGTTGTAAACAGAGGTTAAATACAGGATACAGTGGTTCGACCTCTCCAGTTCTACAATGTCTCTCTTAAAGATGCTGCTCAAGGTAAAGCATTTAAATTAAATCTCTTTAGGAAATTTCAGCACAACTGAATTATTTAAGAAAACATGGTGAAAAGTTGTGCTTTTGTTTTGTTTCTTTTCAGCATCTTTAATTATAAACTACCAGCTATGCTCAAAGAACCATTCTGTCACTATGAACCTTTCTTTGAAGGTGGGAAGGGCCAAACCCAATCTAGGAGATTTTATAGAACTGGAGGATGCTTTCTATGTTTAGCTTAATATATTAAGTTCAAATAATGTTTCAGGAATTGAAAATGTATAAACAGCCTTCAACAGGAATTGCATGGGCTTTTTAATAGACACTTTGGGAGTCTGCTGCTTCTCTTCAGAGTTCCAATGAAAGACAGATACTGCAAAAATGGCCACATCCTTACTGAAGGATGCAGCACCTCGTACTTAGTCTTTCTAGATTTCATGAGGTTCATGTGAGCCAACTTTTCCAGCCTGTTGGGGTCCCTCTGGATGGCACCCCTTCCTTCTATCAAGTCAGAAGCACACCCCAGGTTGGTGTCATCCACAGACTTGCTGAGTGCACTCAATCCCATCATCTGTGATATTTATTTTATGTATCCACTGGGGGGGGGGGAAGTCCTGAACACAGCAAGAATCTTTATAAACCATTTGTCTGATCATAGAATGGCCTGGGATGAAAAGGACCACAATGATGATCTATTCCCAACCCTCTGCTATGTGCAGGTCACCAACCACCAGCCCAGGCTGCCCAGAGCCACATCCAGCCTGGCCTTGAATGCCTCCAGGGATGGGGCATCCACAGCCTCCTTGGTCATTTCTGCTTAGAAAATTGTCTTAAATTGTTATATTACATTGAACACACAAAGATAAGAAAAAAAAGTTCATTGATTAAAAGAAATAGATTGATGGCCCTTCATTTCCCATTGGCTCGCTTTCATTCCTCTGGTCTCAGGCACCTCCTGAGCTGTTCACAGGAATATGACACAATAATTTCAAACAGGATAAAGTGATTATATTAGATAATTTAGAATACTGTTGCATCATGGGAAAGCAGATTATGAGACAAAATGGTGTGTCAGCTTTATTCAGGAGAAAAGAGAATTGTATAGATTATTTTTCCTTCAGATCTAATATCTGCTGTTCACAGTAAGTGACTGTATTTTCTGCTTGGTCATAGTTAATTTTCTTTCTGTTTTTGACATATTTTCCTGATTTTCATAAAAATATTCTGTTATTATACTATTTATAAACTCACATTCTGTTTTAAAATAGCCTCCCAATTTCATTTATTTGCATCTTCATCTAGCTCCATTTTTTTTTCCAGTATATTTGGAGCTCAATGACTTAAGAATCCTCTCCAGAATGCTTAAACGAAAGCATTTGACAGCTCATTTTAGTCCTCTCTCAGCTAATCCTTTCCAGCTTGCACACCAGATCCGTGCTGCTCCTCTCTAACAGCTTGCCTCGAGCCTGGCCTTGAAAGGCAACTGCACAATAAAGTGTCTTCGACAAACATGCAGTAATTCGTTATTATTATCATGAAAGCAAATTAAGAATGATAAAGTTTCTGAAGATCACCCTTAATTAGCTGAGCAAATCATACCAGCAGGCCAATGCCCAACGAGCAGGTTTCTGCTTGCTGCCTTTCTGACTCTCACACTTACCATCCTGCCCTCTTGCATTTGATGTTTGATCAATATTATCAGAAACATGATCTGGCTGCCATTGAAGTGACTACAAAACTTTCTTTGTTTTGATTGGAAACATGACCGGGCTCAAAATTTTCATCTTTTAATTAACAAGAGGTTTTAAAGATAAGTCTCATTATATGGCTTCATTTGATCTCTGCAGTGACCTCTCAAAGCTATGTTTTTGAGCCCAGTGGTGCAGGGAGAGCCCTTTCCATGGGGGCAAAGGCAGCATAGCAGCAGCAGAATAAAACAGACAGCTCTGAAGATGTCCAGAGCTGAACAAAGAATAAAACTAATTAGATTACTTTATGGCAGTGTTTAATCTTTTTAAATGAATTGAAATCTGTTTTCCAACCCCCTTCCCTGGTGATTTCTCAGAGCTATAAAGTGTATTCTTTGTAGATGTAGTTCCCAAGGCTGAACAAAACCCTTGTGAAAATGTCTCACCATCTGATTTTCTCAATCCACTTTAGTAGATTAATGTCTAAACTGAATGCAGTATCCATGAGCACCTAGCATTCTCTGTTGTTTTCAATACACCTTCGTATAATCACTGGTCCCAAGGAAAGGATTAGTCTGTCATTTCTTACTATTAATTCATCTTCTTCAAATCCCTTTTCAATAAATCTCTGAAATTAAGACAAATGCTATAAATATGGGATTTAATTCAACAATATAGTTTTAGGATTCATTTCCTTTCAGAGTGGATTTGGTCTCAATGCTTTCGTAAGTCTATGGAGGTTATTCAGTTTCTCTTGCAATCTTTTCATCCCATCTATATGAAATATTAAACTTTCAGCATGTAATAATGATGTGTAAGACTGAGCTTACAGCAACTTAAAAATTTTTTTGCTTTTATTTCAGCAGGTGATGCACCAAGAGCAGGAGAGTTCTCAAATCCAACTGTTTTCTTTCAGGTGCTTTTGTTGCTGTTCATTTATAATTAAATATTCTTTAGTTGACTGTTCTTCTCAACATACTCTTATTTTACTTCAGCCTTGATGACTAAAGAATCTGAGCTTTGCCTGATCAATTTACCTGTAAACCATTGCTTTTCTTTTTTGAGCTCTGGGTTTAGGAGTGCTCTCGGGTCTTTTGGCTTCCCAGTTCTGCAGAGGATGGGAGCCACATTCCGCCTCTTAGCCCAGCTCAGCCTCCCCCCATGAGGCTATTGGAGAAGAAATCTGCATTTCTGAAAACACAATTTTAAGTGGAGCATGGAAGAGTTGCTTCCATGTCAGTTGCAGATCTGAAAATATAATTAAGTTTCTTAAAATCCCAGTCCATCCCACTCTTAAGCCAGTCCAGTGACTTCACATGAAAGGAATTGGTGGTTGTGCCTAACAACTATGTCTCATCTCTTTTCTCATCTCTTTCCTCTCTTGCCTTCTCCTTCTCCTACTTTTGGTGGTTCTAGATCTTCATGAAAAGCCTGAAAATAGATCATTATGCCAAGGTGAGGCTGAGGCTCCTCTGATTCTTCTTTTCATCACTGCAAAACTTAGTCAGGGTCAAACATACGAAGCTGCTGAAGGTTGTTCCTTTAGAAGAAGGAGCCTTCATTATTGCAGCTCTGAGGCAGAAACACATTGTAGACTTTACATATGATTTTAGTTTCTTGTTTGCTCTGCTTCACTTTCATTTCAAAATGGGAATGTAAAAATAGCAAGTGTCTTCATTTTGTTTATGGTTTATGTTCATCACTATGTAGGGCAAATTCCTCCTGGTTGCATGGCTTCAATCCATGTCTGATTCAACGTTTTCTTGCTTGATCTCTTTTTTGGTCAGTAATAAAAGTAGCTTTGGCAACAATCTACCTGATCCTTCTTGTGTTCTCTTCAATGGTTTTCATTACGTGGCTTTTCTGCAGTTATCACACAAACGTGCCACAGCCAACGCATACATCATAACAATAACACCAAGATACAGTAGTGGAAGCATCCTAAAGACATTCTCTGTTCTGGTGCAGCCCTTGTTTTCCCTTCAAACGAGCACAGAAAAAAAAAAAAAGAAAAAAAGAAAGAAAAAAGTCTGAAAGTTTCCTTTTTTTCCCCTTCTTTTTTATAAACTTTGTTTCTCCCTGCCTGGCAGGAGGGAGAAGCAGCTAATGTCTCCCTGCTGAAAGCATTAACTGATTGCATTGTTGCTTGAGCACAGCAGCTGTCCTTTTGCATTTAGACTCCCAGTGACAACAAAATTAAGGCAGCCTCCCCTTCTGTCAGGCAATAAAATGATTTTCTCAACTTCTTTATTTCTTCTGAGAACTTCTTAGTGCCTGCCGTTCTACGACTGCAGTAAGATGCTACAACCATAATGAAGGGGACCTTTTAATCAGTGTTTTCTGGAAAGTCAAATGGAAAACACAAAACAATGCAGATTCTAGTGTGCCCTGAGGACTGATTTCCCCCAGATTTTCTGTTTGCTTTAAATTTGTTGATGTGTGAGGGTGTTTAATCTCATTTATACCACAAATGCTATGCTGATTAATTGCCCATTGCTTTCTTGTGTCTGATAAAAAGGATCGTGCTATGACATCCACAGAAAAGAACAAATCCCCAGCAAAGAGGAAGGAGAGTGCTGCTGCATGGTCTTAATTTAATTTTTGAGTCTGGATGGACCCTAATATTTTGTAATATTCTTTGTACTACATCAAAATGAGTCCTTCCCAAATGATGCCTTCCGGGTAGTTTCAGCTGCCTAGATCTTAGGGCGATGTGGAAACTGAGTAAGAAAATAACTTTAAACTCAGTCCTTTTCTCTTCCAGTGACCTATTTTGGGTACTTTTCTTTAAGCAGACATCCTGCCTGCAATGAAAGTGCAATAGGAATGGAAGCTGCTGCTGAAAACTGAAATACATTTTTATTTTGAATGGATCTCTGTATCCTCAGTTTCTGATTTTACACATACTTAAATATGCATTCTTTTTAATGAGAGGAAAGAACAGTCTTCAATTTAATAATTTTTCTGGTTCTGATTGCATCTGTTTATGTGCAGTTTGTAGGTTCAGTGCGATGCACCAAAAGCATGGGCTCTACTATAACTTATGGGTTATGGGAGGGGGGAGGTTGGGAACCACAGTGTTAGGCTAAATCATCCACATTTGCCACAGCGGGATCCTTCACCTATTTTCTGAAACATTTAGTTTCATTTTTTTCCTCTGGATCTGACCCTCACAGCTCAGTGTGGGTAATTAGCCCCCTGCTTCTTCTGTAGCTACTAAAAACTGGGGGAAAATAAACGTTTCCATTTTAAACCATTATTGCAAAAGCACAGCCATGGAACACTGGAGATTCACTCATGATGTAAGGGCAATTCTCATAAAATGACACGCAGGCATTTGGATTCTTGCCTTCAGAATTAAGAACAGTATATTTTCTTAAGAAAAAAAAAAAAAAAAAGGAGAAAATGGAAAATGAGGCAGTTCTGTTTCCGTGGTTTCAGAGTAGGAATTCAGGTATTGAAATCTCAGCTTGTGGTGTTACCATCCTAAAATCACTTATGCAAGAAACTCTGATGTGAAATAATAACAATTAGCGTTCAAGTAAGCAGAGGAAGAGTCTTTGGTAAAGTGATTTCTTCTCCAGTGGTACCCAAAGGAAATGATCTCTGTATGGCAAGATAGTCAAGTGATGAACTTTTAAAAAACTGTTATTGCAGGACATCTGCAACGTGATTTGCCATCACACATCATCTTAATAGCACTTGAGAGCTTTCCCTCGCAAATCCCTTGACAAAATACCCTTCCAGTTAGTGCTTCTACGCCACTCAATTCAAAATTAAAGTTTAGACAATCAAGCAAAAGGTAAGATCTGCTGTTAGTGGCTGCTCAGTTCTGCCCTTTTTGCACGCTGACACAATTAGGCAGATACTTCATTAAAGCAGTCAATACCAAAATTAAGCCAGAATTTACCCAAACATCCAAGGCAGTATTGCACCACACAAAACTATGAATCTGCTGCTCTGTTTCTTGCTGAATCTATGGATTTAAAATTAAATCCCATTTTCTTCTTTCTACAAAGGAGGTATTAGAACAGACATTATTGGCTGAGAACATAATCCTGCAATGGTACCATGTCCAACTCATCCAATTTTCTTATGAAATTCGATGGTTTTCTTTAAGCTCCAGCTCTCTGCATCAACCAGTTGCATAAGGAGCTCAGCTATTCATTTCAGCAGAGCTGAAGTCCAGCCTCGACTTGGGTACACACTAAAGGCTCAAAAAAACCCTACATACACAACTGTTAAAGTTATTGCTCATTTTGGGGGAGAAATTGTGATTTTTGAATGCCACTGACAGTGAAGGCATTGAGTAATTCAGAGGGGAATAGAACTAATAGAACTAATAGAGAAACAACTCAGCATCCGTCGGCTTTGCTGGAGGAAGACCTGCTCTGAGCAAACACATTCACTGCTCCTTATTCACCCATCTCTCTCTTTTGCACTCCTCACAATTCTCAGAGATTAATCCAGAAATAAAGTTGCCTTTTTGTGAGTTTTTCTCAAGTTCCCCCTTTCCTATAAAGGTTTTATCTGCTCTTCTGTTGACTTGATGCCATTTTGCTTCAGAAATTCTGCTCAACCTCAGCTTTTCCAATAGCGCAAAAGCAGTTCTGAGAGCCCTTAAAGACATCATTAAAAATTTTATTTCCATGCCTTTCAAAGCCCCTGGAAATACGTATTGTATTACATGCCATCATCATAAACAGCATTTCTCTTAATGAAATAATCTCAGTCTAATCTTTCGGCAGTGTGAATATTCTAAAAGGAAGGTTTAAAGACGTAGATGCTAAATAAATTAAAGTGAGCTAAGGGAAGGTGCTTTATAACTCTAGAAATATTGCAAGCATTATTTAAAGCAGTGAATATTTTTACAGCCTCGTGAATGCTAATCTCTGGGAAATCTCAGGTAGCAAATATAGTTTTAATTCTCAATTTTAGTTATCACAATCTGGAACTGTAAATTAATTTCAACACTATAAAAAGTAATAGAGACGTTTATTTTCCTAAGCAATCTGGCTTATTCAGCTGCAGACTAAAACTGAATTAACGGTTCTGATATGATGAATACAAAGTTAGTGATGATGTGAAACACAAACAACGACAGTACCTGCTGGAAGAGTTATGCTGGAGTCCAACTTTTTCCTCATTAATAAACTCCATTACTATTTAAAAAATTATACTGAGCTTTCTAACTGGCACTTGAGTGCTCTCCTGGAGTCTTTTCTATAAGAAATAACACCATCTGCAGTATTGTTACAGCCTAAATGTACTTCTTCCTTTGGGGATGCATTAAATGCAGAATTCTGACATCTGTCACATTTGTATAACCAAGAAGTAAACTAAGGTAAAAACTTGGCAAAGTCATGGGATGTGATGGCCAGCGTTCAGTCCAGGGAGGGAGGTGAGGTTACAAAAGCCATCAGAAAATAGAAACAAAAGGGATCAGCGAGGAAACCACAAGGATGCCTCAGGAACAGAGTGTGATTCAAAGACAATAGTGCTGTTCAAGAGCCATTGGTACTGCCCTGTGTCAAAGAAGAGGTTTCTTATATGTTGAAGACTTGTACGGATACAGGAGTATTTTTGTAAGTCTACGTACAGGAGTGACATGGGAAGAGATGAAGCAGTGCAGAGGCATGCAAGACTGAAAATAGGATCAAGAAGGAAATAAAGCAGCTTGAGAAAAAGTAGCTGCCAGTGTCTGATCCTGTTGTGCATTAGCAAATGGCACTGTTACTGTTTATGACTGATTTCCCTAAGTAAGAAGGTATTGCCAAAGAAAGCTATTTTTTTTTCTCCCTAACAGAACCCATAGATTCCTCCATCTACAAATCAGGTTCACCTACAAATTACAAGTTCATCAACAAATGAGTTTTACTGCAATGGCCGGGCTATGTAGCTGATGGTTTAATTACAGGTACGTTGACTACATTCAAGTGAAGAGTCTGAGTATACTGATGCCTGTGAAAACCTAGCAGGGAAGATGGGATGATGGGGTCGGTAGCTCCAATGCTCCAAAGAACTCAACCTGGCCACGCTGCCCTCATGCTCAAAGTCACCTGAAAGCCCTCACAACTAGGAGTTGAATCACTCTGTACTCGTGGCATTAAACAAAAGTCAAAGCAAATAGCAAAGCAGGAAAAAAACTTCTCCAGGATTAACAAGAAATACCTTTAACTTGAGAGCTTGTGGACAAATTTGTCCCACTGCTGGGGATACTGAGGTGATGCCCTCCCCCCCAGGCCATACTGAAGGTGCTGCTGACATCTGCCTAAAGAGCATTGTCAGCTTCCACTGAGAACACAGCCACCTCCAGCAGCCCAGATAAAACTCTGCTCTGGGATGGAGGAGTGTGCATCTCCTCAACCAACCAGGGATGCTCCTGCATGGTAAGTACAACACAGAGGGACTCAGAGAGCTTTGGCTGCCTTCTTTGGAGGAAAATGCTCCAGTGAATGCAGAGCTATGAAAAGCTGGTTAGGAGAATTTGCCAGGGCCTTTCCTCTGCAAGAAGAGTTGCATCATAAAGTTAAAGCAGAACAAAAGGGTTACTAATTTAAAAGGACAACACATATGTACTTTAGCACCCAGCCAAAAAAATGTGTTTTTTTGTTTGTTTAAAACATTTACTGAATCTTGCATTGCCTAAACACAAAATATTATGCCAGTATTAAAGCCTGAAAATGAACATTATTTACTAGAAAGCATAGAAATATTTAGGTTTTGTTCTAAATCAGAAAAAACAATTTGAAAACTGGAAAGCACTAAAAACATTTCTGCACATCCCCAATTGGGACCTATGTTTATGACAGCTCTTTAAGAGCAATTCCCCCGAGAGCCTTGGTAATCCTGCAGTTATTTGGTTACCAGTAAACTGGTCTAATGCAAACTTTGCTTAGAAAATACATGGGCGTTTTAGTGCAATTCTTCAGGAGTGCCAGACAAATCAGGTACCTCTGGTAAAGCAGTACATGGTGTGCTTCCTATGCTGATATCTCCCTTCCTTGGAGGACACATGTCTTCCTGCCATTGCCTGCAGGGCTGAGAGAAGAGCACAGCTCCAGGCCCCATGAGTGATACTGGAAGCTTTAAGAAACACTGGAGATTGCACTGATTAAAACCCAATGGTGATATTTGACCAGGGACATTTAATTTTATTAAATGCCAAGCTGTGTACCAGCACAGACCAGAGTGCTTATGAATCAATAATTGTTGGCAGACTCATTTTATTTAAAGTTGGGAACTGCCACAAAGTGACCATATTTCAGTTGATATCTTTAATTTAGGAAAAGGAAAAAAAAAGAACTAAGTTGTAGGGATGGGGTGATGATAACCATGGCCATGATTTCATTTTACAGGTGCCTTTGAGTTATTTTATTGAGATGTTTTATATACAAGTTTTAAAGTACAAGGTGTGTTATCATTTTATTTCCTCGGAACAACTAATAAGCTGGAAAGCCAGCCAGATATTTATAGAGGGATATTTTTATAGAAGAAATCTTCCAGTGACTGGGGGGAGGGATGGAGAAGCACACACCACTCCTAATGTAGAGAAATGACTGGGAGCTCATACTTACGAATACAGTGCCATAGCTAAATTAGATAAATTATTATGGGCCCTAGATACCAATGTCTGCTGCTATACACTGCCTGCTGCAGAAACAGCCTTTTGATTTTCCTTCTCAGGGAGAGAGGGAAAAATGAAAAATGTATTACTCTTTTCATTACACAGCTCTCTATTTTCTGCTCCTTATATATGCGTTTATGTCTGTATCTACATGTGCATAGATATACACGCTTAGTTACCAGCTTTTATTTTTAATTTCCTTGCTACTGAGTGCACTCATCTCCTGTATGCGTGGGAAATGCTGGTGCCCCAGTGCTGCTCCACCACCAGGTACCAGCGGGCAGCTCCACCCACACTGCTTTTGGAGTGGTACATTTATTCTGAGAATGAGAATGAAACCTGCTGTAACTCCATAAAACCAAACCCTTTTCTCCAATAAACGCATGGCTTAATGCAAGAGACTTCAGTGTTTGCCAACCAACACAACAGGCACAGAATAGAGTGCTTCTCTTCTACATAGATACGGGGAGAAAGGTCTGTGTATTAGCCAGGAGAAAAAGGGATGCTCTGGGGAGTTTAGACTTTAGGAAGCTAATTCAAAAGCCACGTGTGACTCAGGAGCCTGGGAGGTTCTCTCTAATAGAGAGCATCTCCAATTGGAACAGTGTGGGTGCTCATAGATGTTCTCTATTTCTTGAGCCATGATGATTTTACTGTACAGATTTCACCACATAACATATACATGTATACATAAATAGGTACAGTAATGCTGCCTTGTAAACCTCATGGAGAGCAGATTACATGAAATAAGATTTAAGATGTTCCACTCCATACGTATTTCTCAGATTTCTTACAACCGCAAACGAGCATGAGACAGAATGGTGCAAAAACTTATTCAGAACCTATTTTGGAGGTATCAGAAAAACTTCCTTAATTCCAATAACGCTGAAGAAATGTTATTACCCTGTCAGGCAGCATAAAGCTGCATGTGTGCACACTGGGATGGGAGAGGGTGTAGGAAAGAAGATACTTTCCTCCCTATCAGTCAGTTATGCAGTAGGAATCAAACCTTTTTACCCCGCTCTGCACCACAGTCTGCCTCCTAGTTCCTGTGCTAGGAGCAGGAACACAAAAAAGTAGTTCCAGCTCAGCCAGAGGATGATTTTTATCAGCTCATTTTAGTCAATAAAGAATGGAGTCAATCACTCTTAGAAAACAGCACTTTGCAGTCCTTGTATACCGGGCCGGTACAATCACAGAATAAATCAATAACCACATTAATCAATGCAATGTAAACTGCTGATCTCTGTGGATAAATTGTACTGGTGTAAGAAGGCCCTCAAATAAATCCCAAACCCCCTCAAACTGCATAGGTCTTAAATCTACTGAGGGCAGAGGGACACGTGAAAGATCTGCCTCTGTAAAATCTTGAAGATGTTTCATGAAATCCAGGGTGGGGTTTTTTTGGTATCTCACTCTTTGTGTCTCAAAGTTATTCCAATTCATTTTTTAAGGACAGGATAAATCTATAGATACTGAAATATATTGGTGTACATAGAATAGGTTAAGCAAAGAAATAATACATTGGAGTGTTATTAACATGACATTCTAATTGCTACAGCACACACATTTTCAAGTACTAAGTGCTATGAACTGATAAAAAAAAAAAGTTCATACTGAAAAAGCCTGAATGATTGAAGCCATTTAGAAGCCCTTATTGTACCACGCTGTCAAAATGTCCAAGTGACCTTTTCTACATGGTAAATTTAACCAAGAGAGATTTTATACAAGCTATTTTAATAGCAATGTTTTCCCCCCACACACACCTTATAGTTTTGGGATTAGATAATGGTCAAATCAAGAGAAATGCCACATCTTTATACGTACTCTGAAGATGACTGGGGCATTACATGCCCAGTTTTTAGGTAGAGAGATATTTCTGGCATTAAATGAGGAGGTTGGTGGCCCTGCATGTGGCAGGGGGGTGGAGTTTCATGATCCTTGAGGTCCCTTCCAACCCTGGCCATTCTGTGATTCTGAAAGCATAAGTACAAATGCACAAAAGCTATACTGTTTTTCCATAACAATCCTTTGCAAAGTGGCAGCTTCCCAATAATCTACTCTCAGTGGCAGAAGGCAGCATGCAGATATCTGAGCCCAACAGAGCCACTCCTCAGGATAAATAATGCAAAGACAGTATTTTCATACTGTCCACACTTGGAAGACCACACTTGTACCAACATTCCAACAGTCCACTACAAATATTATCATACCTCAAACCACATTCACCCAAAGGCCATAGTGGAGCTGCATCAGCATAAAGCAATGCAAGCTTCCAGACAACTGATATTCAAGAACACTGGGATACACAGGATGGTACCTTGGACGTACAGATACCAGAGTGTAGGAAAGGCATTAGGGATACTTGTTGTAGGGCAAGATTCTGGATAGCTTTTACCCAGGGAAGTGCAAAGAGCACTTGGACATGAGTTCTCTTTTAAGACTAAATAGATAAAACCTGTATCAGCATCCTCAGCCACCAGCCCAGTGCATGCCAAAGCCTCTCTGAGCAGATTAATTCTGGGTTCTGCACAGCAAATCGTTGTGGGAAATTCTCTGTGACTGCAGTACATTCAGATATTAATAAAATCTTTCTTTGCTTTTGCAATGTATTTATACATAAGTGTGATTTAGAGCTCTGTGTCAAGTCCTCTCTAGCACTGCATTCCAATGACCTGCAAAAAACACAGGGTGTTTCTGCACATCAGGGTAATGCTGATTTAGGGGTTGGTACAATAGCATACACGGGCTATTTTATTTAGTTTCTTGGCATTCATATTCAGAAATTGCTCTATAAAGAAGGGAGGAGGCATTAAAGAAAGTTTAAATGATCTTAAATCACAGTGAAACATTGCATTTGGAACCAACTAAAACATTTGGATAGACTCAAAATTGCTTTTTTTTTTTTTCCCCAGGGACAAATATTTTGTTGATGTATTAAATTTAAAATGAAAATCTGACTGTGACTGTTTTAGTTTTTTGATACTTTGCTTATGTCATCAAAATATTATAGATATTACTCTTGCTGCTGTTGGAAATATCAGTCTTGTCTTGGATTTGGTCCTATGCTCTGAAATCTGGGAGGACTGCACCCAGCATTTCCAGTATAGGGCAAATAAGTGGGGTTGTTTTTCCTTTCCCTTCTCTCATCTTCCTTTTGACTTCTGGTTTTAGGGAATTTATATTTTTATTTTCAAATGTTTTCTATAACTGCAAGTAACAAAACTATTTTTGCAACCTTCCCCCACCCCTTCCAGTCAACCAAACTCTTTCTATTTCAGCACCAGATGTCTTAATAACATTTTATAAAGTTATAACATGAAATCATTCAAGTTGGCTACCTGGCCTTTCCAACACCTCTCTGTAGATTGACGAGTCCAGTTACATTTGGACATCCATTTTAGTGAAACAAACAAACAAAAAAATGATAGGGAAGAAGAGAACATGGGCCTCCACAATTTAACAAACTTCATTTATTTAGAAAGAGTAGAGGGCCATATTATTATTTAATGTTATTCTCTTAAGACTGCTTAGAAGCTGTGTTTTAAGGCACTCTTCTTTCGTTTGAGTTTCTCAACGCTAGGTAAATCTACTTTAGGAAGCACAGCAGCAGAACAAAATAGTGAATTAGATCAATTTAATTTCTGTTTGCTGAAGTAAACATCTCCTAAGGGAAAGAATGAAAAGATTATTTGCTAGAGCTGCACGTCTTGCTTGGTTTTAGTGGTTATGATGCCAAACACCTTACTCCCCCAGGCAGAAAGGAGAGCACTTGGCCACAATGGTGGAGCAGAGTTCTATGATAGACACTGGCCATACGGTGGCTCATGGAAGAGCTAGGAAACAGAAGCTGTAACCATCAGTCATTATTGCCTTGACTTTTTAAGGGTTCTTCCTGTGTAAGCACACGTGCATATCCCTCAACTGGAAGTCACTAGGCAGAATAGTTACTTGGTAATCCACTTACGTTCCAGCTCTAAGGAAGCTCAGCAAAAGAACAGCTTTATTCAAGTCAGCAATCTTCCAATTCCTAGGGTTTTCCCTTAATTTAAAAGGGGATTCTCCCACGGAAATAACAGAATAAGACAAATGTAGAAATTATGAGGTCAAATGCAGGTAAAGAGCCCGATTTGAAAATTATCTTTTAGAGAGAGAAAAACACCTTGCAAGGAAAATCAGTAATGCATGCAGAACTGAAAACAAATCTTAAGAAAACGTTTCCTTGTTTAGCTTCACTGCAAAGAAAAATATTCCTCGTTAGGGTATTAACAAGATTTCTAAGTACCATATCCACTTCATTCTACGCTGTTCTTTTCTACTGAAAGCTGTGTTAAAGCTCTTCCTAGTAACTCCTGCAATTAGTATCTTTGTAGAAATCTCAGAGGACAGGCTTCTAAAAGCAGCATTATATTTTTAGAACCTCCCTGTAATTAATCATCTATCAGGCCTCCTATACAGTTCCACACAACTGCTCTGCAGAAAATATTTCTTTCCTTGAATGAAAAGAACCTTTTTGTTTAAACTTAGTGAAAGAATCACATTTATGTTATAAAATAAGAGTTAAGTTACATTTACTGAAAAAAAAAAAATACCCCTTGCTTATTGGATGATAGAAAATCTGCATGCAGGCAAGCTGCAATGGCAGCAACAAGCTGCTGCTAGAGACCTGCTGGGATGGAATAATGCAAAAAGCTCTGTCAGAGTTCCACTGCAGTGGTCATCTTTTTGAAACGCTATGTTGAATTCAGTATGAGGATAATTGAATATCATCAGATGCAAGTAAAATTTATTTGTCCACAATAAAGAAAAGCCCACATTTCTACACTCAATTCTGTAGCCACAAGAACATGAAATACACTCTTCTGGCTTTGATAGCATCAACAGAAAAAGCAAATATTTAACAGAGAGTGCAATTCCTAGTGAAATACCTTGTCCTAGGGATTTAATATCCTTTTCATCCTCTGGAGTATTAAATCAAAACTGAACATCGTTTTATAATGCATGCTCTTGCTATGTGTTTATTATTTATGGTTTTACTTTATGTCAGAGCACGCGGAGTTCCCTCAGCACATCCCAGGCATCAAAATTTTGGTAACTTCCCATACAACTTCATATTTTAAGGGCAATATGTATGAAGAAAGGCTGAGGGAGTTGGGCTTGTTTAGCTTGGAGAAAAGGCGGCTCCACGGAGACCTCACTGAGGCCTTTCTGTACTCGAGGGGAGCTTATAAACAGGAGCAGAGCAACTCATTGCACAGTCTGATAGCAACAGGCTTTGGGGGAATGGCTTTACACTGAAAGAGGGGAGGTCTAGGTTAGATGCTAGCAAGAAATTCTTCACTCAGAGCTGTGGACATCCCATCCCTGGAGGAGCCCAAGGCCATGGATGAGGCCCGAGGCAGCCTGAGATGGGGGGGCAGCCACCCCACAGCAAGAGATTGGAACTGGGTGATGTTTAAGATCCCTTCCAACTTGAGCTACCCTACGATTAAGACTCTTGCTTCCACCTTTGCTTCCCATACGTGTGGATGTGAAATATCTTTCATTAAGTTTTTTAGAAGATCATCGTGCACAGCTTAAAGCATATTCTTCTGCTCATTCATGTGCTTACACAGTGCCATCTCCCTTTGAGACCTTTTCTTTCCAGAAATATTGGGGTAGGGAAGGAATTTGATTAATTTGTTGTTGCAAATGGTTACAAAGATGAGATAACATATTTGTCAGTAATGAAAAGAAAACAGACTTCAGAACGTAGTGGGAAGGATGAGAAGGTTCCCTAGTAGTGATGAGAGACAACAAATACCTTTTACAGGATGTTGTTAAAGCTGACAGCAGTGTGACTTCATGTTTTGAGCTCTATCTATTCACCTGAAAGTCATGCTCACCCTGGTGTTTCATTTGACATTCTGATAACTCAATAGATTGAAGGGTTTAATTAGATGCTTTTATTTATATTTCAAGATGATGAAAATCAGTTTTCTTCTTATTTCCCTTCACATCCATACCAGAGGTGAATCTACACTTTCAACCTACAGTGAAGAACAACAGTACCAGCCGAAGGAGAAATAAACATGATAGAAGACATATGTTTTAATCTCCCCTTTAAAAAAATTGTTGATCAGAACAGCCGTTGCATCAAACAACCTTTTAAAGCGTACATCTCAAATCATAAAAGGTTCCACCTTGTCCAAACCTGATTCAAGGCTTGCTGGTTCCATTGAAACTCCCTTAAATTCAAAGGTTTGGGGTTGGTCCATATACCTCCTTTTAATATGGTGTATCATTTCAGAAGAAAACAGTATTGCTCTGCTCATAAAGAAGCAAAATTGCTTTTGACAGGTTCTTAGAAATACCAGCCAAAGCATTCACAGGTAAGCCAACAGCCACGTATAGAAAAAAGAACCAAAAACTCACCCAGTTGGGGAAAGGGATCCCTGTTTGTGCAGCCCAGGTGCAAGAGATGCTCTCCTTGCAGCAGCTGGCCCTTATCTGAGCCCAGGGGGCCTCTACCCCTTCTGGTTAAGTGGGGAGCACATGTGCAAACAATTTGCTGTGCTGTCTGGGCCAGGCAAACCCCTTCACCAGGTGTTCAATCACCAGTCAAAGCCCTGAACTAACAGTTCCCCTACAAATATATTTCATAAAATGCATTCTATGGTAGTTCCTGTAATACAAAAAGTAAACAACTAACTGTTATTTATTTGAAATGCTTTTGGTGGTTTTTGTTTAGAGGTTACATTGAAGAACGTGAGATAATTAATATCCACATCACGAGCAATTTCAAGTCTCTTCTCAGTTTCCTCCTGGCACAAATCTTCCACATTTACTATACCATTAAATTGGAGTTTCAGTAAGAATTAGTAAAAAAAAATTGAGATCACTCTTTTCACAATCTCCAGTTATATTTGGTACCACTCTATTTAATTAAAGCATATACATTTATCTACGAATTTCAAAGCTTATATTTTTAAATTAATGCATTATTAATATTTACATTTCCTTATATGTGTACAATCTCTGTCTCCCTCCCCCATCCCCACTATTTTTCTTTACTGGAAATTTTGGTTGTGATAAAGTATTAAGACAGAATCTACAGGTAGCTCAATTTTTAGAGTCCATTGCTTCAGTCATCAAGGAAGGGAGTATATAAGAACAAAACTCAGGAGTAGGATCCCAGATGTCAATATATACAGTTCTCTTGGAGACAATTTTATTCCTCCGGAGCTTAAACCTGTAAAGATATAAGCATAAAAATAAGGAAATTTCTGTCCAAAAACATTTTCCTATGCAGTCTAGTCTAACAATGCTCTTTTTAAAAATATCTGCAAAATAAAATATCCAAAAGATGGCTGCTTCTTTTTCACTTTTAAGTTGTAGCAGCAATTCTAGGAAGTTTTGAATGGCCTTCCCATGCCCCCATATAGATATCTGCTGCATGCAGGAGGGTTTGGGTTGGTAAGTTATAACCCAGGGTTCCATTCTGCATGAGTAATAAGAGCAGAGCCTGGGCACCTGCACTAGCTGTGGAGTGCAGCTGAGGAGCTCTACCTTGGTGTATGCAGCAGCTCCAGATTGGATTAAAATCTGCAGTGTATACAAAAGCTGCAGAGTTGAGTTCAGTAAGAAAGCTTACGTCTCTGAAAAGCATTACAGATAAAGTCACATCTAGGTGTTGTGAAATAGTTTCTCCACTAATGAACATGGGAAAACTGGAGACTAATCTACGTTCCCCCAGTAGTACAAAGGGAGGTCAACAGTGGTAGCAAAAACTCTGTTAATCCTTTTTGGAGGCACACAGATTTCTTATTACACGCTCATATTCAGAGAAAGGAAATACAGTATCTCATGTACTTGATATTTTTGGGATCCTGATTTCCTCGCTGCTGCTGCCATCCCCACCATCACTGATGGTTCTTATTTCTATGAGGTAATCTTCTTCAGATGGCACCAGGAGTTCAGCTGAAGTGTTGTTTGTCTCCAGTATATGAGCTTTGCTGTGTCTGTTTTGTCTGTACAAAATCTAAACAAAAAAGGATTAGAGAACAGAGGTTACTCGATTACTTCAACTTTTATGTTGTTCTTTACACGGCTGAGAAATGAAAAGACAGAAGTTTGGACAGTAGCATCTGGGTTTCCACTTAGCACGTTTCTGCAATTAAATATGATGGACCCAGTGCCTGCCTGCACATAGGTCTCTGATTTTTCTCTGGGACAAGGTGTGGAGCAGCCCTGAGTCCACATGCCCTGGGGAGATGGAGATCCTACAGACTGTGATCAGATTGGGCCTTCTAGAAGCCTTTCTTCTTTATTAGCACTTGACAATTGACAAACTTTTTACATAGTTATGATAAAAAGAGCAATTGAAGAGCAAAGCAGAAGGAGAAATAGAGTTAATGGAGATTGTACAGAAAATATTGTGTCGAGTACTCACAGCACTCCCTCCACAACAAAATATAACAGGCAGTTATAACTGAGAAGCAGATATGCTAGATACAAGGGAAAAGAGCTTAAAAGTCTGATTTTAATGTCTTCCCCAGTGTGTGGGGCTATTCAAGCATGCTAACTAGACTGTAAGAGGATGTGATATCAAGAAAAATTGCAAGGTAGAATATTTTTTCTGTCCTTTTCCTCCCTCCATCGTTCATAGACGCTTAAATGCTGAGCAACGCAAGGATCTTGATCCTGACCACCTTTCCCCATTTAAGTGCTCTCCAAAGCCATTCTGACCACTTTTCAGGTTTTTCAGAAAGTCTTTGGGGGTTAGAGACACTGGAAACAAACTTTAAACTAAATGTTCCTGTTCTTAAAAAGCAGATTTATAGAACTGTTTTTTACTTCACCCACATTGATTTTATGTGGGTTTCTTCCTTTCTATTTTCAAAGTTATGATTATGAATCGTCAGAGTAAGGACTTTTAAACATATTTTATAACATCTCTTTAATTCTTAAGAGGGTGTTCTCTATTTCTTACAGGCGTGTGTGAAACTCCTTCAATGCAAGAACATTATTCAAGTAAGATTACAAGGGAAAAGGAACAAGAGGAGTCCAGTAATGGGAATAGAAAACTCTCGTGTTGGAATAAAGACCTCCAACTCCAAATGAGACATTCTTCCTTGCCTTGTATAAATGTCAGCCAACCATCCCAGTGACTCCAGAAAATTCACCTTTTCATGAGTAATGAATAGTCACATTCCAACAACTCACTTTTTTCACCTCTATTAAAAACAACGTGTATGATTAATGAGATAAAGCAATGACTTACTTTGTATCCTAGCACCTCTGATTCATTCTCCATTGTTTTCACGTGTTCCCAATTCAAGCAGATTTTGGAATTTGTCAGTTTCCATGCGATATTTGCTGGAGGTTGACTGGGAGCTTTAAAAAAAAAAAAAAAGATGATGATAATCACAAGATACAACTTTATATTACACAATCACAAGATACAACTTCATATTAATTTGCATAGTGTAATTGAATGAGACTCTGACATGGAAGTAGCAAATGCATGGGTGATTCAAGTCTAAAAGAGTGAAAAATATTTTCCAGTTCATCATTGCTCTCTTATTAGTCAGAATAAAGATCTATTCATAGCATAGAACCACTTACTGTGAGTTCATTTTGGAAATTAGGCAAAGCCTGACAGCGCCTGACAGTTCAAGTTACATTTGATAGATTTTATTTAAGTATTATGTTGTTCCTATCTATCTTTTAATGGACTAGAGAATGTTTTGCTGTATGGATTTCAGAAAAAAAGTTGAAACTAGGAGCAGAATACAAAAGGCTCGATTTTCATCGGCCATGAGAATAGGCTACAAAGAGTTACACATTAAAGTCTCCATGTGATCCATCATGAAACGTTGCAGGATTTTATAAATTCTCAGTATAATAGGCCGAGGGTAGATTTTCAAAGGGTTTTTATGCCCAAATGCCAGGACTTTGAAAATTTGCCTACGAGTGACAGAAATCGAATCCTGTGTGAACATGTGAAGTTGAAACTGTGCCTTTGAACTGACTGTCTCAGATTTACATCATCTCCATCTCCATGGTGTGCTCCCCAAATCCTGCCTGGGAGGAGAGTGCCAGGGGTGTCAGAGGAAGTAAGGATTTGAAAATAATTGAGAAAAGAGAGGAGAGATCTGGAGAACGGGCTTCTGGTTTGTAAAGGTCCCAGGCCTGACTTTAAAATGTTAAACTTCTGGGATTCTTCTTCACTCCCAACAATTCCTACATCCTGATGGTTAGCATACATAACTCAGGAGGCACTGCAGACTTGGTAATACTCCATCATCTGTTTATTTCCCACACAGAGAGAATGAATCAATGGCGTTTGTTGTTATGTATCCATCTGCTTCTGGACTGTGGAGAAGTTTAATCCACCTCACTGTCTGGAAAAGGAGGTGTTACTGGGTCACTCAGGTGAATCTAAGCAAATATCCTTCCATGAATCCTAAATCCATACTGTATAAAGATTATTTTTGATTTGAATGCATTTAAATACATTCACATGCATAAAACCACAAATTTACTTAATTTTTGTTTGAAACTTCTTTGCTGCTTTCATCAAATGTTTTAGATAAGGAATTTGGACACAAAACATTCATAAGATATAAAAGATGTCAAATTTTTAATTGATTGGGTACTTTGAAAACAGTTTGACGCCCTCAAATATGGGTGAACATCATCTGATTCAAAATCTTTTAACATCATAATTAAAACCATTTAAATTCCCAAACTTTGGGTTGAAAAAAACACCACTGGGTGACTTCCTAAGCTGAATTATCCAGTTTACATCTACAGTCAAGGACCAGAATAGGCAGTACTGGACAGCCCTTTCCCAAACCCACAGTGGTACGCATAAACAAGAACACTGTGAACAGCTCCTTAGATTTAAGATGACCAATCCTTTCCACAACTAACTTCTTATCAACATTATCAAGAACATTTGATAGTCAAGTTAATGAAGTTACTCATGTTTTAGGAAACCCTCGCAGGTTTTTTGAGTTGAAGTTTAAAGTTGCAAAGTATTTCTAATACGTACATCTGTTGAAATATGCACTAGTAATTAAAAAGCAGTGAAATCCCTTAAAACAATGATGACACATAAATAAAATAAGCAGAATAGCTGAGCCTTGTGACACTTCCTTGTAGAGCAGTATACATCATTTCTACTTTCCTAAGCAGTAAACTTACACCGCGATATCAACTTAGACATTAAACTGATCTTAGATAAGTACATTTCAATCAGAACTGCACCTATTTGGCTGAAGGCCCATTGTACTTTTAAGTTTTGCTTAGTCTATACAATAATGCCATGTATAGAACACTAGGAATCTTTGGCAATGAGTGTGAACACAGAGCTATTTGCTTGAAGCCAAAGCTCCTGCTGTATCGTTTAAATGCTCTTGATGTACTATCTCTTCTCATATTGAAAGTGCCTGCATCTTTCAGAAATGAGAGCTTAAAATTTTAATATACGTTTTTAAGTATTAAATAGGTTGTTTTGACTTTAATTTTTAAGTGAACTATTAGCACCATCCTGAGTTTGACAGAAGATGAAATCAATGTAAATCAAAATCAAATTTGTCCCGTTTTTGTTTTGCTTCTTGACTGATGTGTCATCTTTTCTTTCATACAAATATACATACAGATACAGACAATCATTTCCAGAGATGAGTCCATTTTACATTGCCTGTGAGAAAAGCCTTCCTTGAAATTTTACAAAATATTTTCTTTGGCTTTATTTTGACTACATTAAATTTTATCATGAACTCATTTAAGTAGTCAGCTCCTGTCCAGCACTTTCAAGTAATAACCTAGAGTAAATCATGGATAAGAGGACAAATGAGGAGAGACAGAAGATTCCTTTTTTGTGCAAAAGTGTTGATAAATTGGGAAAATGTAGTCCACTGAAAGTATAAAAAAAGTAGGGCATGTGGGTATATAGCAGATTAGCAAGATTTCCTGTTTTATGACTATTTCACTGTTAGTGAGCGTTTCCTTTACAGGTTCTATCCTGCAGAACAGCACTCCTGTATTATCTCAGAGGATGGCCCCATGAAAGCCTACATTTCACATAGCTTTTAATCTCACAAGTAGAAAAGCACATGTTTTTGCTTCTAAAATTGCAAGGAATTTAAGCGGTTACTGATTAAATAGCATTTAAGTGAATGTGCCACATACATTCCCCTCCGCACGGCACAACTTAGAGGACCCCAGAAATATCTGGAGAATTTAACAGTTTCCTTAAAAGAAAAAGAATAATAATAAAAAAATAGAAGCCATAATCCCATACCCAAATCTACAGTTTGACCTGTGGAATATCTTTCCTTAATTGACTTTGAATCTCTTTTGAAATTTTCTGAAAGCAAGTGGCACACTGTTGCATTTGAAAAGAAGATCCTTCCTAATTGTTGCTACTGCTGTAGGAACAAAAACACCCGTATTATCCAGTTTTGCAAGTGTAGAGAATTACCTGAGCACATACGCAGAATAGGGTAAAAGAAATCGGGGCTGATTTCAGTCACTGGGAACTGCAGCTTCCACTGAAACTGAACTGAACGCCAATCTAAATACTACATTAACATCTTGCATACCAGAATCTGAACAAACTCAACGTTGACCACAAAATTAGGAAACAAAGAAGAGACGGAGAAGTTTCTCAGTCACAGACTTCACTGCTTAATTTTATGAAGAAATTTGGGATCCCATTTTCCTCAGTATTGCAACATTTAGCAAGCTGGGTCATGGTAAGCTGAAATGTCACTATCCCACCTGGGAGTCTGCAACATTTGTTGTATAAAATTGAATACTCACGTGACTTTTTAGTGGTGACATTTACTGGGGCACTGGAGGGTCCCATCCCTGCTGTGTTGTAAGCCCGAACTGTTGCAAAATACACTGTGTTAGCTTTTAGGCCTGTGATATTTTTGGCTGTTACGTTCCCATTGACTCTGACTTTACCAGCTGTGCTTTCCTTCGGATCATCGGTCCAATATAAAACCTGAAAAGCCAAAACAAAGAAAAGGCAATTTATTGTTTTATATCAATTACAGGTTTGGCTGGCAAGTAGACAAGCTGCCACTGAAGATTTCAAGGAATACTGGATTTTTCATACTGGATTTTTCATATACAAAACTAGCAGGAAATAAAACCAAGCATGGATATTTATAGAGAAGAAATAAAATTTCAGAAACAGAATACAAATTAAGAAAGCAAATGAAATCCTTATAAAAGTCCAAAAGGAAAACTTTGATAACGTGAGATATTTTAAAAGCTTTTTGGTTTTAAAGTTTGAACAGATTTATAAAAAAAATCATTAAAAGATACAAAGAAACACTTATCTACATCATCGAAGAGGATTTTAATTATTTTGTATCCTGTCTAATTTTCTCTCTGTGACAGCCATTTAGCCATTCTTTGTTTTTTAATGAACATTTGATTTGGAAGGTTTGGGTATTACTACTCGCTGTAAACGGGGGAGAAGCTCAAAGCCTTTCAAGCACACCGCAGCAGAAGCTTTGGTTGGCAATAATGTGCATTCTCTTCTGTAAGGTATGATGGAGGTCCTGTGCGTGTTTGCTAAATATCAACTTCTCCCATCGTGCTCAGGCAGCCCTAAAGCTGTGTAAGAGGAGGGAGGATCAACCTTGTTTTGTGGAATGAAGAACAAGCACAAGTCCTTCTACAGTGGCCATCACAAATGATTAATCTTGAGGTTTTAATTTACATTACAAAAAGGCTGGGTGAGAACTGCAGTCCTGCTCTGTAAATGCTTGTGATTATCTCAGGTAAAATGCTGCTAATGAGAGTCAGGTGAAGAGCTGCATTATCTGCTGACTTGGCAGCAAGGAAAGAAAAACCAGAATACCAATATTGTTGGGGAAGTGATGTCTGCAAAGTGCCCAATCCCAGCCCCAACCCCCATCCCACCTCAACAACAGCAGCAGCAGCTGCTACCTCACCTCATAGCCCAGCACCCTGCCTGTGTGTCTGTTCCACGCAATGGGCTGCCAGGAGACCTCCACCTCTGCCGCAGAGATGCTCAGTGCTGAAGTGCCTGCTGGTGCTATCTGTGGCTCTGGATTGGGAGAGAAAAGGCAGCAAGCGGAGCATTTGTAGTGTCAGAAGGGTGTTGCATCAGAAAATTAGAGAGATTCAAGAAAAAGTCAAGACTTTTGGTGGAAGCAGCCCGGAGAGGATTGGGAAACCTGGTGTGAATCTTTATTTTGCTGCCCGTTTATTGTGGAACAGTAGCAAAACTGTAATTTTCCAAAATTGGTCATAACCTGTAATCTGGGACAGATTTTTAGAGATCATCTGTACTGAGTGGTCTGGGCTCTCTCTATATAAAATGTTCTGAATGTCTCCTGCTTTTTCTCATCCTGCTTGGTGGGAGCTCCTGAGACAAGTGTATTCAAACATGCCATCTACTTAAAGTAACTCTGAAAATCTTTTCCTTGCCTTTGTTCCCTCCAAATCCCCATCCTCTGTCCTGTGTCTCCTGAGAATCTGCAATGAGCAGCTTTGAACAGATTTCTTACCATCCGTATGGAGATCCGCATGATCACACCTGGGACCTATAGGCTCTACTTTACTAGTAAGAGTAACACACTTTACCATCTTCTCCAGAGTAGACGATGGATATGGAGCTCAGGGTCCCTTCTCCTTCATTGTTGTAGACGCCAACTTTCACTTCGAAAGGAGACAGAGGTGTAATGCTTTCATTCCTATACACATATTTACTTGCTTCTACGGGAGCCACCGCTGCTTTTGTCCACGTTGTTGAGCCAAGAGGACGAAACATAACAATATAGCCAAAACCACCTCCATTTTGTAGTTCTTCTGGCACCGGCTGTAGTGACAGGGCAGTCAGTCAATAAGCATTTGCAAGTATACACTGTTTTAATTGAATCTTCATTTTCTCAGAATATTTTAGGAGTATTGATTCAGTTGATTGTGCCTTAGAGAAGATAATAATGTTTGCTCCATCAGTCAATGTAATATTGAAATAAAAATCAAAATAATAAATCTATTGAGGCAATCAATTTAGAAACAAAAGATCTGATCAGCTCCATTAAAGTTATTCTCTTTCAGGCATGAAGTTTTCAAAATTAAAAGCAATTCACTCAGCACAGTTTATAGCTGAAATTCTTCCCCCAAGGGGCGTAGGAACACTAATTTTAAATGATTTTAAAAGAAAGAAAGAGATGGGAAAGGAGCAAATGTATGTAGAGGCACATGTCAGCTGTATAATTGCTTGTGCATATGTAGAGCATATATTTTTTTAGAACAAGGGAGAGTTTGGAGTGCACGAACGTTTTCTTATTTAAGTTTGTTTAGAACAGAAATGTTATTGCAAGCTAACATGACAAAATTAATGTTTCTATTAATAAAATCTCATGTCAAGATACGTATTAATGACTCATACCGAACAGGCAATTACATCGAGACTGTATCCAGAATGAACACTTCTATTTTCTTGGGAAAAAAAAATACTTCTATGCTGGCTTTTCAAAGCAAGAGAACATTTGTAAAACAAGAAAAGAACAGCAGTACATGGAGGAAGGAAGTTTTGCCAGCAAAATTTCATTTATTTTGGATGCTTTCATCAAAGCAAGGTGCCCAGAAAAACAGCCATGAAAAATGGTACAAAGGGCAAAACTGCTGCCCCTGAGGTTGGTCCTGGCTCCTCCATCAGGAGTGCTACTGGTGTGAGAAGGTGGGAGGGAAAAATCAGGGAAACATCAGTCAATTTCAGAGCACTGAATTTATTTATTTCTTCATGAATTACTTTGAATGTGATAGTAAGATTGTCAGATTATAACCCTGGTATGACATACTTAACAAACGTTGTCATCTCTTAGGTGTTTTACAGGCATTAATTCATCCATCTGCCCCCTTCCACTTCCTATCCAGACCCAAGAGAGTTAAAACTGAGAGCTGAGGGTGCAGTGGGGATTGATAAGAGCTCAAGCTACTTTCCAGAACATTTAGTTTGTTTTTGAGGCTTCTGTGACCTCAGATTTAATCAGAATGTTTAGTGAGTTCATCAGAGAAAGCCAGAGAGTCATATCCAGTGTTGTTCACTTATTAATTAGTATTTTTTCCGACTATTTTTCAGGACACGCCATGGAGTCCACCAGGATAATTTGATTGAGATCTCTCAGGCTGTTTTTCAATTTTCACATTCTGCTCCCAAAGAATAGATTGGTGGAGGAGAAGATGAAACACAACAGAGAAAGATGCACATGGAGGAAAACTCAGTTCAGTAAAAGCAAAGTTTCACTCTGTTTGGAGAATGGAAAGGGGAAAGCATGGCACTATTATTTATCTTGTGGAGATTCTGGATTTCATTTTTTTCCTCTGTCACTTCCCTTCCTCTCACATTGGTTAAATGGGAAAGTCATCAGCATACAGGACAACACAGGTAGATCATTCAGCTGATGAATAACATCACTTTTAAAATTAATTAATTTCTTTTCCTGTAAACTATGGACACAAGGTTGGCTTTTCTTTTGAAAAATAATGAAGTCAAGGAAAAGAACAGGTTTTTTTTAATGAATTAACATTTTCCATGACTTATGAAGGGAGATGGTAGTTTTGAAGCCGTGGCCCCAGTTGAGAATTAAATGAAGACCAGGTGCAGCTCGAGACACACAACTTTAAAGTCATGAAAAACACAGAGGTTGGACATTGGTTGTTGGCCATTTCATCAGGCTGGAGAAGGAGGGCTGCTTCCTTCTTTCTGCTCTCCACAATGACCTGCACTCCCTCACTGCAACTTGTAGGATGGTGCTAACGGTTCTGAAATTGTATATTCTCTCCTCTTGCTGGAGTGCTGGAGAATTAAAGGGTTCATCTCCTTTAACACATAATAGGATATGCCTTGTCAGCACAGTGCTCCAGAATGAAAAACATGTAAACAAAAGTATGAAAAACGTTAATGCAGAAAATGGCCAAGCAGATTAGTGTGTTAAGCACCTCCTGTACAATGGAGATAAGAGGGTTATACAGACTTCTAAACATCTTTATAACATGCTTCTTAAGCTGTTTATTTTTATAAATGGTTCACTATACCACAGAAAACTTGCTGTGTATCTTACAGACTGTTTCTTCTCCAGATGCAGGATGAATCTCAGGCTCAGCCCAAGCCAATAGCTGAAAGTCTCTGAATTTCAGCACAGCTGTGATTGTGCCCATAGAATCCCCCATCAGACAGCTCAAGTTAATTGAGTTACCAATTACCTCCCACGTGATGACCAGCTCAGAGCGGCTCCCTCCTCCTCCGCTGACATTCGTTGGTGCCACTGTGGGAACTGGAGGACAAAAAACATCAGGGCTGCAACAGCCACCACTGCTGGGGGTCTCCTCAACTGCAAGAATAAAGCTTTCCTCTCACATGCAGCTACTCTGCCACTCAACATGTGCAACAAGGGCTGCGTTCTATTACAGTGCATTTTAAGTGAACCGAAATGATGTTTGCACATTTTCAGGTTTTTAAGGCTGGAGCCACAGATGTATTTGATACATGAGTACCCTGGTTCAAAAAATTAATTAAAGAAGCTAGTAGCATCAAGTATCTGACATTATTATGCCTCATCAACTAATTGGCAAAATGCTGTTCCATTCAGACTGTAGCTGCAACACTACTGATTTACTAATTATGCATTTGTTCGGTAAACATGTTGTTGGAGCAATATATTAATTTTTTTTAATTGGCTGCATGCTTTCCTTAGGAAATTCAAAACTCATAATTTGCTGTTCTCCTTCTGCCAGGATTGTAAGAGACCCAATGTGCATCGATTGGAGCCTGATTTCCCCAGCGGTGCTCCAAGTGTGTGGCTGCAAAGGTCCATGGTTGAGGTCAAATATGTTGCTGTTGCGGGCTGAAGGGACTTTCATTTGTCTAATGGCTCTTGGTGGAGAGGCCAAGAAAGTATTTCTTGCCTCTTGCTCCATATCTCAATACCCATACTCACCTCATCAGCCTATAAACATTTCTGCTTTCTGGATGCTGAACTGTGATGTGATGGATGGGATTTAGACAGAGCAGCTTTGTTCCTATAGTATAATTTGCAATAAATTTACTTGTGAGGATGATGTAATGCTGTTTTTCTGCTACTGGAGAAGTATAAAAAGAAAGGGACAGCTGCACAACTTACAGAGGCAAAAACCCCCATAAGAGGGCATCTGTATTGTTTACCACCTCCAAACCTTTGCTATTATTTCCTGATGTTTCAAGATTGTTCTTACCTTCAGTCAGCTTCCACTGCCTAAAAATGGTGCTGAGATAAGGCCAAAGCTTTTTCAGCAGCTCTGGCAAGTTTTGCCATGATTGCCCATCCTTCCTCATGTCTTCCTCCTGGTGTTAAGCACAGCTACAGGAGGAGCAATAAAGGCAACAGCAGTTCACATTCCCAGAAAGGTTTGCGAACTGGCTGCCACTTCTTGGCTGAAACCCCCACCTAAATCTTTACCTGACTTAATTCTCTCTAGAAAAGTAGAGATTTTAAGGTGATTTTGTTGTGCACTCAGAAAAGAGAGTGAAGGTGCAAATGGACCTTTTTTGGGGAGTTCAGTGCAGGTGTTCCATTTTGTCACTCACAATCCATGTCTTTGTGCACATCAGAGATAAATAAGCTAAGACTGAAAAGAACATTAAAGGAAAAAAAGTAACAAAATGGATATTCAAGATTACTACTTCGCTGTTTCATGAATCAGCTCAGACAAATTCAGATCATGTCTTAAATGTATTCAGCACTTACTACTTTTGCATGGGAAAAAAACTGATACTAGTGCTCAGCAAAGCCTCAGCTGGGCCACAGGTGAGAAACAGATGAAAGATTACAGTTGAGTGCACCAGAAGAGCCTCAATTAATTCTCTGCTCCATCTTAATGGAACAAACGGTGGCTCATTTGCACCCACAGCTCTACTAATACTTAGATTCTAGCTGGCAAAATAGCCACTGTAACAGCAAAGTTGAAATTCTCCCTTCACTGCTGGTCTTTTGCTCTCCACACAGTGGTGCTGCATGCAGTTTCCTATTCTATTAAAAAATTGAAGACAAGTGTTACTCCTACTACACAAAGAGATGCTTTGAGGCAGAGCAATGGACAGCAGTGAAGGGATTCAGTAAAGGAAACCTGATGTGAGTCTTTCTGTTCCCTTTGCTGAGCTTCGGCTTGCACTAAACTGTAAGGAAATAATGTTCCTTATGCTACTGCCATGATAAATAATAGTAATTTTATTGTTTTTTTCTCTTTCTAGCCCCAGCCTGGTGAATCCTCCCAATAAAACTGATGAGAGCTGTTACTGATTGCATAGGTGGTTTGCAACACCACACTTCACAAAGCCCCAAGGCAACATCAGTGAGAAAGACCCTCTCAAGACTAATTTTGACTCCATGATCAATTGTGTGTTGGAAAGCATATATCTGTGATGCTCTGTGGGGAAATATAGAAAATTCAGCCTCTTCCTGTCTGAAGCTTTTCTTTAGCCTTCCGTTTCCACACTGCCCTTATTTCTCCCATGTGAAAGCTTCCTGGGGTTCTCCTGAGAGAGGAATGGGTGCACATCCCCTCTCCACCTGAGCACAGGATTGGTCCCTGCTGCAGGCTGACAGCTCTCCAGCCCTGTGCTGGTGAGCAGCCTGCAACCCTCTGCATTGCCATACTGGCCAGGTGGTCCTGACTGCTAATGAGCCTCATTTGATTTCTCCCTCTGCACCTGGCAAGCAGACAAAATCTATCAAAATTGGTGTTCTAACATTCAAATAGTTTTTTCTGGCACCAGTAATCAGAAGCATCTTTTACTTCAACAATAGGAAAAAAAAACCAAACCCTTTCTTATTAAATTTAAATCAACTGATTTAATACATTTTGAAGTAATTCTGCCTTGGGAAAAATATGGCAGGTAGACAAATAATGTGGTGGGTATTCTGAGAAGTAGATGGATCTGCCTCTTCAAGACTGTATGCACTTAAATTGCTCCAAAAGAAATGCCTCCTTTTTATGGAAAATACAACAGCTACAAAGAGCACAATAAGACTACTTGATAGAGCAACATCTCACGTAAAAAAAAAATAATTTCAAGACAATCACTGCCTCTAGCTATGTATTTTTTGCCTGTGATGAACATGAGCTTGCATGTGCTCATCAAAATCTACACCAGCAGAGGTGACCACTGTCACCATTGCTGTTGCCACTGCTCAAACACACCACCCACCCTTCGCTGTGGTCACATGCACTGTTTGTCTCCATAAATGTTCAGCAAGCATAAATGAATGTCAGTGAGTGTCATTTTTTCTGCATTTCACAGACCTTTGCTTCATACACACCATTCCGTCAGACTGCTCCTCTGCTGCCATCTGCCACATGGCAATAAAATGTAACAGAATACTGGTGGGAAGGTTCAACCTCTGCTGCCATACCACCAACATCTGCCTCTGATATCATGGAGCAACATAATAAAATAGGAGGCATTACTTTTGGAGCAGATCTCGCATTTTCTACTGTATAATCTACAGTATTAAATTTTGAGTTCAGTCTTGAAATGCAGCTTGCCAAGCTTCAGCACATGGCAAATGAGATAAAAAGAGAGGAGAAAGTGGATTGTAAAAGCTGCTTCCACTTCACTGCTCTCCATCCTACAGGTGTTGGTTTTATGGGTGGGAGAGAGTTGATACTCAGGGGGCTGAGAGAAACATAAAACAAAGCAAAGGTTTGAGCTTCAAATAAATTGTACCAAACAGAGAAGGTTAAAGGACTGACAGTGTTGGTCATCCAAGAATGAGCTTTCTTCCCATGAGGTTCCAAGTCCCGGAAGATAAATGTGTAAAGGTTAGACAGACTGATAGGAAAGATCCTGTTCTGGAGTCAGTAGAAGCTATTAGCCTCACTGGGCTTTGGATGTTGTAATTTATTTCCTCCAGTTAAAGCCAATATCCTGTCTCCACTGATGTTCAGATATCAAGCAGCCTAAGCAGCAAAGGCTTTATGTGCCAGAGAGCTGGCTTTATCATTTTTTGTTCAAGTCTCTGAGCAGAGTACAAGCACACTTATAACAGGAGGAAAACAGAAGTTGCTCCACAATTGCTTCAATGAAAGCTTGCATTCAGGCATGGGCGTTAGACGCAGTTGGGGGTGTATAAAAGCACAGCCCAGCTCCAGCCTTTATTGCTGGCTCAGGTGATTTTGTAGCTGGAGAAAAATGCACGTGGTATCAAGGCATGTCCAAGCATCACTCGCATCAGTATTGCAGGTCAAGGAGACATAAGAGCCACAAATCGGTAAAACACCAAAGAGGTATTTAAGAAACTCTGAAGTAGAGAGGCTTTGCTTCCACAAACCTCTCACAGTAGCAAACAGGCAATGTACCTGTGCTGAAAAACCTAAGAGAAACCAGGGATTTACCTGCTGCTTTGGTTTTCAGTAGAGCTGATGGCTTGCTTGGCTCCCCAGTTCCAACACTGTTGCTGGCAACCACACGGAACTCATACTCAACCCAAGGGCTTAAGTCAACCACTGTTGCTTTGTGAGTCCTACCATTGAGGACTTCAGGAACTAAAAGTAAAATAAACATGTCAATGAAACAATATTTTTGGAGTAATTAATGTTATATGCATAAAATACAAGGCAACTCTCAAATCATTCACCTGTTGAAGCTGCCTGCCATCCAACTGAGAAAGGAGTCCTTGTCTGAATGCTGTAGATCTGGACTGGACTATTGTTATCTATTCCAGATTTCCAGGATAACACAGCAGTAGTGCTAGAAATATGTTCAACTCTAACATCCTCTGGTGGGCCTGGGGGACCTAATGCAGAAAATATTTTAAGATAAATGTATTTAAAATAGAAGACAACGACTGAGGATAATCAAGAGTGCAAGGTGGTACCTTGTACAGACATCTGATTTCTACTAATGGCTACAGGATTTGCTCCCATCAAAGAATTTCTTTTGCTGTTGACAGTAGAAGGATTAGCTAAAATTTCAATCTTATCACTTAGTTGATCATAGAAAGTGATCTTTCATATTATCTCCAAAGAGTGGAAGATGACCTGGTGTCTTGATTTTTGCCAGCCTACATCATGACCCAGAGATGCCCAGCAAGGAGCAGGTGACACCATTCTTTTGAAAGAAGAGCACTTCCCTATCCCCTGCTCTGCTGAACTGCATAGCAAGAAAGAATAACCTCCAAAAAAGGCCAAGGCACAATTGCACGGATCTCCCACTGAGTTACCGAGATCTTAGACTGTCATCCTAGCACTTTTTAAACAACAGCTGATGCTAAGGAATACTAATTTCTCCAGAAGATATGTGTCTACATTTAATAAACATACCTCTTACAATTATATCTACTGCTGTAGATTGACTGTCTAAGGTTGTTTGCACCATGCACACATATTTCCCAGTATGATGAAGTTGAATATTTCTTATCATCAAATCTCCAACAGATTCCTGGAGATACAAAGAAAGTAAACTAATCACTCACAACGTGCTTTTCATACTGGACATTTTTATAAATTGCTCAATATTAATAAAGAATCCAGCTTTTAAATTAAAATATTCATAGCTATCATCAGTTTTTCTCATGTGGACATTTTTATTATGGCTTCACAAATAACTCAAGTGCCTTTATGAAATCTAAGAAAGAAAAATAAATGGCTGCAATCCTTTTAAAGAAACAGAGATTTGCCACGCATATAAATAGTGATGGAAAAATTATGAAAAATGCTTGTGTGGCCTAATGACTGTGGCAAATAGATTCATTAAGCACTAAAGAGTCTTAAAAACTTACTCCTCCAATTCTCTCAAAATGATGTATTCCTCTTTTGAAGTCAATTTTGTTGCCATTGAATGACCAGGAGAACGCCACAGCAATGGAGGGGTCATGAGAAACCTGGCATGGAAGGACTATGCTTTCTCCAACTGTTACATCCATGTTAGAAGGTGGAATAGTAATTACAGTCCTTTCTGTGGAAACAAAACAATTTCCTTTTTATTAAAATGCTTATAAAAATAGTAGATCTTGAATGAGCTTTGTACCATTGGCGAAATGATGTAAAATTGGCCCAGATGTTCCATAATAAAGAAGATTATATCTAATATGGTGATGACTTCAGAGCACTCTCACCCATGTGCAGCCTATTACTTCTGCAGTATCGATACGAGCACTCTGTGTGCTCTGAGAGTGAGCAGATGTCAGAGGCAACACGCTAAATTAGTCATATGTTACTCCGTAAATCCCATCGTCCGTAGATATGATTTCAGCTTAAAACGTGCAGAATTAATTATTGAGACTGTTAGAAATATACCCACAGTTCTTCAGGTTTGAAAACGCTTCCTTATAGGAAACTGCAGCAAAAACAAAATTGGCATCCATCTCCGCTTACTGTATATACAGTGAGATCTTTAATCTACATTCTTAGCAGTAGTTTACTGCAGAGTAGCTTACACTACAGCCTCAAAAAAGCTATCTCAACAGACAGAAAAAATATCTATGTAATCTTTTTTAACCCCTTAGACTGAGAAATAAAGCTGCAGATCTTATTAAGGGAACTAGTAGTTTGCTGAACGGGAAGGAAAGGGGTTTATATGGCTTCATTTTTGTTGTTATGACTGGCAGATAGATTAGAGATAACAACCACTTTGTTGTAGCAATTCCACTGAATAAAGCTTTTGTGCATGAAAATGTTATAAAATGGTGAGAATTGAGAGGCACATGAATAAAATGAGAGCAGAATCTATTCAACAGTATTAATGCGTTCCGAAAATAACATGAGAGGAGGAGAAGAAACCTTGCAGGAGTCGTATTAGTTTAGTGTTCATGCTGGCTTAACTCTATCTGTTATAAATGCATTCAAAAATTCAGAATTTTGGTTACCAAGGCTATGATTCCAAGGGGTTGGTGCATGATAGGGCATCCAACACTTCACCTTCAAGTACATTTTTGTTCAGATTGTTACCACCATTGTAGTAACCAAATAATATGTAGGTGCAAGCAGGCAATATGGACTGAAGCTTGATGGGCTTCTTCCCAGCATCTGACCTGCAGTGTTGGAGTGACTGTTACAGCAGTGGTCAAGAAACAGCAAGGTAGGGTGGTGTATATTCTGCCAACTTTTTGAAACAAAAATCTCCAGTTTCAATGACGTGCCTGCTGTAGATATCATACACCTTTATCAAAGGAAATCAAAGAGTTTGTCTGATTTCTATTGCTATAGGCCAATTAGGTGATTTTTTTTCTTTTGGATTCTTTTGGAATCACTGAGAAGCTGACTGTCAAAGGTCCCCATCATCTGGAGTCCAGATTTAGAGCACTTTATTAGATTTCCCTGTGTATTCTGATTGCTCTTCATGCAAAACCACCATCATGGCAGATCCATCCATTTGTCTGAAGTCAAGGACTGCAGAAATGTGAAAGCCTCAGATGACTGTCTTGAAGATACTTGATCATTAAGTTAAAGCAATCTCTCCCTCTCCCTGGAAGCAGAGTGTCAGTTGCAATAAATTCCAGATGATTCAAGGGCCATACTCTCTGTTGGCACAACTCCACTGATTTCAGCACACACTGGCAAAGAACTTGGCTCCATAAATCTCAAGCACAGTAATTCCATTGTGAAGTACAGTTAACTTTTACAGAATAATGTTGAAAAGTCTCTAAGAACTACAGAAAACCCCCACAAACTTTTACTTTCCTGCTCTTATTCTCCAGCGCTTCTTTTTCCCACAGCTGAAATAGATTACCATGAAAAACACTTGAGGTAAGAACTGAAGTAATGCTGTGTACATTAAAAGAAGAGTAAAGGAAGAAAGAAAGAAAGAATTCCTTGGTATAAGATAAAAACTGGAAAGATGGTTCTGTGATAGCTGGAACTGTCCTTTGCCACCTGCAGATGGAGAAGCATGATCTGGCCCCCAAGCCCATCATGTCATCCTCCAAGGCCATCCTGTGACAATCTCTCCATCCTTAAGCCTATAAACACTGTGCATCTTTACAATGAGCTGCTGAAGGCAAATAAGTCGGGAAGTAAAGAAACATTAATGTCTGGATAAGAGTGAATGGTTGTTACAGGCTTCAGGCCACTCAGAGAGACTCCCAGGTCCCAGATGAGTTCTCTGCTGACTGCTATGAACTGCTGCTGGTGTTTTATCTGTCCTGCTTAAAGATGACATGAGAATGCCTGATCTGCGTTGCATTGGTGGCAGCCTGAAGGTACCCCTGAATTCTGCCACCACAGTGAAGCTCCAAACCACAGCACCTACTCCAGGGATGAAATTCACTTTGTTTGCTTTGGTCCATTAAGCTTTAATAAAGCTTTGCACCACTATTGAATTTTCCATGTCAAATACTCCCTATCCTTCAAACTCCTCTTTAAAATACCTGCCCTTCACAAGCCCCACCTCACCTCTGTTGCCAGAAGAGTTAACACTACCTCAATTTGTAACTCCTACTTCTGTGCACTGGATGGCTGGTCACCAAGATTGGTGCATTTTAACTCTTCTGCTATGCACTGTGTACAATTACAGCAGTCTATAAATAAGTAAAACACTACAAATGAAATCAATTTTATTTCTATGGAAAAGTTGGAGCAAAACTAAGCAAGAATGATAGCAACAGGATTGCATAGAATTTATAATCAGATTCAACAGTTATGTTCTGAAATCCACAGAATACAAATAGAAAATGGTGCTCCATGCAGTAAAATGTTTAAGACTCCTCCAGAGTCAACGGGGCCATCAGTTTGCTGGGTGGGAACTTTTTGAAATTTTTTTAATCAGAAAGTTCCAAAATTATTCTGATTGCCTCTTAAGGTCACTGACATTATTTCTTGTGCCATTTGATTGTACTTCCAAGAGATCTGAAATGAGATAAATGCAATCCTGTTATGAAACAGTATTAGATGAATTGAAAATCCCAGAGATCATGTTAAAACCTATTGAATTCCTCCTTTTTAAGAGTTTTTTAGGAGTGCTAGCAAAAAAAACCACCCTATTTTGTTATGAGATTATCATCCTGTTGTGTCTTCTGTTCTAGCCTGCTCATAACCAGTGGCATCGCTGACGCAGAGTTGTTCACTTGTGTGTTATTTTCTGCTTCCTTTATGGAGCTGTCTTTAAGACGACCACCTCAAATACTTTGAAAAGCCTCTTACAGGCTCACGGCTCTACATTATCTATCTATCTTGTTTAGCAACTTCAGATGTGTATTAAATGGCAAGACCCATTCCAAAGGAGAAAACAGCTAAGATGGTGCGAGTGCTTGAGGTATAATAAAGATTTCTCACACAAAGAATAAACAACTCAATGAGCAGCAATAAACTTAATTTGCACATTAGATATGCTTTTCCAAGTTCTGACATTTCAGTTGAAAATAATGCTGAAGCAACGAGGCCTATAATTGAACAACCAAAACTTCTCCAGAGGGGAAACAAAAACAAATGTTCCCTGCAAACAAGATCAGTTTTATAACATGTTGTTACTCAGTGTTTTAATAAACTTCCTAAATGCCAAACAAAATATTTTTTTTCATTTTTTTTTAAATGGGATTTTTTCATATTGCTCCATTAGGATGTATACGTGGGGTAGCTGTAATGGTGTCTAACTTCAATGAAATCAGAGCCACCTTAACCCTAAAGTTCTTGGTGTATTCAGGGCTAGTTGTGCTGTAACATCAGCTCAGATTACACATTGCAATGCATCAATGTTAATTGCTCTTTTATAGTATGAAAACATACTATACAGTAGGTCAGGAAGAAGGACATTCCTGCAGGCTAGAGTAAATATTCTGAATTCATTGAAAATGAAAATATTAAGAAAAAAGGCAGTTACAAACTGCATGTAATAATGTGCTCTCCTTGTAACTGCAATCATTAACGTTAGCTCTTTTGCAAAACTGAAATATGTTTACTACAATCTCACAAGTTCCACACTTTAACTTTTCTTTCTCATTTAAAATCAACAAATATGAATACTTGCATAAGAAAATATCAGTACTGAAAAGATCATGCAGGAAAAAAGAGAAAGAAAAGACACTGTTTGCCTTAGTTTTCCTTCTTTTCTTCCCCTCATTGATCAGACATCAGAGGATACAGAGCACAGTCATTACAAATGCTGCTCACAGGAACAGCTACACAAACAATATCTCTTTTTATGTCCTTCAGCTCTGGACTGGCCCACCTGAGAGATAAGTTTGTACTAGCACTTTTTACTAATGGAGATGGACCATCCATCAGTGCTGCAAAAACTTGAAGCAAAAGGCTGCTTCGATGTGATAGACTTCAATGTTTCCCACAATGCATTTATCTGTGTTTCAAAGAAGGGTGGAAACTGCTGCAGGGAGGTAACCCGTGTGGAGCAGCACTGCCCTGGAGCACAGCCAGGGTGTGAAGTCACACCAGCAGCCCCATTGCAGCCCCTTATAACTGCCCATACTGAGAACCTCAAAGAGATGCTCTCCCTGTAAGGGTGCCAGAATAGCACCCAGCAGCTGAGTGGGTGGCTTCAGGATCTGCAGGGATGCAACAAATGCAACACAAATGACACATATCTGTGTCATGATGAAGGAAATAAAAGCACCTAATATTCAGATTAATTCCTAATGCCTTATTTCATTTTACACCTATTTTATAGTCTCTTCTGCAGGCTCAAATGTGACAGAAATTAAAAATGAGCAGAATAAACGCATGCAACAGGGGCATCATATTGGACCTGTGTTGTGCTAACCTCCGGATGCCCGATGCCTGCAACTTCTAAATAGTACTGCAGTGCAAAACATCACTATTAATGTTACTGTGCATTTCAGTTGGTATCTTGGGAGACCTCTCTGATAATCACACTGATCTGCTGTGGTCATGAGGTTTCTTTGCTACAGACATCGCTTGTTTTCAGCTGTAAACTGCAAGGAAAAACCTCTCAACAGCAACAGTGATTGGTATAGCCTTTGAGCATCCCAGCAAAACAAAACCAAACCCCACACTTTCTACTATTCACAAAGCACAAAGGAATATACTAAAGTACCTTTCACAATCAGGTTCCCTGAATTTCTGGCAACTCCAAACTGATTTGTTGCTATACAAGTGTACACCCCAGCATCTGATTTGGTGATGTTGTAGAGCCTGAGACTGCCATCCTCCAGTAAGAGAGCCCTGGGAAAACATACAAACAAACAAGCAATAAAAGAAGAATAAGAAAAAAAATCTTCTGTTACAGGAACTGCAATAAAAATGCAATCCTTCTTTTAATATTTAAATGCTTCCATTATGTTTCTTTTCTCTTTTACAGCAAGCTGGATATGCAGCAACTAATTTTCACCTCTGCTTGTTATTGATTTCTATATTGAGAATGTTATATTGACATACTGGAATTGACCATTAACTTATCCAGATCGCTTGTAGTAAAATTAGGAGTCTCAAGAGAAAGAAGGAAGACCCAACTTTTTATCTAATTGCCCTGTATTTTACCATGGGGGGCTTTCTTTCCAGATCCCAATGCTGAGATGCTATACTAATGTTATGTCTGAGGCCAGCTGCCCGTGCAATTTTGTCAGGATTATTAAAAGACATTAGCAGAGTAGCTAAGATGCTGAAATGCCATCTCACAAGCCAAGGAGCCAAATCAAATACACTGTTGTCTCCCAGGGCCCTCAAATCACCTTGTTAGTCACTATATTGTTCACATAAGTTTGCAGAGGATTGGGTAAATTGCATTTAATAGTAATTTCAGAACCACTCCTGAGTTTTGAGGACAAAATTAATTTTTAAGCTTGTTTACATGCTTCTTCATGTCAATGAGACACCTTTCGGATGCATGCCAGCAAAGTGCTCAGCGTGAATTTTCTGTAGGTAGTTTTCTGTAGGTAGGCTTTCACATTAGGCCTGGGACCTCTTCCTGTTACATATGGGGACAACAATTCACAACTCAGGGATTTCTTTCGTGAATATACAGAAATGGAATCGTTAGGCAATGAGCTTTAGGTCAGAATGACATTATTCCATAAGATTTTCTCAATTCGATGTCAGTTCTTCCATCCAGCTGTTACTCTTGGTAGATGTTGAAGCTTTTGATAACGTTTTGAGTTCAGAAGGACAGTGGGATGAAAGATCCTTGAATCTCATGAAGATGGGGTCGGGGTTTCAGTGCACAGCCTTTCCTGCTAGTAAGGCCCCTGTGTGTGCACACTCCTTAGTAGGCATCAGAGAATCTGCACTGCACAGGGATGAGCTGCACTCAGACATCACGCTTTGCTGGATCTGACAGAATGCAGACGTAAGTCATAAATCCCCAGGAAAAGATGTTTCATTCATTCCAGTGCTCACAGAAGCACTGCATTATTCTTTTATATTCCCCTTTTAATTGACATTTAAATCTAACACAAGAATTCTTTTATAAAAAGAAAATATCTAATTCATGCATCACAACTTGGGTATTTAATATTTATTACTGACAACATAAGATTGGATGATGCAATGAATTATTAAAGGAAATGAACAATAACAAGAGCAGTAGTTGAAGCTGGCAGTACTATCATAGCTGTTAAATCACAAAAACCATCACAGCACCTTTCTGTATTCCTCTCTTGTATTTACATGCTTGTAGCTATATGCATAACACACATCAGGCCTTGTTCTTCTTCCCATTACCTGTTTTCAGCCTCAGCTGAAGAAGTGCCAGATGTGGGTTTCAGAACCTGTCCTGGAGCAATGGGGCCAACCCATCCTGCACTGTGCCAAGGATGCAGAGTGGGGGCTGAACAGAGGTGATGTAGTGCCCACCTGATGAGGGGTGATGAGGGGAGAGGAGCTGAGAGGAAAAAGGATTCAGGTTGGAATGAAAAATCTTTGTTACCTTGGCAATAATCACCACTACTGCAGTGGTTGCTCGCCTGCAATTTGGAATATGATGAGAAAATAAGTTGGGCTTTAATAATATATCCATATTAAATTGGAGAAGAGCAATGAAGTACACTCTTCAATATAACGATGACTCAACCAAGTAACATTTTCAGATATGGATGAACAAGCAAGAAAGAATTTAACCTTTCCACTGGCATCACAATGCTGTGCATCAAACCGGGGGCTAGGAGTGCATCTCCTTGGTGCCCTGGTTGGCTGATGTATGGTGGCTTTATCATATAGCACCAACAGGTACTCAGATGTGATCAGCAAATGTTCACAGATTGGATACCTGATGTATAAGCTATCATGAGCCAGTACAGTGTCTGTCTCACCTCCAAATGCTGACGCCCTGTTATTTTAACTGCAGCTGTATGTAAAAGCATTAGGCACAAACTGGAATCTAGAAGTGGGAATGAGGAAAAGAAGACAATGCCAGTCCCCAAAATCTTATACTGTAAATATCTGGGAAAAACAGTCTGAAGAAATGCAGAATAATAAAGGAAGAAACTTTGAATGCACAAGCTCTGTGCTGAGTCCTCTACGGATTACTGGTTATGGTTTTTCCATGGAAGTTTAGTGATGCCTGGCTCAGATTTCTTTTTGTGTATTCTTTGTTAGGAGCTGGGATCTGAATAATTCACAGCTTTGTGGTTTACCCACTACCAGGGGTTGATACTCCAGTGCTGACAAGGCAGTGTTTGATCTGTAGAATTGTTGTTCTGAAACAATACTTCCACAACTCGGCGAGTTGAGATAGAATGGTTGTTTCAATGGATCAAAACAGAGCTTGGCAGAGATGAGCCAGGAGCTAATAAAAGCTCCAGAGCAGTGTGAAACCTGGCAGAGGTCACGTTACCTGAAGACAATTAGAGAGATAGTAGTACATATGATGCTTGGGCAGAATTTATGTAAAAGCAGAATGGAATCTGGAGTAATTGGCTGGCAGAGAAGAGAATTAAAGCAAAACAAAGAAAAAAGTAATTTACAGATGTACCGAGGTCTGTGTCAAGAGAGGGATGAGAAAGCAAAGCACAGCAGAAAATCAACATGATGCGTTTTGAATACAAGGGAAAAAGCTCTATGAAACACTGACCCCATTGCCACGTACAGCAAAGTTGCCATAAGGTTCCTCCAAGCCACGACTTTATGCTGTGGGTGGGTTCAGAGGGGCTTCACTTTGTCCTCTTCCATTTGTCTTTCAAATTACAGCACTGCGCTTCTGACCGCGATGGGAATGTTTCCTTTAATGGGCTTCGGATCAGGCTCTAACAAACAATTTAAGAAGAAGCTGTGAAATGCATGTCTCACCTGCTGAAAGGCTTGCTGAAAACCGCTACTTTTCACAACATTTTGCACTGTGTGAAGGCTATGGATAATAATTCTTACCACTTGCATCGGGAGACAAGGTAATTTCAAGTAATGAGACAAGATAGAAAAGTTTAACATGTTGGATAGAATGCCAGTGGAATATTTTCTCTGCCAGGAAAATGGGACTTTACTCAGTGAGCAAACAAGGGTTTGCCAAGGGACAAAAGCTGAAAGGTCTGCAGTGAATCTGGTGAATGTGTCCCTGCTATGGAGGAGGAAATGCAATGAACTGCTTGAGACACAGCTGCTCATGAAGTCCTGCTGCAGCAAGGGATTGCTTGGGCAGAAGCCTAAGTCTAAACTGGCATTTCTGAGTTACAAAGTGCTTAAGTACTTAACAGAGTGCTCTAATGCTGGTATTTCTGCCTGAATTATGCAGGTTCTATCTCTGGGTAAATAGCTCAATCAAGCAAAGATGCTATGAGGAAAAGACGAATAGAAAATTCAGTGATACAAACACATAGAAAGTTCCAGCACACAAGGGCTGGTTGGAAATACTCAGAAATATCATTCCCCATGTAACAAGCCTGGGAACCTACCCCACAGAGGTGGATATGGTGGATGAAGTTCCAGTGGATCATAAGAACATAAGGTAGCCATAAAGCCCAGTTCCAGGACACAGCTCTCCAATTCCGCAGCCGTTCCCATGGAAGAGGTGAGAGCAGGGACTCACAGTTCTGTCCCAGCACCAGGTGGGCTGCAATGCGGGTTTGGTTCCAGCAGCAGTGCCTTTCCAAGCAGGATGAAAACCACCTTCAAGAGGGGATCCAGAGCTCCTTGCATTTCTGTCAACCTTCAATCACGCAGCAGTTTGGGAGAAGTTTCTCCCCAGTTTATTAAGCACAGTGATGTCCTTTTGTTTGTTTTTAATCTACTAATTTCATGGGATTGATCCATGTCCTTGTCCTCCTTGAGTGACTCCATTAACATGCAAGATAAGTGCAGAAGTGAGAAGGGAAAACAAACAGGAGACTCAAGAGTCAAAACTCTGTCATGTTCAAAAAGAAGAGACTGCAATGCTTCTGCAGAAGACACGAGACTGGGAAGAAGTGAAAGCTCATTAAAATTGTCACACATACTTTTTAGGTAAAGAACTTGAGAAATCAGGCAGGGACGATAGATACAGCTTTTAATTAACCAGGCCAAACAAACCATCTCTGAAAGCGTTGCCTCATGTGAACAAAAGATTGTTGATGGCTATTTGCTTTGATCTTAAGGGCATGAAAGAATAATATGTATTTAACAAGGCTGATAGAAAAATAAAATCTGAGAAAAGAAAGAGGTGTCAACTCATTAGATTTTAAAGAGCAGCAGAGGTAATTTTGCACACAGCTGTATTGTTCAGCCAATCCATGTTAGAGAGGTACGATTCTAATTCATGGATGTGAATTGCATTAATTCAATACAGCAAAGGTCTTTGAAATCCCCATCAAAATCAGTTGAGCTGCATTGGTGTAATAGCAGGGGTGATTCAAACCTATGCCTGCAGATATCAGCGCTGCCAGTATTATAGTTATCTCTTCAAGGGCATAAAATAATTCCTCTCCAAATAAAGTAACCCTGATACTTGATGTACAGATTCACCCTTCTTTTCTCCTGTCTGCCTCCAACATCAAGTGTCTGACACCTCGTAATGTTATTGAAGCCATCACTGTGGCACTGTGCAGATAAAAAGGAACACGCTGGATCTGATGAAATCAGAGGCAAAGTAATTTTTATTATCTGAGAGATCCTATTTGTAACTATATCTTCTCAGTCTCACATTGGTGCTCGAGAGCAAAACCACTCTTGATTTCATAGGCTCTGAAAAGCCACATTGTTTATACATTTCTAGTGGGTATGCCAGCAGTCACCGAGACAATAACTGACTCTTCCAATTTTGCAAAGATTGGTAAAGCACGAGGGAGGCTGAATTAAAAAGTATGGGGGGAAGCGAGCGAAGGGCAGACGCATGAGCACAGCTCTCCAGTGACTCAGTTCTTACTGATTTATGCAGATGTAAATGTGAGTAAAGTTTGACTGAGTGAATGAATTGTACCTACGGATGACAGCTCTGGTATTTTTGAAAAGGTCCCACCGAGTCCCATCTGAGATCCAACTGTCTGTATTATATGTTAATGATCTTTGTACCTGTTTATCTATTCAGAGTGTAATTTGTATGCTAATAGTACTGCCATTTAATAAACTACGCTTAAACGAAGATTTTCCTTATCTGAACAGCTTCAAAGTTGACTGACAATTAACTGGAAATAAAATAAATACCATTAAAATCCATGTTAACTGTTTAGATCAAAACAAAATTACACAATCAAGCTGAATAGTCTTATTGAAGTATCTTAGAAAAGAATGCCATTAGCAATGGTAGAAGGTGTCAGCAAAACACTGTTACTATTTTCCAAAATCTCTCACTGTTCCTAAAAACAAACATTATTTTTGCATAGAATCTCTGCTATTTGAGATTGCACATATTTATGTTATTCAAATATATACAGGCATCTGAACTGAATTTTATGCCATCATGAAGCTTCAAGACAAATTATAATATTTTCAGGAGATGGCATTCCCATTAGCATAAAATAGTTATGGTTGCTAGGCCCTGTTTTTCAGATACTTGAGTGCTAAATGTGAGGCAGATGTCTTTATGTGACGGCCAAAGGAAAAAAGCAGCAAAACCATCAGTCTGCAGCTCTGTCTGAAGCTATTGCATTACTGTGTCACCAGTCTTGTAGCTGAGGAATCCTGGGCAGCAGCACCTCTATGTGTATGGGAAAGAAAGATGTGCCAACCAAGTAACTGGGTTAGTAATGAAAGAAAACAAAAGATCAGTGCCAAAACCGCTTCCATCCTTCCAGCTTTCTAAATCACTGTGATAGTTTTAAGCTGCTTGTGAGCCCTTTTATCCCCAGTCTGCTGCACCAAATAAACATGCACTGTTCTGGTCTTCTCCACATGGAGAAATGGGACTCATGTCGTATTACAAGATATGGCTCATTTATGGCTCTTCTCTCCTATGTCTGTCCTTGTCCTGTTTGAAATTTGCATCTAAAAAGCCAGTGCCATGAGATGTCAGATGAACTTGACTGAGACACGAGCTGCACCCCAGCAAGCACAGCCAAAAAGAGATATTTCTTGGTTATAGGTCTACCTCATGGGCAGGGCGTAATGAAACGTAGCATTTACATACCTGTACATCAACATGACAGTCATAGCTCACAAAAATAAGTGATAAAGAAATACAGTAAAAAGGAAAGGACCAAGAACCGGACTTCACAAATTCTGTGGTGAGAACCCACATAGAAATTAAACTGAATTGTCAGAGAAAAAAGTTTGCAATATTTTCTTTTTGCTGGCAAGTTCTGTTGCTTTTAAGAGACCTTTACATCAGAGAAAAGTTCTTCCAGCACAGGATGGTATGCCCACACTAATAGTACTCAATCTAATCCCACCATTAATCATTATTTTTATGATTCAGATCTTATCAGAGGCAGCCATTCATACAACCAAATTCACTCCAGATGTAAAACTAAGCCCTTAATGTGGGACTTAAGTAGAATTTAAACAGTACATAAGGCCCTGAATTACCCTCTGTGTGGGAGTTTAATTCACTTAGAGAAATCTTCTTCCCTCTCTGCTTGTCAGAATGTATTTCAAAAATAAAAGTACAATAAAACCTGCAGTTAACTTCAAATTGTTTTGTATATACAAGTGGCAAGTGACACCAGGTACACAGTGTGGTACTGGCTTGTTTTCACAGATCCTGAAGCAGCATGCTTGCGTGCATGCTCACACATAATAGACCTGCAGTACTGGGGATGCTCTTGCTGTAGCATGTTCTAATGTTGAAGCGATTAATTTTTAACAATCACATCAGGAAAGGGGTTTTGGAATGAGTTGTTTTAACTCCCTAGTGAACAGGTGAACTATTCCTAAGACGGCCCCAAAACCATGTTCTCCTCCACTGAGGAGCTCTGGCTGCTGCTTTACATTTGACTTTCTCTCTGAGCTCATCCCCTGAATCCCTCTGCTCTACTCAGCCTGACTGCATTCATCTTTGTTGATCTCAACCTCCACACCAATGGCCCAACTTAACTCTGCGCACCACTTTCCTGTCATGCTAATCAGTATCACTCTACTGCATCTTTCAACATCATCTCTCCAACATATGATGATCTATCTGTTGCTTCTTAACATTATTTTTAGGGCAAAACTTCTTCAATCAGGAATCTTTTATTTGGTCCTTGTGCAGTGTGGCACAGCATGTTTTCCACCCATTACTATTATTTCTGTATGCAATGGCAATATGCACACGAATAAGTGCAGCAGTAATGACGTACATGGCAGTACAACTTGGACTAGAAGTGGAGCACAGAAGGTTGCATTCTCTCATTATTTTTTTTTTTGCAAACTCCTAATTAGGAACCTTGATTCAAAGCCTGTTGAAGTCAATGGAAAAGCTCCAGTGAGATTAGCTGGCTTTGGATCAAATCCTAAACATCAATCAGAATATGTGCATGAAGCAGGGATAGAACATGAACTGAAAGGGAGAGAGGGCACAACACTGACACTCACTGGGGCTTAGTTTATTACAACTCCATATGACATAGAAGAGTGACAGATTGCTTGGGACATCTCAGCATGTAGGACAGCCCCTCAGAAAGGCTCACCTTAACAAGGTTCCCAGGAGCGGTCTAGGAACAATTTAAAATTGTATTACAGAGATGTCATACAGGAGGGAAATTGTAATAAATCCAGTATTGTGCAGGTTGTCATTCTTGGTTGAACGTGAGAACATATGGTTCATTTGCTTACTTGATGCTCATGCTATCTGATCTGCTAAACTCTATTGCATTAAGTAGTCAGTAATACATGATGAAATTAAGTTTATTGGCTTGTTCCATTATGAAACTCCCTAAGGAGAGAGAAGAGAAAAGGAAAGAAAAGCCCTTTTCCTCTGTCTTCCATTGCACTAATATTCTGCCTGCTGCCCGACAGAGTTCCATTGGGTCAAGTAGCAATGGGGGGGCCCCTTTTGTCTTCTCATTACTTTACAGTGGATCGACTTCAAATGAAAAGATAACAGAGAAAGAAGAAAGGGAAAAAACAAAGCAAGATAAGATTAAGAAGAAAATTAAAATACTGTCTTTTTCTTCCCCTCCTCTGTGCTCATTCTTCCTTCTCTCTGTATCTCTTTCCTCATCTTTCACTTAGTCATCTGCTTTCTAATCCCTGGCCTTTCCTCTCATCTCAAGGTGAAGGCAGAAATAACTGTAAACACAAAAAACACGAAGGAAATGTGAAGGTACTGCAGGTCAGTCAGACATTTTCTAGCATCCCTGTGGTGCTAAAATTTTTCTTATGCCAATATTATCATTTTTGCCGGATCACCAAAAGTTTCTGCTCATGCTTACTCACTCATCAGTGTGTACTGCAGTGTTTTATGGTCCTGATAGATTTGATGACATTATCAAGAAACGGGAAAAACCTTGCATGCTTACGTGTCCACCCAACAATGGAAACAGTAAAATAGCATGGCTGTTAGCAAACAAATATTCTAGAACTATAGTTTTCCTACTTTTACTGGTCTTTCACAATATCTTTTCAACTACCATTCAAGCAGAAACAGAAACCATTATAATCTGAGAATAAGATATTTTTAGCCAGAGTGTAGAACAATCCCTGAAACTTTCAGTGCTCCCTTGGGAAGGGTGTAACGATGGGTTTTGTTTGGTTACCACTGAATACGTAGTAGTAGCACAGCTAGAGAGTTGAAAACCCAAAGCAATTCTACACAGCAATCTCAGGTTTTGCAGCAGTTTTCATATCTTAATACGCAAGTTCAGACCAAACACGGTGGAAGGAGGCAGGTAAATTCGTGTCTTTGATTTCTGTCAGTCTAGTTGTTAGCAAGGAATGGAACTGAAGTGATTAATCAGATTTAGCAGATGTGGAATCAATTTCATTGGTTCCCTAAGCAAAATTAGAATTTCATCAAGAGAGAAGCTTAATTTGTATTCATGTTGACTTACAGTGATAGTGTCTAAGATATCTGGAATTGCTCTGATTGCTGATGCCCACACTTCAAGTGCTCTATTTAAAAGCTAAAATAGGAAATGAACTTCTTTACAAGCACACAGACAATGATAAGATAGAGGGGTTAAGGCATATCATCAAAGCTATGCAAAGCCTCTTGTGATGGAAAAGCAAAAGGGATAAAGTGGAGATACACCTAATCCAGGCTTCAGAAAGTGGACTTAAAAATAAAATAATAGCAACATTCATATCCCATTCCTATTCATCTAGCCACATCGATGTAGAAAGCTGGGAATAGAATGCTAAGTGCTGGAATAGTATAAGAAAATGTGGTGCATGTAAAACTTGCTACTAGCATACAAATGTCTGCACTACCTTTATCTGCAAACAGTGAGTGCATAAATCAGGGCAGTTTGTGGCACTAAGCAGCACGACAAGCAAAGCTTCTCTTTGTCTGTACTGTACAACTGTGTGACTTCAGTACACACTTTCTTTTCCAAACACTGTGGATGTTTCATTCCCCAGCTTTGTTCATCTAAAAGTTTGGCATCTCATTTGAGATGGAGGTGCCTGCCAAGAAAAAGTAAATAACTACCTTACACTGCATATTGACTTCAGCTAAATAAAAGTTAAGTAACATCAATCTCCTCCTTTGTTAGTAGAGTGCAGCAAAACTTGGAATTTTCAATCCGTTTTGTCATGATTCCTCCCCAAGCAGGACTTTTATTTATTTATTTTTTTAAATAATGGATATTCTGGAAGGTTTCGATACAAGCTAAACAAACAATGCTGACATTCTGGTAATTGAAATGTTTCATTGCAGTTTGTTGAACTGCCCTGACACATTTCTTCTCAAATTGGTTCAAGCTGAAATGCTATTTCACAGTACAATATGCTTTGTGTGTAGTATTTGAGCAGTAGATTGAGGACTTCTCATGTTTACCAATTAGTTTTCCTCATTTTTTTAAATCCTCCTTTCTCTAATTCCAACAGTAGCCCACAAGAAGACAGTCTTTATTTATTCTCTTTCTTGCAAATAACCAAAAAGTTTTAAAATTATGTATATACATACGTATTTTTGAGATGGGGATCTGACTCTCAACAGTGGAGCAGCAGAAAAAGAGCAGCAGCAGACAGCAGCTGGGCACACTGGAAAGGCTGAAGAAGAGCAATCATGCTCAAGAGACCCACGAGCAGCTGAGATGCAACACATGGCTATAAGAGGAGCCAACCCTTCAGCCAATGCAACCTGCTGGGTTGCTGCATCTCACCTGAGAGCAGGAGAATCCCCCCAGCTTGAGCCTCCAAAAAGCAGCTGTAAGACCTCAGCAATTAGCAGGTCATCTTTCTGCCCTCATAATGGTAGGCTCCAGCCACAACATCTGCTCAGAATCACACAGAATTCTTGCAACACAGCTTTTCATTTCAGCTGTTTCAACCATTCTTCCATATTTCCTCTGAGAAATGGCAATAACTTGAATGCAAAATACCAACGGCAAGTGTGGCATGGGAGAGAGAATATGCCAGGGTAGAGCAGCTTTACTTATGGCCAAAAATCAATTACCATCCTTCATTGAGATAGGGCTGAACACAATCCTGCATGCAAGACCTGGAGCCAACAAGTATTGAGCATGTTTTATTGACATACTTCTTGCCCAGTCCTCAGGAAAGGATTTAAATTATGAATATTTGCTTATTACTGATTATTAATGCATGGAAAGTGCTGTATATGACTAATGCATTTTTTCAGCCTACCTCATTTCTCTGTTTTCCCTAAGCAGTCTTCATTTAAATTCTGAGTGGAGTGAATCATATGTTTATATGCATTCACTACAGTGTTTGGGGATCCTCATCTCATGCTGAGGGAATGGCACCTCTCCCTGGTAAGTACATAGGGTTCCAATTCCCGTTTATTAAAATGCTTCAATCAAAAAGAATTTTTCAGGAATATGTTTGCCATGAGGCTCCCACCAACGGCACTAAAAAGACAAGCATTCATGATGAGATCAGTATCTAGACTAGAAAATTTGCTGTGTTTAATATATTAATTGTTCTCCCTTTACGTATTTTCTCTCTACTTCTCCTCTGTGGGCATGTGAGATGATAGCAGTGAGGTGTGAGATGAAGAAAACTCCCTTTGGACTTACTGAGAATAGCTAACATCAAAACAGCTCACACCTGTGTCAAACTCCACAGCTTGGCATGATCCCGAGGAGCAGGTTGGGGATCACAGGAAGGAGAGAGCAGGTAGAAAGAGCTTGGGTTAGTCAGCTGCAGGATTTCCTTTTGATTCCCGTATTTGATAACCTCAAGTTCTGTCTCTAAAGCAGCCAGCTGCATGAGGCAAGGATAAACCCCACTATTCAGGGAGTGACTCCTGACAGTGGATTTCAATTATTTTAGAGAATCTTGAAATAGAGTACTTAATCAGATAAGGATCAGGAAGCAGATCTGATAGAGGTACAGACAGTTTCCTTTGCCATCTAACGTGAAAATTTATTAATGTGGGAATGTTTTGAAGGATTTTTGTACATGATTCAAAAGTAATGAAGTATTCTGTACAAGCAAGAGCACAAAAGTAGTTGAAGACCTGGGCAAAGATGTTTTTGAGCTACAGAGAAGTTGGGAAAAAGAAGTGGGGCTGAAGAAAGCTGTCTGTGCCCTGGGAAGGGGCTGTAGGCTGAGGACCTTCTCCAAGCTCTGCAGCTTGGCACACAAAGAGGAAATCAAGTATAAAATATTTCACAGTGCTTATGTTCATAGGATGGATGTGTTTTTTTTTTTAACTCTTCCTAGTTAGCACATTTCTACTTATGTACTTAACTGACATTAATATAATATTGCAAAATAACACTGCTTTAAGAGCTCATAGGATCAAACAGAGCAGTGATCATATATGCCACAACCATCACAAATAAACTATTACAAGTCTAAGGAGGAAGGTGAATAAGAAAGAATATCCTTTTCCCCTTAGGGTGAAACAAGACTAGCTGCTGTATTTCTGTAACAAAAGATCAAATTTGTCCAAGTCATTCCCAGGAAGCTATGGGGTTTGACTTATTTTGCAACGTGTCCATCACAGTTCTGCTGTCAGAACCATGTGGGATTGGTATTTTCTTTCTTTTTCCCTCCAGCATACATAGCCCAACCTGACTTAAAAAAAAAAAAAAAAAAAAAGCTAGAAGAGGAATCTACAGAGATTACAAATGCTGCATAATAACATGAGAACTGATACAAGCAAAGGTTTAGTTAAAACAGTGTGTTTGTACGTGACATGGCAGGATTTAATCATACACACTAGTAAGTCAAAGCAGGTTTTTATGAGCAAAGATGTGTGATTTTAGTACTTTAATTAGCTGTGAAGAGGAATTACAGCCATACAAAACCTCTTTTCATTTCTGCTTTCTATCACAAAGATGTCTGTGAAAAACACCATACAGATGATTTACTTTACTTTCTCTAAAGCTGTGGCATTATCTATTTTGTCATTTAATAATCCCAAAGCCTCAAATTCTACCCCGCACCAGTGGACACACAGGCAATAATGCTTTGCACATGAAGTGTTCTAAAATCCTCCCATTCACTTCAGTGCAAATCCTGCTCCTTTTGTTTACTTTTGCTCAGCAGCAAAGGCCTTATGGGATGCTTAAAAATTACAGCGTGCTTATAATTATTGTTAGTGAATTAATACAGGAGTATAAGTAAATACTGTACACAGTATGTGAGTATTTTTTATGAGTAGATCAGATGGGGAATATCACTGTGCTGGGACTTCAAGGTCTAAGCTTAATTCAGTGATTTGAATTGTAAGTTTTAGATGGTGCTCTCTTCACTCCTGTTGCCTGACATCAGAAAATTCAGAGCTTACTCACGGCAAACTGCATAACTGAGCATGCAGTGTGCTGTGGTAGACCACATCCAATAGGAAAGAATAGGCATTTTTGTCAGATAGACCGTGCAATCAAAATGCAAATAGGAATACCTGAGCGAGCACTAGTTAGAAAAGTATTCTTAGTTAATAGCTGAGTAGTTAAATGGAAAATAAAACTGGCATTATTCAAGAGACGGAAAAACCACTGGAAATTTCTCTACATTCTCTAGCACAGATTGCTTGCCCAGTTTTTTCTGTTTCGCTGCAAGTGCCTCAGTGAAATCTCTCCTCAGCTTTGCACTTTCTTGCACACAGCTTAAATTCACTTTTATCAGCATTGTACACCACAGCAGTATGGGATAGGAAAATACTTCCTTGCATCACAGTTTGAGATAAAGTTGTTTTAGAGAACTGAAGTGATATTCCATACGTGACCCAAAGTAGCATCTTTGAACAACTGGTACTGTCTGCAAAATCTGGTGTTTGACACCCAGAACTTTATGAATTACTAGCTCTGGTTTAGGCTTTGAAAGTGATGATGTGATAGAATGGTGTTGCTGTTACGTCTGTGAACTGAAGGAGCTGCTGAGGAAGATTTCACTTCTTAGACACCGCTGCCTATTCTGCCTGTTTGCCTTCATTTCTATATAATAGGAATATCTATTATATCTAGAATATAATATATGGGGATAGAATTGTTTTACACCGTGTCTGCTATTCACAACTTACTCACGTCTGTAAGTTACTTTTAGTTTTGATACTTTAGTGTTTAATTGCTATCAGCAGGTAATACTATAGTGAATTTGTGGCAACTCACAAACCAGCTATTTAGCCAGGACAGACCCCAAGCCAGCAAAGCCCTGCACAAGACCATGCTACCACATACCAGTGTGTAAGGGAGCACTCTGGCACACTGATCCAGTGGCTCAGTACTGCCTGAACAGCACAGACAGAGGATATGGAGGATGATTTAGGCATGGGTTGTTGTACAACCTGTACAGATGCCAAGCAATTATGCTGCAGCCTGGGGGTACGTTCCACTTCCCTGAAGCCTCCACTGATGTCTCCTACATGAAGCTGATTCACTCAGGCTTTTGCACGTGGCAAACAGTTGGCTTTAATAGCGTTGCAGTGAGTTAACTGCTGATGAACACAAACGTATGTATCATACAATTACCCCAGCGTATTCAGTTTGTCTTTGTTCTCAATCAGCTTTCTATCTGCAGGACTGTATGGCTATTGCTAAAGAAGAACAGGCCTCTGGCATCAAAGCTTTCCATCAATAAGCTGTCAAAAGCAATACGAACTCAGCTGTGTTGCGGTGATGTTTAAATGATATTAAAACAAAGAACACCCAACAATCCAGCAGCTGCTTTATTACAGTACCTTTTGTTCAGGCGCAGCACCTCGGGGCCCTTTCTCCAGTCAATAGCTGCTCTGGGAGAAGCACTTGGTCTACAACCAATGGTGACTTCACCACCAACTTGAACAACAGATGTTTTTTTCACTGGATTTTTGGAAAAATCGGGGGCTGCCGCTAAGAATAAAGAAGAGCAGAATGCAGCTGATGAGTTATTAAACAAACTTGCTGAATTCTTTTGAGTAACACAGTAGGTGAACTCAGTAATTGCTTTGCTTTTTGGGTTTCTACAGAAGTGGATGTGTCAAACACGTGGAATATATCTGAGTCAAAAAGCATGGAATTCACTGAGTCTTATTTACACTGCTCTTCTGAACTCTCTAGTGAGACACCTCTCCTTGGGATTCTCTGTAGACTGGGACAACATGTCTGTCTGGGGTAAGGGAGGCTCCTGAGCCACATCAGCAGTAGGGACAGAGCTCACTCCTGACCCCAGTCACTGCTCTTCACCCACAGCGTTTAGAGGATTCAATTACAAACACCATTTTTCAGTGACTGTCAGTTCATCTGTTTTCTGAAAGCATTATGCACAGATCTGTCCAGTAATCTATGGGAAAATTCTCTCGGAGAAAGAGAAAACAAGTCCTGTACAACAGTTAGGTGCTCCCAAAATCAGTGTTTCACTGCTTTCAGTGGCACTTAGCTGTAGAACAGCCTTTATGTTTTGATATCTATACTGGAATACTTTTCACAGTTTGTGAAAGAATCCCATTTTATGTGCATCTCTGGTTATTCTTCATGAGATTATTTGTCGTGTTATGTTTTTATATAAACACATGCCATATGTGCTTTATGTAATATTAAAACTTTTCCCACTTTCTGAAATTATTTTTAAAGCTGCAAAATAGCTATGAATAGCTCAAAATACAAAGTGAGAAGCATTATTTAAACTTGGAAGAGATCACATGTGGGATTAGAAATTTCCCCCAAAACAGCCATGAAACCAATAAACATTTACATACAGTTTGTGAAATTCAAGCAGCAAAAAAATAGGAACAACCTTGAATTGCCAGGTAAAATTTAGCCATTTTTTTTATCTCAGATTTTAAAGGGAGTGTCCCATTACATGCCATTTTAATGCCATTTACTCACCTATGACCCTCAATTCAGCACTGGCATAAATAGTATCGTACTTGTTTTCTGCCACACATTGATAGAGGCCAGAGTCTGACATATTCAGCATCGGTATGATAAGAGTTCCATTTTCCACCTGAATTCTCTCCTGATAAAGGAAGAATAATCAATCAAAAAACAAAAGAAAGAAAGAAAGAAAAAGATTAACATAGCTAATAAACATACAACAAACATACAATCCCAAACATTTTTGGTATCACACTGTTGCACCTGATCATAACTCAGGAGTAGAGGTGCTATTTTCTTTGAAAATTTAGAAGTGAACAAGTGATCAGTTACAATAGTTGTTATCTTTCCAGACCTCCTAACTCATGGTCTAAACCCCCCTATTCTATTAATCCAATGATCATAACTGAAGGTGATCAGAAAACCTCCCCAGGTGACAGAGGTATTCAAATAGCCAAAAAGTCTGAAGTATCATTGGATCCACTGAGAATGTTCTGAATCGTAGAATGGCCTGGGTTGAAAAGGACCACAGTGCCCATCTAGTCCCAACCCCCTGCTGTGTGCAGGGTCACCAGCCACCAACCAGGCTGCCCAGAGCCACATCCAGCCTGGCCTTGAATGCCTACAGGGATGGGGCATCCACAGCCTCCTTGGGCAACCTGTTCCAGTGCCTCACCATCCTCTGGGTGAAAAAGCTCTCTGCTGAAAGCCAACTCCTAAATTTCTATTGGAGCACATAGGCAGCTGTTCAGCTCAGAGGAACATGTTCCTCATGGCTTGAATTTCTATTTACATACACTGCTTTGGTGTAATTCTGCTGAAATAGAGAAAACTGCACAATAGGTAAATTTGGACAAGAGGTTGATTTTTGTGTACTAAGTTATTTTGGCAAATTAAAAAGCCTGTTTCATGATACAAGCATAACTTAAAGCCAAATATTCTGTGATTTAATTGTTACTAGTCTTGGAGAGCTCTGGCTGCACTGCAAGTGTAACACTGAGAAGGAAGAGCAAGTACATTCTCCAAAACAGATCTGCGAGGAAGAACCCCACAACAGGCAATATAAATTCCATCACCAAGTGCAAATCTGAAACAACAGATATTGCTATTATTATTATGCCTCTTCTTTACTCCGGCTCTACTGCCTCTGAAACAGTAATGGGAACACACGTTAAGCAGTACAGTCCTTTGCTGAACAGCTAGAAGCATCTATAAGATCTCTGTGAAGCGCAGAACAGATTAGCCCTCTGCATCCCTGCGGGAGATTTCTCTCTGTGCTTGCAGAGAGGAGGGTGCCACCTACTGAGCCATGGAGCTCTGTGTTTTAGTGCTCTGTCTTTTCCTTGGAGGTCTCCCAACCAAGAACTGACTGAGTCCAATCTTGTTCAGCTCAGAAATTTGATGTGATCACAGCCTGCGGCTGTATGGTTGGTGTATTGCAAGCTAATTAACAACATTACATTACTTATCTACTGTTAATTTTTTGAGGCTCTTGCTACAAATATCTTCTGCGTACTTAGTTTTACCTTCAGGCTGTTTGCTATCCTCTTGGTGCATTCTATTTTTACAAACATCCTTTGAATACAAAACCCCCTTCTGAAGCAAACTTGCATTTCATACACATGCTGAATCCCACTCCATTCTCAGCTGGCTCTTTTGAACTACACAGACAAAGAGAAGAATAAAGCACACCATGTACACAAGCAGGAATACTGCAGAGATGACCAACCAGGTGGTCAGGGAAAAGGGCTTTACAGAGAGCAGATGATATCCACAGAATCAGCCCCGAGATGGAAAGCATCATATTTCCAACAAGCAGGGTGCTGTGATGGTCTGAATATTTTATTACACATCTCTTGTACTTTCACCTGCAAACTATCCATTTCATCCATTGAGCAATAACATTCAGTATTTTGTTGCCTGAAGTATTCCATTTACAATATACTGTAAGCACTGTGAAAATGTTTCTGTAGAGTTTTATCCTTTTTTTTTTTTTTTATTGAAACGATGCAATTGTAGAGTGGCAGGCTTTAAATATCACTGTCTTCAAAGAGAAAAACTAGATAATCTTGTGTAGGAACAGGCAACAATATGAGTAAAATTACTGGGTTCTGAAAAACTGCAATCCAAGTAAATTCTGGGTAGCTTTCTCAGGTGCTGGTTGAGCTCTGTTTAGGACTAAGCCAAAAGAAGATCACATGGAAGATTGGACCCCCTTCCAATTTTTTCAAATAAGCACCAGTAAATCAAACAAAGTGTAAGTTCTGCACCCTAGCAGGTACAGAACACATTTATTTTGGAAGTGCTTCTGTATCTGTTCTTGTTAGACAGAAACTAATCACAGTATTATTTTTTTCCTATCAAGTAAAAAATGCATTACAAATGAGCCACGCCATTTCACGCTCAATAGATGCTGCACGGATGCTAATAAAAAGGGAAACGTGGCCTCAGCAGAACACAAATGCAGCAAAGAATCTCTTGTCACAGAAGTCGGAAGACTGGAAGATGGATGTACCAAAGCTTGGCCGCCACAAAAGAATAATTATACTGCTCTCAAAGAGCCAAAGCTGAGTTCTCAGAAACCAAACTGCATAAGTAACTGATCAGCTCTTTTAAATGTCTGAACTCCAATTGATTTCCTCTCTCATCCCCCACTCGTACCACTCTACTGCTTCCTTCTCCACTTTGGTCTTTCTTTGTCTTTTAAGTGAGTTTATCATTTATTCCCCTTTTTCTAGTTACGTTGTGGTTGGACTCAATGATCTTTAAGGTCTTTTCCAACCTGAGCAATTCTATGATTCTATGATTCTTATAACTTTATATGGTCTTCTTTGGTCTGTTATTCCACTAGTGGGTGTCAGCTGTCTACTAATCAGTTAATAACCGATTACTCAATTAAGTTAATAACTGATAACTCAATCAGTTAATAACTGATTTTCATGGCTAATTCAGTTAAAGGATTAATATGCACAAGAACAGCCATACTGCATCAGACCAGAGGTCCATCCAGCCTCCAGGTTAAGAGCAGAAGCCACAGAACCAAGCAGTTATTGGGCTGATCAGATTGCTCTGAAATACTCTTCCACAGCCAGCCAATTAGGGCAGGCATCCTACAGGCTTCCCAAACTACACATGGCCTACACATGCGTTCACTATTTATGGACAGACCCTTATTTCACTAGTTATAATGGTGATTTATTAACCCGTCTATACTTAGTGTCACATCTTGTAGCACTCAGATGCTTTGCGAGATAAATTATAACTGACATTTTCAATATATATGAACTCAAAGTACCGAGGCTTTATGTTGCAAAGTTTATGATGTTACACTAATTATCATTTCTGAAACTTATTACATTTATGAAACTAGTAACATATTTTACAGTGAACGTCATAACTAAACCCTGTAAAAATAAGACAAGAAGTTAAAAAGACAGAGCCTTACCTCTGACATGAGAGGCTGGCCATTTTTTAACCAGCTGTAGGAAGGGGTTGGTTTTCCTTTTGCCTTACATTCCCAAAACAAACTGTCATAGAGAGACAGAAAGGCATTTTCGATTTTTTTATCCCACTCAGGGAGTGCTGAAAAGAACATGCAAACCATTTTAAGCAGGAGGAAAAAATGATTTTGCTGGAAGTATGCTGCTGTTAATTAATGAACTGAGCTAAGCTAATTAGTATTTGACCAAAACATTCACGTTGCCTTACAAGTAAATTCTGCACAACAGATCTCCTGGCATTGAACTTCAAGACTAACTTGGGAAGATGTCAGAAATTAAGTGATCAGCAGATTCAGTTTAGACATTGTTTTTCATGGCCAAAATTTGCAGAAATGGTTATTTTAGATGCCCAGAAGTCTGGACACTCCTCTCCAGGTGCTATAATCTGTGTACCAAAAGTAGAAAAATCCAAACTATTAGTCACTAGCTAATCAAATTCACAGACTATAAGTGCTACCCACTGTGTTTTACACGCATACCTGAGATGATGGTTTTACATCACAGGTTCTTCAGGTATAACTTACAAGGGACGCTATGCAAAGGAACTGGGGTTATTCAAAACAGCTTCTGAACACTTGTGATGCACTGACAAAAGGTATTACTTTATAAAAACAAACAAACAAGCAAACAGAATATGCAAGAATCACAACGAAGCTCTGTAAACATCCAAATAAACACAGAAGGATGGAGCTGAGGAGGAGTTAGCATGAGGCTGACATACAAAATAGTTGTAATATATTGGTGAATATGAGAGCCAGGGAGAATGACCAATGCCCAGCAGGCTCTGAGATGCACCAAAGCCGCTGACAAATGTGGTTCTACATTGCATCCCCCTGTGCCTCAGGTGAGTGGCTGATGTCTCAGCATCCCACGAAAGATTCTTGGCTAGGTTAAGTCATAAATCTGTGTGTGCATATACTCCAATTTCTTATATACAGTAATTTCATTTCAGGAAGAGATTTGTTATCTTTTAAGATGAGCAGAACAAGCTTCTAAAAAATAATCATTAAATAAACCTACCTCCATAGCACAACCCTATGGGGATAGCCCATGGCTGTGCCCCAATGAATCACCTTGACACTACTACAATGCCTTCACAGGGCATGAAAGTCTACTAAAGACAGACCTCTCCACGCTCAAAAGTGACTCTAATTACACGTTGCCTTTATTGCTCTCAGAGCCTAAGACATATGCACAAAGCAGCATCCAGTGCCCAACAAAGAAACCCTATTTCCTAAAGATGAGCTGCTTATACAGTGAGTAAAACACAGCAGCACATGAACTAAGAGGAAGTCAATTATGTAGATAACATGCAAGTGCACTCCTAATATGATAAAAATTCTTGTGCAAATTCTTCACTTTCTGTTTACATATTTACTATGAACAGCCAAAGCACAATTAATGAGTATATTCTTTCAAACTGTAAGAACTGATTAAAATTTTGTAGTTGCCTATGTTGTTATCAGTCACGTCCAGGTAGTTTAGTAAAATTAATTTTACTGGAATTCTTTGACATTCTGTGCAAATTAGTGAGCAATATGAGCAAAAATAACCCCTTAAAAGCAAAAAAAATAATTAAATATTCAAAGCAGCAGCAGACTGCTCTATTCCCAGCATAGATCTTGATGTTAGCCATGGCAGCAGGAGTGGTAGCTTATTAGCAAAGCTTGCATTGCTTTCTTCGTGAAGGTCTTCTCACCAGATATTAATTGGAGGCACATAGTCTAGCTTTTCTGTAATTCCTTTTTTATTAAGAAGTTTTATTTTTTCTCTTATTTTCAAAGACCCATAAGGTAAGGAAAAGACCTCCATATCTCTTACTCACACACAAACATTGCTTTTTTTTCCTGAGTATTAAAAACAGGACTAAAGAGTATATAATTTGCTTTGGCTAAGGGGAACATCATGCATAACTTGGACCAGAGGAAATTAATGCGTAGGATGGGAAGGGAAATGGGAGAACAGTTTCACAGAAATATTATTGCCTGCTTTTACACAAGGAGGAAGGAGAGGGAGGCAACAAGATGAGTTTCCCCTGCTTTGCCCTCATCTGTTTCTGGAGAAGCATCGTTCAGCTAGAACTCATACGAACCAAAATCTCATGAATCCTTCCCTAATCTGCATCAGGGGCAGCACAGTTTTTTCTGCTGCTGTGAGCTACTGAGAGTAAATCTTTTTGCCTGCCCTTAATGTTTCATGTAAATGTACCAGGGATTTTTTTTTCTGCTTTGTATTAACCTTTACAACTTCATCATGGCACAGCCCACACTTTCAATCTGAGTTTTAATGCAAAATATCTTTATTTGCTGAGGATATAATTCAGTGAAGGTCACTGCAGACCTGCAATCATTTTTTAATCAGCTTAACCTGAACTACATTTCATATCTCCAGTAAGGGGCTAATAGACTTCATCTACAAAATACATCTGAATGTTATCAGGCCATGTAGAGGAAAAAAAAAAAAAAGAAGAAGAAATTAATCAATCTGCTTACCATAGACGAATAATTGACCTCTTGCAATGTTTCTGCCTCGAATGTTTTCTGCAATGCACTCATAAGAGCCTTCATCTTCTTGCTGAACATCTGGGATTTCAAGAACTCCTTTGTTTTTGTCGTGTTTGATTTTCTTTGTCAACGAGCTTCCATCAGACCTCCTCCAGCTGATATTAGGGACTGGACTAAATAATTATGTTTGTTAGAGAAAGAGTGAGTGTTTGTTACAGAAAAAAAGATAATGTGAAATCCCTTTGTAAGAATCATATTTCAAAAAAGAAATCATTTCAGTTTCTAAGAGCGACTTGCAGAGGTTCATAAGATTGAGGTTTTATAACTCACCCAACCTATTTAGGGACACAAGCCTAACTGTGGTGTGAAGCCCTCAATGATTGCTTGTAAAGCCAATTTTTATTTTCCCCACAGTAACTGTGAGAGTTCGGTGAAGGGACAATTCTGGAGGTCCAAAAAAACACTACAGAAACACAGAATAATTGACTTGTTTTGGAGAAAACAAATTCCCTCCGGCAACAGAGGTATTTTCACTCCTCAAAATAAGAAACATTGCACAAGAATTCAAAGAAGCTAAAAAAGACCAATAAATCTAGGTATAAAAAATGGGATCTGAAGTAGAGGAGGGCAGGAAGACAGTTGAGCAAGGAAGTGGAGAGCATGAGAGGCTGAAAGGAGATAGAGACTAAAGAGAATATTTCTTGTTTCATGTTTTCATTTTCATTTACATTTAGATCAATGTATTCTATATGATAAAAACAGGCAAGTGTAAAGAAGGCTACAAATAATTCTTGGATTCCTGGTAATATCATACACCATACAAGCTTCGCTATCATGATCTATTATGTCACCAGAACACTTTGAAATATTAATAGCGTTGGATTTCACAGTTGCCTTCTGCTACAGCAAACCAAAGTAAGCTGCTTTTTTTCTAAGCAAACGAGCAGTGACATTTTGAACAGCTTCTTACAGTGGTTTTGATTAAGACTGCCATCTATTCCATCGGAAGTCACATCAACAACAAACACTTGGTGCTGAACTTTAAAGCACGACGTCCATAGAAATCAGAAGCCCACGCTGCCCTCACCTGTCAGTCCCTAAGTTCTCTGGCCTGCAGCACTGATGTACAAAGCATTTTTAACAGAGACCGTAACTGCTCATATTTTGAATTATTTAGGTCCTTGGCTCGAACTCTTTTTTTATTGACCAAGGAAATCAAGTCACCAATATATAATGGAAAAAGTACTTAATGCTGTAAGCTCAGGTCTAGCTCCTGTGCTTTGAGACTAGAGCCCATAGCAAATGCAATACTTTGCTTAGCATGATTCCCTACTAGGAACTCTGAGGGGACTGACTGTTTGCCCAACACACTGGTCAGCGCTGTAGAAAGTACCATCTCCCCACCAACCTTTGTGTGATATTTCTCATGCAAAATTTCTCTAAACAGAGTTTTTTTAGTCATTTAAAAGAAAACTCTTGTGCAGAACAGGCCCTTCCCAGTGCTGCCATGATCAAGCCAGGAAAACAGCCAGAGGTACTCTGCAGCCTCGTGATGGACTGACACAGACCATTGACAACATGAAGGAGAGCACTGCTGGCTTTAAAACACTACTGCATATTAAACAATGGGTGAATAGCTGCTGTATAATGGAATCCTGCAGTACTCTGAACGCCAGAAGCATTTAACTGCTTATTTTAAAGGCACCTCTTCTGTTTATCTTTTTTTTTCCCCCATATTTTTTTCCCAAATTAAAGGAAGCTAATGTTTATGCAGGAGAAGAAAAGCAATTATGCATTCATTTATATCCTGCTATCTGAAAATCCTTCATCTAAATATTTCCTATTCTATGAGTTTATTTTCCATAGCATGACTATGAATGAAGGGAAGCCTGCACTGACACTAAGGCCAGAGGCAGGGCTCTGTGGAAAAAGACCCCTCCGTCAACTTGTCAACTCAAGTTTACCAAAGCTGGCACTGAAAACGTTGTCCTTTTTTCCTTCTCCACACCAGATACTTATAATGACATCCTTGGGGATGTTTCAAGACAAACTCTCCTCCCTGTCAGCCCCATCCTTCCTAACAAGGCTGCCTCTGATGCCAGCTGCAGCAGGATGACATAGAAAACCGTTTGGGTTAGCAACTTGACTGTCTTTAAATGCATAATTGCAATAAATACTTAACTGCACTTTGTTCTTCTGGGAAAGCGTGTGCTGAGCAGCCTAGTTTTGTCAGAATAAGGAATTCATTTGTCAGGAGAACAGCCCCTCACCAACCTAAAGGTTCAGCAAGCAGCTGCAGGAGGAGCCACAGCTGAGCCTTTGGTACCATGGGGCTGGAGGAGGTCTGCATTTCTTCATTGCCTGCATTACCTCCATCCTCACCTTAGGATTTCCAGGAGCTTTAATCACTGTTTTGCAAAAGGCAGGGTTTGGGGTGGTTTCACCTTCTTCCAAAGTTAGTATATACTTTATTTAAATATATATATATCAGCACTAATATTACGGGGTGTCTGAAACATTTCAAGCTGAGAAAATCTGAATGGCTTTAAAAAGAATGAATGTAGAATTTACTTCAATGGTTTTGCCTAGCTTCAGAAATACACCCTTGTGAGCTTCTGCAGGATGATGCATGGAGGTTGGAACTAGATGATATTTAAGGTCTCTTCCAACCCAAGGCATTTTATGACTGTACTTCTCATAACCACTCTATTGAAGGTCATTATCTGACATTCCAACACAGACTGGTATTTTCCCATACAGATTTGGGGTGTCTGCTTTTTGTAGTGGTTTCTAACAACCAAATTAGATGGAGAATTAAGTAATTGCTTGGGGTTAGGAAGTTTTTGAATGCGTAAAGAAACAATGAGTGTACTTATTTATTACACTTCACAGGCAAGTCTTGCTTTCACCTGAGTAAATAAGAAAACAGTGCATAAATATGAGAGTGTCTCTGTACATAAATCTATAGTATATTTGAAGTCTTCAGAGCCTCCAGGAGTACTGAGCTCAGCTACTAATTTAATTTATACTCTACCATACCCATGGCAGGATCATAAAACCGTAAGTTACCAACTTCGAAAGAAAAGGAGATGGAAAATATTTTTTGGTTAGTGACAAGTCTTGTCACACTGAACATCAGATTAATCCCTCCATAGCATCACACCCCCACACCACGAGGACAGACCCACTTTCCCATGGCAGAGGCTCAGCAGCCAGCTGATGCATGGCACCTTGACCACAGCTTTAGCCCTCTGCATCTGAGGGCACTTCACAAAAACATTAAATCACAGAATGGCGTAGGTTGGAAGGGACCCCAAGGATCATCAAGTTCCAACCCTCTGCCACAGGCAGGGCCACCAGCTGGCTTCAATAATGAAATCTCCAGCTTCAATAATGAAGACAATACCTCGTTAAACAAATGCTTCTATTTGACTTGATGTATTACTTTGGAAACAACAAAGAATCCACGTTCTCTGAAACCTGATATCATCTTTCCTTCTCCTGTGGTCACAGGCTATTCACATTAACTCCTGTGAGACTGGCCCTTGCAGAGCTGTTTGCTCATCTCTTAAGGTACAAATTCTCTGGTATTTGTTCTATCAGGAATGCAGGCTGAAAGTAGCAAACTTTACTTGTACTAGAAAAACTGATTCACATCATGTATGGTTTTTAGAATTCTGTGCTTGATCCCTCTACAGCCTCTTGCATAAAATCTTAAAGATGTTTTTAAAAGAAGTGAAGCTTGGAGTTGTGACGTCAATTTAGTAAAGATGGTTATTTGGAACCCACTTGTGGCTGCGTTGTGTATTTGTACTAACAGCCTCTAGAAAAGCTCAGCTCTGAATATGTAAACAATAGGAAGATGTAGCATCTTCCCCTGGAAAGAAAAAAATAGAGTATTTTGGGTTAAAAGAAATCCTGTTTTGTATTATTCAATATGCTTTTTTACAACCTCAGCTAACAATGACCCATCTGCAAGGATTCTGAACAGATTATCTCCTTATCTTAACAAATTAAATGCAGGCACAATTTAATAACTGTGCACATCCAGTACTGAAACTATTTCTATTAGTACACGAGAAAAAAGTTACTTGAGAAGAAATCTATAGAAAAGGACAGTAAGTCAGCTGAACTAATCTGTGAGCAACTCCTTCCATGGCACTCAGTCCACTCAGACAGTGAGCCATAATTTAGATATATGGCAAGATTAATATAGCTTGATCCAAAACATGACTTTTAATACTGGCATAGTATTAAACACTGTCAACATAATGAATCTTATTGCAGAACACAAAGTCTCATCTCTTCTAATAAATTGCCACAGGCTGCAGCATCTGAGATGGTCACATTAGCGTTTCATATTTCAGTTTTCCCTCTTCAAAGAATTAAGCTATAATGTGCAGTTGTGTTCTGTTTGAATTCTCCATGCCAATCACCATAGAGATGCATGCTACTCACACTCCTTTTGTGCAGCCACATAGCATCACAGTGAGGAATAATTTACTTCTCCAAAGCTGCTATTCACAGTTTCTGTACTACAAGAAGAGCTTGCCCAAGCGCTCTGTCCATTTGAGATCCATTCCTCCAAACCGTCTCTCTGGGAATAAATAGCATCTCTTTGGCCTCCCTGTATTTATTTTCATCAAACAGGCAAGGGCTGTGTGACATCCACATTTTCATGCAAAATGCATGAACAGAGCTTTGCAACAGATTGCAATGGGGAGATCCACAAATGCTTCGTGCCAGGGGGGTGCAGTAAGTGTTGAGCACCCCAAAAGCACCCTCAAGAGGTGCACGGAATGCATTACCTCTGGGCACCCTATGGTCTGGTTGCATTTAGTTGGGTGACTTGGAGCTCCCTCAGGTAAAAAGGGCTTAAAACTCAGCCTTTGGTCAATCTGGTCTCCTCTACTTGTGTTTTAAATGCAGAAGTGCTTTTTAAGCAGCATCCAAGAGGTATGATTTGCTGTTCCGTATAGAAAAGAGATGCTATTTCTCTAAATACCGTGAAAGTACTTTCATTTAAGACTTTTGGAGACCAAAACCGCAGCAGGTTGCCTATAATCTGCCTTAGATGTGAAAGATTTCTGTTATTCAAAGTGCGAGGCAGCAGCAGCTGACAGCTTTGTCTGAACCAGTGGACTAACAGTATGAATATAGAAAATTATGGATAATGGGAAAGCAGTTCTGAAATCCAAGAGAGATAATAACCGTTAGTGCTTGTGGCAGATCAGAGGTATAGTTCAACAAATGCTGAGCTGAATTGATTTTAACATAAACAGACAATAGTAGAGGCTAGAGTTTTGGTGGAATTGAGGCATGTAAAGGTGCAGATGACCGCATCGCTGCACTTGTGAGTGCCTGACTACAATTGCAAACAGCTGGAGGTAGGAAGCTTAGTGATTGAACACCACCGCTAATTACCTACATACCTTTAAAAAGCTGGCCTCACTAATGAGTTAAGAGTATTTCACCTGTAATCTGTTTTTCTTGCTTTATTCACATACAAATTTCAGCTCCGAAATAATGCTTTTTCCCCACTGACTGAAAATGTACTTCAAAGCTCTTGTTCAGAGAAAAAACTCAGATGAAAAACTGGAGACATCTAACCTGCTACAAAAGGCTGGAAAGGAGAAATTCTGCAGCACTCTAGCAAGAGCCTTTCCTTACGTACATCAGGTGTGATGCACCTACACAGGCAGGAGGTGATGTGTTGGCTGAGATATTTCATTATCCATATCCTTGCAGAACACATTGCCCATGCTTATAATGTTGTTAAAACAGCAAAGCTAACATGACCTGTCTTCATCCCTCCATTGGGAAGGCTCTGTTTTGTACGTATTATTTTCTGGTTTTGAAATGCTTTTGTGTAGTCAATATACCACTGCTAAATGCTTCCTGTGCAACAGATGGAAATCTATAGTGACAACTTGTGGTGTAAAGCCTGCACTGACTCACACTGAATTAAAGAGGTATTTAAAGAGAAGTAGCTTGATTGTTTGGAAAGGAAAACCAGATTTAGCAGGAATGTTCCAGTCTGGGACTTGTTTAGGGCCAAGAAATTCGTATGCTTTTGAATATGACTGCAGAAATATTTTCTGTCCAACTAACTTGGGGGCTAATTTTCATTTCTATAAGAACTTCATCTGTAAGGCAAGGCCATACCTCATCTTACTAGCTTTATTTGCTTTATTTTTCTACTTCTCAGCATAGGTTCCACAGGAACTTTTGATTAATTTGTGCTGCCTGCAAGTTAGGCTTTTAACCTCCGGAAAAGCTCTAAACACTTTAAAAGCCTTAAAAAGGATTGTCAAAGCGAACTTAAGCTAGAGGTCGGCAATTTAAGGTTATTTTAGCTCTTCCATGGAAAAAGGGACACACTGGAAAGGCGAGTTACACATTCAGTTAACCATCTGCTCTCAGAATACAGAGCATCTCTCTTCATTTGAGCACTCTACTGCTTCTGCAAAGGAGGACACCCATGTAAGGAGCCCAGGCACAATGCACTGTAGCTTCCCAGGGCTCCTCAGCATCCCTTTGGAGAAAAGGGTGATGAGAGCCACGTGGGACCCATTCCAGAAAGTCTCAGGAACACATTGCACAGAAATAAGCCAAGATAAAGTTAAAAAAAAAAATTATATTTTCATGTTCTGACAAAAAAATCTGCTATGCCACTTACGAAGAAACAATTTCTCACTGTACAACTATGTTAGAAACCGCAATTAATAAAAAACAGGAATCTTACTTTCCAAGGGCAAAACATTCCAGTTTAACAGACGAGCCCTTTGCTGCGTATGTCGTTTCTGGAAAACGTGCTTCAATCTTTGGTTCATACTCTCCCATCACACCTGTTGAACATCAAAACAGCTAGCACTCCAGTTGAGCTTCAGACCTGTCTAGCACAACAGAATTTCAGTGTAAAAGAAAGGATGGCATTAATAGTGTTAGAGCCTTATGCTTCACCCATGGACATCCACATGTGATGTCTGAAGACTAGTTTTCAGTGTTTGGGTGAAATCCAAATCTGTGCTGAAAAGCTCGATGTGAAATGTGCAAATTCTTCATATTTGAATTGGTGAAGCATGTGCAAGTGCAGTATCTACGTGCATTAGGATTTCAGGGAGAATTTAGGGCTCACACCTTTTGTTAGTTGCTAATAAGCAATGCCTATGACATATGTCACTAAGTTGCCACTTCTAAGGACACCAGGTAGTTCTGAGCACAACTCAAAATTAAGGGGTTCTGTGTCCAAACTAATTACGAAACACTTCAAGCTTCTTAAAAATAACCAGATGTGAACTCTGGGCTTGAGAAAGGCTAATGTAATTGGATATAGTTATCACATCCCCAAATCTCATCAAGTATCTGATAAACCAGATAATCCAGTATCAGTTTAAGGGCATTTGACCTTGCAGCAGGTTTGGGATTGCTTTAGAAAACTGAATTTTTAGCTGAAATTCTTAAAAAATGCATTAATCTTTCAGTACAACTCATAGAATCATGAACGATGAAAATCAGTCTCCCTCAGAGTCTTAGCCCAGATCTCACGCAGAAAAATGAATTGGTTCTTATTTTACATTGAACAGGGGCCCATCTAACACAACATGTGCTATTTTGTACAGTTCCCTTGAGACTGCCTGCTTAGGACTCAATCCAGAGGCTACCAAAGAGAATAGGAGAAGATTAAGAGACTGATGAGACTGAGAAAAGGAATAAAGCACGATGATGAGAAGGAAGAAAATAGGCATAAAAGATCTAAAGTATTTACATGCGGTACCAAATTATTAACTTTCGATTTTGGGAATTCTAACTTCATTTAGCATGATCAGATGGAATGTTATAAAGCAGCACAGTCTCTAAGTGTGAGTATTATGCAATAATGCACAGCTGAGTTTTATTTATACCAGAAATATAACACTGTACTGACTTTGGTAACAACTTGTCACTGCTGCTTTGCAAGCAGCACAAATACTTTGAAATGTAGGTGAGCAAACTTACAAAACCAACCTTGTGTAAAGATCTCCCAGGTATGCACTTCTCCATGCAAACATTTATTTAGAGGCACTGCTGAAAAGGTATTTGTATACGTGCAGGTGAGTCCCTCACCTCAGGAACTCACTCAGAACAGCTTTCTAGATCTGATAGTTGAGCTATACCTAATAGTGAGTGTACTTACCATCACTGCGCAGGGTGAGGGGAGTGGGTGGCCCCTGAACACTCTGCCCAGCCTTGGAGTTGGTCACCACACAGGTGTAATTGCCCACATCCCACGGCTCTACTTTGGCAATGTACAGATTTCCCGTTTCTTGTGAAACAAAACGCCGTCTGTCCTCCTGAACGTATAAGGTGCTGTTGTTGAAGGTCCATGCAAAAGACAAGCCTGGAAAAGAGCAATATACGTCATGCATCCTCAGATTTGCTTGCTTCTTGTTAATGCTTTTGCTGGTTGAAAGAAGGAGCCCGTTACGGGGCAGACCATTGGGGATGCACAAATTAGCACAGGCAGGATAAGCACTGCTTCAGTTCTAAACTTACTTCGAGCCATTTCAGAAGGTCACAGAAGTTTCTGTCCCTTGCTGCTTTTCATTTTCCTGTTTCAGCCTATTTTTAGGTAGAAATGGCAGTGCTGCAATGCCATGAGAAAGCTGGCTTAGTAAATAATTCCTATCTATAGCAACTTCCCTCTCAATACTGAGAGCCAATTGCTGATCATGCAGCACTGCTACTCCTTTCTCCACTCCACATGTGGAGAAAGGAAACAAGTAACAGAACATCAACAGATTCTCACTGAGGGAAAGAACCCCGCTGCATCCAAACATCTGGGACATTAATATCTACACACCACTCCTTCTCTGCTTATTTCCTTATCTTCCAAACTTGCAACTGCTCCATACTTCTTGTCCTGTTCTGACTTCCTAACCTTATTCTGCTGCTTTCTTCCATAGCATTTCACACTGCACACCTTAAAAAGGTACATCCATAGCTTAGCCACTTTAAAACTTATTTGGCCAGCAGGACAGAGCTCTATGAGCTTGCCATCCTGCTGCCCCAACCCTGAGTTTCCATCAATGCCAGAGGTTTCCTGCCCACCCCATGCCCAATACTGGGCTGCAGTATTCAGCTCTGCAATGGCAGCAGCAGGACAGAAATTCTGTCATTAACAAGGCCCAGTAAATCAGAACTTCTAAAATCTACCAGTTTAGCTCCCTCTAATTAAATGTATAATTCATAAGCTAACAGTGCTCTGCCAACAGCTTCATTTTTGCACATTTCCCCTATCAAATATAGCATTTGAAAAAGATTATTTACATTTCTTTCCCCTCCCTCAGTTGCAGCATAGGTACAGGATGATAATAAGTCTGCAAACTCCAGTAGTTTTGTGGAGTTTTATTTTATCATCTTCTAACATTTTAGAACTCTCATTAGAAATGACACGTCTCCAGGGAGCAATCAGTGACACTTTCTATCCTTGGCTAAATTCTGCAATAGGCTCTGTTTTATTACAGTATCCTTTTATTATTATTATTATTATTTTTTGACATACAGTAAGCCCAGAAGATGCAACAGGTCCTAAAGCAGTGTAATATATGTGTGTACATAATTGAACAGTATAGCTGGACACCCATCAGGCTTTCCATGCCAAGACAAGTAACCCAAAAGTGAGTTAAATAGGAAAAAGGGGTTTGATGGTTCACTTCCTAGAGTCCAGTTCCAGTGCTGGCAGTTACAGGGCTGATGAGAGCCCTGACCCATGGAAAGACTTCTAGGTCATCCTATGGCACACCATCCAAACCCTGCTGTGGCTCCTGCACCACCCAATGGTACAGCAAGCTTCTCCATGTACAACAGGGTATACGAACCTTAATGAAAACCTATTAAAAGTAGCTTTATGCTGCACAGAGCTTGTTCAATCTACCTATCAGTAGGTAGGACAGCCAGTTCTCATCTCTTATGGTTTCAGCACAGGGGTTTCCACCTGATGATCTTGCAGAGTCTCCATTACATTCTGTCTGTACTGAACCATTGCCTCAGTGCCTATTAATATTCTCATTAACTAGGAATGAGTTCAGGCCTCTTCTTTTCATATTTCAATTCCCTCTCTCCCCACAACGAGGCATATAAACATTGCCACTCTTCTCACTGCAGGCTCATCATCACCAGCTCCCAGACCTTACTTGCCTAGAGCCTAATTCAGATCCATTAAACTCTGTAGAAGCTCTAATTTTAATTGACTTCAGTGGGAGCTGAATGAAATCTCAAGAAAAAGATCCAAACTTTGGAGATCAAACTTCTTTCCTCTTCTAAAGCATAGCCCCAGCAGGATACTCCCTCACACAGCATCTTTTCACAGAAAGCTATGATAAGCAAAAAATATTAATAGATTCAATAGACCAGAAAATGTGATATTACATTAAAGAAGGAGTTACTTTTACTTAAATGTTTCCATTTTGGGTCACTTGGAATAGATCTGATTTGTGCTCCTTTCTTTTTCCTCCTTTAATGGCTCTGGTACAAGGTCCATGCCATCACTTTTGGGTTATACTCATTTACATGAGTAAATCAGCAGCTGGGAAGGCTCTGGTGAAAATAATGGTGAACAGAAGGTAGCAGAGACATAGAAGGGAAATTATCTAAAAAATGTAGCAACCTGCTAATGAAGTCTAGCTAAAATAGACTTGAAAATCGCTGCCACCAGCTATTTTAGTGAGGAATAAGAAGTTACCTTTCTAAAGTTTATTTTGCTTTCCATTTTGCCATAGAACTTCTGAAAATAAGAGCTGCTGGGTTCACATCCCTAACAAAAATCCAGAGCTGTTGAATTTCAGAGGCTGCTATGAAAAGGCTTCAGTAAGGGTCTTACACAACCCTTCGCCATTATCAGCACCAATTATTTTTTTTGTTCCCAATTCATTTTCCCCTTGCACAGAGCCTTGTATATCTGCCACTTTCCCTCTAGGTTGACTACTTATGTGACATTGAAAACAAATCAACATGCTTCAAAGTAAGGGAGCAGAAGGGGACCAATTAGGCCAATTTTTGTTATTCTCTTTTCACTGTGGTTAACCTGTGATGCTTTAGAAAAGTAAACTATACGAATGCACAGAAAGCAGAAAAGAAAAAAAGGGCTGGGGAAGAGAGGTCTTCTAAACCCTACATAGGGTTAACTCCTTCCACAATCTATGAGGTTGATTCTTCCACTTCACAAAAACCAGGAAATCCCAGGACCTTACAACTAACTTTCCTCAAGTCCTTTCCTCAAGTGCTAAGACTGCATAGATAAACACCCACCTGTGCCCCGAGGGGGAATGCTTTTAAACTGAGACAGGGGAAGTTTAGGTTAGATATTAGGAGGAAGTTTTTCACACAGAAGGTGGTGAGGCACTGGAACAGGTTGCCCAAGGAGGCTGTGGATGCCCCATCCCTGCAGGCATTCAAGGCCAGGCTGGATGTGGCTCTGGGCAGCCTGGGCTGCTGGTTGGCGACCTGCACATAGCAGGGAGTTGGGAATAGATCACCATTGTGGTCCTTTTCATCCCAGGCCATTCTATGACCAGACAAATGGTTTATAAAGACTCTTGCGGTGTTCAGGACTTTTTTTCAACCCCCAGTGGATAAATAAAATAAACATCACAGATGATGGGATTGATCATTGTGGTCCTTTTCAACCCAGGCCATTCTATGATTCTATGAAAGTTAGCCAAGTTTTATATAAATATAAAAGCATCTTTAGAAATGTTTAGAGAAACAAGCTGAAGCACATTTGGGCAGTCTCTGTTCAGTCGTGCTTTAGGTAAGAGCCAAAACAGCAGAAGTTGATCACACCTTTTGTTTTAATCTTCTTAAGGAAATCACATACAGTAATGTCAGGCTTGTTCTAAAGTCAGGAAAAATGAGTATGATCTCCTCCTGGGTTGGAAAAGATCCCTGCTAACCTTATGACAGCCTTACGCCCAGAAATGACCCCACTTCCTACAAATAATGACAGAATACAACATTCACAGCACTTTACAAGTTTCAAGACTTAGTTCAGAAAAACTCCAACAGAAGAGAGAATGAAGTAAAATTTATATCATTTCTACCCTCAATTTTTTAATTTAACACTTGTGTTGGTCTCACAGACAAGCTTAGAAAACATCAATCACCTTCCTGTAATTAATTTTTTAATTCTGCCCAGCTACTGCCTAATAATGCACTACAGCTCCTTTTTCACTTGTGCAGCCGATTGGCCTTAGCCCAAATTAACACGTTTGAGCTCTGAACACTGGAAAATGATATTTGCTCTCTAAAGTAATCCTGGTGCCATTATTGACTCTGTGGGAAGAAGGTGCCTTGAGTGCACAGAACTGCATTTACTTCAAAGGGGCCGCGTGGCAGCGAAGGGATAATTACAGCAACATAGACTTCATTATGCACATACCAGCTCATAGGCTTTTTTTATTAGTGCTGCAACCCTAATTGTTTGGATCTTAATCGAAGACAGGTGACTGTGCAGGATTTGTCTCACTCCTCACCCAGGCCCCAAGCAGTGAGCCCAGCTCAGCTCTCAGCACCAGGAGGGAGCACTGCCAGCTCAGGGCACAGCTGGGAAGGGGGGCAGCTGATAACCATCTCTGATTTATCAGTCTGGGGAATATAACATTTCAGAGCTCTCCTCCTCAGCCCAAGCAAATTCAGATCAATATTGCTGGTTCTGCGGGAGGAGAGCACAGGATGGTCTCAGGGAAGGATTAAAGATTCATAGGAGAGCTCAGAAACAGGAGCAGAGGGAAAGCTGCTCTAAAGCAGTGATTAAGGCACTCAGCTTTGTAAAGGAAGATACACATCAATCCATCACTTGGAAATTATGCATGTTATCAGATGGTTGTTTAATACAAAATGCAGAAACAACATGAGGAAGCAGTCAAAGAGCCTTTCACACAGAAAAGTACTGCTCATCTCATCTCCACATACCCACTCTTCTGTCCCCTATGCCCTTCTGCCAGCTGAGGACTCAACATCTGACTCCACTGAGCAGGCTTCAGAGCTCTCACTTCTTTAAGAGCCTTTTTGGTTTTTTTAATCCAGCTCTGCTGTTGTTACAGCAGTACAGAAAAAGCCCACTGAGTCAGCATCCCAGCTTTGAGCCCCAGCAGCCCTCATGCATGAGTAAATGCAAATGCACAAGTGATCCTGCTGCTTCTAACAAGATTAGCAACTTTCTTAAGGCTCTGCAGGGATCCAGCTTGGAGGAAACAAGCCTTATATCACACTTCACCTCTAACAAAACAAACGAGGAACAGCCCAGCCCATAGTTCTGTGTCAAGTATTACCACTTAGGGAACAACTCCTTAATCACAGGCAGGTCAGGCTCATACTCAGCAACAGAACTGAAAGCTTCTTCAGGCTTTCTTCCTCCCTCACAGATGCTTTTCAATACTTAACTCTATACAAGATGCTTCTCTCTTTCTTGTAAGTAATAAAGAAACAGCATATGTTATATGTTATGTGCATATACAGAGAAAAAAATTGCTGACCTAAAGAACTTTAGCTGCAGAAAAGATGCGTCCTAAAGAGAGAAATACAGCTTACCTCTCCACCCTTATACCCTAGAGCCTCACTAACAAGCAGAGTAGGGTCAGATGCTGAACTTTATAAGGTGTGTTAATGAGCCTCATAAATAACAACAGCTGAGGCTGAAGAGCAGCAGGTGCATAAATAGGTAAGAAGGGAGGGGTGGAGAAAGTAAGAGCTGGGGTGTGTAATTGTTGTTTAAATGACTGTTCTATTTATTTATTTTGGTCTTTTGGTCAACAGATCCCACCACCTCTAGCTTAAACCTAGTGACAGAGGTGTTGTTTATGGACAGGGTGCTGTTTTTTTTTTTTTTCCATGCAATTAACATGAAGTAAGCTCACTTACTACTGACATACTCATTCTTGCTTTACCAAATCATAATTTTATCTATCAGCAGGAAGAAGACAGACAGCTTACTGTCTCATGGATGGATGCATTGTCTTTGTCCCACTGATACATTTCAGGAACTCTTTGAAGCTTTCTCTGCTCTTAAGGGCCACATTTCACTTCATCTCCTTGATTACATACCTCTTTCATAGAGCTGCAAGCACTAAGTGAACTGATGTTTCCGTTCAAGACTTGTGGGTTTTAAATTGACTGATGGGTTTCTCTACTTCTTTGATATACTGCATCCTCCTTATAGATTACAATTTACCTTCTTCTTATGGGAACAGCTATTTCTTAAGAAGGATTGAGAAAAACGTACTGAGAGCAGGACGTTGGTGCTGGCTCACAACATGCTGCTTCTCCTGTGGGTGTGTGGTTATAGCTGAAAGCAGGAGGTGAGTGCTATAAGAACTGTTGATTCCCTCAATCCAGTAACCGTACTGTTGATGATCTGCACCTCTTTAATGTGCATCTATTTTTCCAGGATAAGATTTCTGATCATCTTCAGCTGGTTATGTTAGAAAACTGTAGTCATTGCTCTGAACCTCACAAGATAAGCACTTATAATGTGAGTTCTGGCACCTCCAAAATAGGATTTGAAAATGCAGACGGCTAAGAACTTGCAAAAGTCACTGTTGGGGAAAAAAAGAATCTCAAAAAATAGCTTTCAAGTGCTTCTTGCTTCTATCAGATGCAAAAAGTGGAGTTAATAAGAAACAGTACTGCTCCAACAATAGTCTACACACATGCTCAAGCCTTTGTATTGGTCTGAAAACACTGATGTTGTAGGTGGATTGTAGCTATATAGGAGGGGTACGAATAATGCACCCCTTGTTTAAGGATAGCTTACATTAAAGAAACCAGAAACATAACATGAAAGGTACTCTTAGCTCATTGCATGTCCCCAGAACTTTACCTTGTCCAGAGCAATAGCAGCAATGGTAATAGAATAAGCCCAAATCCATTCTTTGGGCTGCACCCAACTCACAGAATCACAGAATTGCCAGGGTTGGAAGGGACCTCAAGGATCGTGAATCTCCAACCCCCCTGCCACATGCAGGGCCACCAACCATCCCACCTAATGCTAGACCAGGCTGCCCAGGGCCCCATACAATCTGGCCTTGAACACCTCCAGGGACGGGGCATCCACAAACTCAGAGCTACTCCACGTACCTCCATGATGTGGTGGAGGACCACAGAGCAGAACCACTCCTTGTCCTTCTCTGACTGACACTGTGCTTCTTGTTTTCATTTCAAAATTCTCAAGATCTGAAGAGAGAAGGAGAAAACAAAATTGTGTTATAGTCAGATTTACTCCGAGCTACGTTCCAAAATATGCAGTGCTTATAGATTACTCAACAATATACATTTCAGTGGTATAAAATCTCACTATGCAAACTGAAGTACTGTATGGACAAATAGCTCATCCAGCCTCCTACCTGGTCCTTCAGCAACCATAAAATAATTATTTATGAACCACTTAAACCTTAACAAGTGATTTTTATATTAATTACAATTCCTCTTTGTAAAGCTAGTGTATTCTGTGAGTTTTTCTAGTGACACATCAAAATTTAGTCGTCTTAATCTGCACGAATAAGAAAAAAACATTTTGGGTTGTTTCCTTTTTTTTATATCAATTAAACACAGGTGTGTGTTTCTGTAAGTATAAATGATAATTAAACCTCATCAAAACTCCCACAAAGTGTGTGTTTAAGTGATAAAAGTATGCCATGTTTTCAATGAGCATGTTCTTTCCTAAAGCTGTCTCTGGTAAGTGGGCATGTTTTTAATTGACTTGAATGAACCTTAGCAGTGGTTTGAAAGGGGAGGATAAGAACACTTTCATTGAGAAAAAAAAAAAAAAAAAATCACATGATGCCCCAGGGAAATTGGTGCAAAAACACTGATGCCTGGACTTCCATGGGTGATTTTCATGTGTGCTTATCAATTTTTAAATTATTTTTACTGAATCTAATACAGTATGTTCTACTTTCTCCCATTTCACTAAAATGTAGAAGTCTCTCAGTCTCATTCTTTTTAAAAAAAAAAGAAAACAGTTCAGTTTCAGGACATGATGTAACAGATGTTCTTTAAAAACAGATTATTTTTTGATCCAGTTGTCACCCTAATAAGCTGATTTACTACTTTTGTCAGAGCACTTTGGGAAGCAATCGTTTGAAATAAATTCAAAATGTTTTAATAACATAAGATTTAAGGGGAAGCTGCAGCTCTTAAGTCAACGTGGTGTGCTGCAGGTTCTTGTTTCAAACAATTGTTCCATTTTTCATCAGCTGAACAACTACCTGATCCAGAGTTCAATAGAAAGAAACAGTTCTCATTGGTCAAAGCCATCACGATTACTACCTGTACAGCCTCAGCTATTTATGTCAATATATCAATTTTCTCTCCCTTAGTTGAACCTTACAGAGTAAATTTTTCTTTTCCTCCTCTTCATCTCCTATATATTGGTCTCCTATGAAGACATTGTCTACCCAGAGGTGACTGAATTGAATTAGGCAGTGGTGGCACCTCCTCACACTGTCACAGCCACAATAGATGGTACCTGTCAATACACAGGAAAGTGTTTTAAACTCTGATGTTCTTTTAATTGCCTGCCACCTAGACTGGCCTTGCAGTCCAGAGGGACACCAAAAAAAGAGAGAGATGAATGGAGTGAAACTATAAACATTTTTCTCCCTCTCTTTAATACTAATTGGGAAAGAAAACAATAGCATGCCTTCATAAGAGTTTTGATTCGTATCCAAAATATACTTATCCAACTTCTGAATGTGTGGATTGATTTATTGACCTGTTCTGAAAATTCGCTCTGAGAAAACTGATTGTATTTCTTTTTCTTTCCTGTGGGTTAAATTATTTCTGAGAAGGAGAAGACCGGAACAAATGTTGGTCCTTGGACCTAATGGCAAATCAGCACAGGGGAACTGCCCAAGGCATGTGTTCTGTGTGCTGTGGGAAGAGACATCAGCTCCATATGTGTTAGAGGAGTTAGGAAAAAGATGGGGAAAAGTCAGAACATTCAGATGCTAGCAATGAAAACAGCTGCATCTCCCATTCCTATCACATTCCTTTTCTTGATTTGCTAATGCAACACGTCGTGCAGTTCCTACAGAAAAACAGATTAAAAATAATTGCAAATCTTTACACTCGTATGACAAATATATGTAGCACAACCAGTGGTGTTCATTACGGTTAATCAGATCTACATTTCTGCTGAGAACAAAATTTTACTGGGAAAGAAAGAAAGAAAAAGGAAGTCCGGTGCTGCAGTTAACAAAAGGTTTTCATGACAGTTCAGAATTAACTATGGGATACTTTAGTCTGAAACTGGCATAGTTTCTGGAAAGTAATAAGTTGCTAGTAGCAATTCTTAGTTTAATGACACAATATGTCAAGGTATCATTTTACCCATTTAAGAAACTGTCACCTGTCCATGTTCACCCATTAAGATAATGGCAAGTTTTCCTGGTTTGAGCACTGAAAAAGTAGAAGTACTAGATGGCTCACGGGTTGTGTTATTTTATAATTAGCAGGACTAATTACATGTGGTGAAAAATTTAACTTTGTCTTTTTAACCTCTGAAGCACCCAATTCTGCATGCAGGAGCACTCCCACTTCCAGAGTATGCTTATACTTTGGTTATACACAGCAGCCCATCTTTTCCTGCTGCTGGAGAGATTTTTGTCTTCTTATCAATAGTAAACGGCAGGTATAAAAAATGTTATGGGGACACACTAGTGATCATTTAATCTACTCATCATGTCCATCACAGGTTTGAGTACACATATATCCTTCCAAACAGATAATTATCTAACCCATTAGACTCCTAGGGACAGACATTTCCTTTAGATGATCCATTCCAGTGCTTGGCTCTGGACTCATCACACTACAAGCAGCTCTCACTCCCAGACCTGTAATAAATCTAAACAGGAATGATCCTTTTCTTCCTCCACCTCAGGTCATTATTGGTAGGTAGATAATTGTACAAAATATTCAATGTTTGTCTAATAAAGAATCATTGCAAAAATCCCTGAAAGAGCAAAACAAAACAACAGAAAAAGCAAAAATGATTCGTTGTAGGAGTCATTCTTCTTTCATTCTTCATCTTTAAGGGACCTTCTTTCCAGGCAGGCTCCATCTCCCACAAAATACTGCAACACCTCATTCAGAAAGTTATCAGTAATGAGTTACAGAATTGTCTGTCTTCAATACATAGCCCAGGGTGACACCCAGGAAGGAGGCAGACCATCAGGAAAAACGTTTCTTTTGGCTGGAAGCGATCTTTTTGCTCAAAAGATTTTTGCATCTATTTTACCCTCTTTGTGTATTTGCAATGATTAATAGCAGCCTAAAGTGTGCTAAGCAAAGAAAAGAACTTGAAGATGAATAAAAATGCAATATTTATATTTGCTCGTTATTCTGAATATCTGGCTGCTTCCCAAAACCACATCTTTGCCTCAAGCACACGCTTACACCAACAGTGCACAACCACCCCATCCTCCCTGTTACTCCCACCTAACATAGCTCTATAACGTAACATGACATAACCTAATAAAGCATAATGCTGCTTGTCAAAAAGACTATCAAAAGATAGCTAAGATCAGGTGTTTGGCACACATTTAGATTGCTAATATGCACTTAGGAATAGTGTGACTATTTAACAGATGGTATACTTGCTAACTTCAGTGTTTCTGCAGAGATCTATAAATAAATTATCACCTAGTTCCTCTATTCTTTGCATTTATCTCACTTTATGAACAATGAGTGCCCTCACTGCTCTATCAGCTACAAGTTTTAACAAACAAAACTTTGTTCAGCACAGCCCGTGTTGGCAGATTACTATCAGTGTAGCACAATTAATCAGCTGGATGCAATAACGAGGTCATGTAGGCTAAGCAAAATGCTCAGGTGAACAAATGATTCTTCACGGGGAGAGTGGAAATATATGAACTCAGCTGTGTGTGGCAAAGAGTCATCATCTTCAGCTGGGAACATTTGCAGACCTAAGCAGGAAAGGTATGTGCCTGAAACATGGGAAACATCTGTTATTTTGTGGAACGTGGATCAGAGAACGACAAGGCTTCCTTTGATGGAGGTGGGAATAGCTGGGGTGGAGGCACGCAGCTCCTTACCTGGTATGAATGCACAGGCAGGGAGGAGTAATGGGCCACAGCTTGTTTCAGCTGGTGTAAATCATTAGGACCCCACCGAGGTCAGGGAAACGATGCTGATTTATGCTAGCAGAGGGTATGGCTTGCAAGTTTTCACTGTAGGTACTCAATTACAATAAAACCAGGAAGTGACAGGAACACTGCTTATAGGTAAGGCTGACCATCACCATCGCTCTAGTGAGCACTGAGCTGCAATGAGAGGCCAAGCACCTGCACAGGTATGGTTTGGTGCTTCCCTCAAGTGACAGATGCTGATCTGCAGAGACTGGCAGGTGTCAGTGTAACAGATAAACAGAAATTCTTCCTGCTCAAGTACTTCTGTTAGTAGGTTAATTGTTAGATTCAGCCACACCTGGAAAATGTGAATTTTCTTTATTTATCTTAAAACTCAACACTGCTGCTTGGGTAGTGAAAACATCACTCTTCTAATTTCTCCCCAGCTATTATTCATTATAACAATCAGAAAGATCAGTGCAGTGGAATGGCAATACAGGTAGGGTAACAATAAAATGACTACTGTGATGGAAAGGTGTTACAAAGGAAAGGTGCTCACCTGCCTCTGAAGACCTAGGTTCTCAATAGAAACTCCACAAGGGATGGATCTCCAACCAGACAGCCTTCCCCAGTGGCAGTCAGCCCTTAAATGGGGTCTAAGAGGTGCAGCCAGGCTGTACCCCTTCTGCTCACACAGCTGAATTGCCTTCAGCTGTGCTCCCAGGGCTGACCGGGTCCTTTTCCAGATGCTCCATCAGTGGTTCAGGCAGACTCAATAGTTACCATACACTCACACATCTGCATTTTTTTCTTAATGTAAAACTACCTTTAAAAGAGTTCAACTTACATGCCAGCATGTGTAAAAGCAGAAATAATTTTCCTAGGATTTGAGAATCACTTTTTAAACTTCTATCACAGGAATAAAAAGTAATTGCAAGTAACAACTCATTCCTTCCAGCCTCTTTGCTGTGTGTTTTAAGTTCCTCAACCTGCTCAGGGATGCGTGTAACCCTTCTTGATTGGTCTGGCATAAGAACGGGCATCTTCATCCCACTGAATAATAAACAAGGAAGCTGGGATATTTTATTATATAAAATTGTTACAGACAATTAGAAAAAGTCCAATTCATCATCTTACATAATTACTAACAATTCATTTGAATTATTGTAATTTCATGCTTTCTTGAATTTTTGATTTTTTTTTTCCCTAAGTGTTTTGTCATTACATAATCCCAACTATTACAGTTGGAATTGCTTGTTATTGAAATGTGCAATGAATGCTAAGGCATTAGATGCAAGAACACTTTATAAATCAGCTCCGCTCCTGAGGATGAATCAATAAACTTTTCCACGTTTCGGTGGGGCTCTGTCAAATTGTGATGTATTGCATCTGTTCCTATTTCTTCTGCTTCTCCTATTGGCTGTGATATATTGCAATAGGATCGGTGTTCCTGGATGTGATGTATCACAATAGAAATTCTCTTGCAGCAAAATGGGATAAAATTATGACCTCAGCAGTTTTTAAAAGAAGCTCATTGTTATGATTTGCTATAAGCATTTCTAACACCTGTGTTATGGGCTGACAATTAGTTACCTTCACTTTCCCTTGACTGTAATAAATTAGGGGGCCCATTGGTAATTCTTGGCTTGAACTCCAGGCCTGATTCAGAGGCATAAGGTCTGCTGCAGGTGCAAGTAGAAATCCTTATTGCATCCCTATCTCAACTTCTAGGCTATCCCATACTTGGACATATTTTGTTTTTGTGTTGTTGTTGTTTTCCTTTACATGCAGCGAACAAAAACACTTTAAATACAAACTGTGCTCTTTACCAAAAGACTGTGATAATCTTTATCAGATCTCTCCAGGAGAAGTTCTGCATTCAGAAGTCCCTTGTTTCTGCTCAGTCCTGTGGTACTGAATAGCTCGTTAAGAGATTAGCACAAATCTCTGTTAATTTAGTTACCAGTAGAGTGTGTTAAGGAAATCTTTCTCCACATGCTTCCCAAGGGAATGGCCACTTACTTTCTGCAACTTTCACTGTTAAGTAAACTCTCTTCTCAGCTTTTAGAACTGTAGTAAACTTGCTAAACAAATCCTCCAACAATTCCTTTGTCCTGATAATAGTGTCAATACTATTAATCATTTCCCTCTACCATCTAATCTCAATTTTTTAAATGTTGTAATTGATTTTCCATGAATTCAATTCTACAATTAAGAGCTGTGTTATCTCTAATTAAGGTGTCTGAAAGCTGCTTAGCATTTCCCATTTCCTGATTTTTAAATACTTGTGTTTTCCACTAAATACATAATGAGTTCAGTTCCTTCCTACTGAAATGTATGAAAACCTCTGCTCTGTCAGTGCTGAGGCATCGCAGGGACTGCAGGACTTGAAGGACCTGAATGTCCCCTTTCATCAGGATGGGTTAAAAATCAGCCATAATTCACATTTTTTTTCTTTTTAGTTGTTCCCCTGCGCATCCCATGAGAAGGCCACCAGCAGAGCCCTGCTGCCAAACCCAGAATGAAATGTGCAGTCACCAGGTCTTGTCCTTTTCCAATGCTGCATAATCGACCAAGGACCTTCATCAGGGCTTCTTTATTTAGTTAAATTGCTTTGGAGCTTCTAAGGGGAGCGGAGCTGTAATTTACGCATTAGGATGCACACTGGCCCCAGGTCTTCAATTCAGCTTAAATGGTATGAATAGCCAATCCAGGCACTAATTTTCAAGGTGGAGAATAATAATTTCTGCCACAGCCTGATTGTCTTTTTCAATTAAAGAGTGAAAATGCCCTTTACAAAGTAATATCAAGCTTCTCTAGAGGAAAAAATGGAAGGTCACAATTAAATTAAACGGAGAGAATGAGGGGGAAAAATCCCAACTTGGTTTTTGCTCAGGCACCAAGAATCTGGTGCGAAGAAATATGTGCCATGAAGCTGTGCTGCTGGTCTACATCTGCTTTTTGTTATTTTTTCCCCTTTTAGAGATTTAGCAGCATAAAATATTCAAGCTTTCTTTTGATCTGAACACAGGCATCGCACAGAGCAGTAAGTGTTGCTGCAGCCTTAGGGCTCTTACGCTAAACTCCAGCTACAGGCTGGAGGCACGGTGGAGGATCCGGCCCTCTCAAAGGGAGGGGGACATAAGAAATTCATTTTTTAATATTTTATTCGCAAACAGTTTACTCACTTGTCACAGCAGAGTTCATTTGTCACCTGTCATCACAGAGTCACTTCGCCGTCTGCGTGAGTTTTCTCCAGATTGGAGTGCTCTTAAAAACAGATTTCTCTCTCCAGTGTAAATCTCATGGGCCAGATTTCTCCCTGACAGAGCTGTGCTGCTTTGACTGACCCACACCGGGGGTGGCCTGGGCCCCCTGTGTCCATCCACCTCATGGCAGAGGTGCTGACTATATCCAACATTGGCTTCTTTCATCATGTGCCTTAAAACTTCTGTATTAGACAGGATCGACCTTCATCATAAAAATAACTAGTAAATTAATTACATTGCTTTTAGTCAGTCATTCCAAACAATTTAATACGTATATTCTTGTTCTCTCAAGCTTCAATCTCTAATTTATTTATTTATTTATTTATTTATTGTCAGACTGAAGAATGAGGGAGTTGATGCGGACACTATGAATGTTTCATTCAATAACTTATTGGAATTTAAGTCATATCATGTGCAATGGAAGTAGGGCAGATAAAAAGAAAATCACCCAGACTGCAAGTACAGACTGGTTTTATCCTTCAAAAATATTAAATTTTATTAATCAGAATCTAACATCTTTGGGACCCGCCACTGCTTTTTTTCCCAACCACATCTCAATCACATATATTGCTTTTCCAATACAACTTGCAGTGGGCTGATTTAGGATAACCACTTTTATAGGAACCGCAGAATAGTGAGAAATATATAACTAAAAGATAATCTTCAAATACTTATGCATTCCATATTACTACTTTATCTGAGTAGCCTTATGCCTGTAAAGCTCCTTCCAACATCTCTGTAATGGATGTCTCCATTTTAAAGATAAAAAAATTCTTGTATGAAAGGAGTGAGAGCCAGGTATAATAGAAGTTTAAGGAACTAAAAATTAGACACTGGTGCAACTCAACCTGATAGGATGAAAGAGGTTTAACAAAGTGTACTGATACAGCATAGCCTTGAATGGTGGTTAGACTCACTGAGAGAGATGAGTTTAAAAGCATTTGAGAGGAAAAAATGCATCTCGGGTCTGTGATGCTGCCTGGTCTGGTGCCATCAAATGAAAGCAGAATGTTGCTGCCATCAACTCTGGTTCAAGTGTTTAACAAGAAAGGGGAGGATGTGACTGTGTGTGATGTTGATTCCCTCGAGATGGGCTCTGGGAACACACAGGACTCGAACCTTTGGGAAACATCTGACAAAATAAAAGCCCTCTACTATGTAGACATCTCCTTATCTTCTGGTTTTAAGATTACAAGGTGTTCTTTGTGTCTTCAGGAACATCCGGATGTTTGCATAATCCTATTCTTGTAGTATCTGAGCTTTAGAACAGAAATGCTATCATTAGCCTGCCTGATCCTGTCAGCAAGCAGGGGAACGTGTCCCAGGCTCCTGCTTCATCACTGCTGAAGGGCGGCTGATGACTCTTTGAGTCTGAGTGTGCATAGAATGCTGTGAAGAATAAATACTGGAAATCTTAGCAGACAAACAGATGAACACAGCGAGGTCTGGTCTGGTTTTTGGTCTTTGTGCAAGGATGCTGCATCAGTTATAGTCAGTTCTCCGCAAGAATTTTGCTTAAAGCAACCTCTTAAGGAAACACAATGCTTGGATTCAAGGTGGCTGGAGCAGTACATCAACCCATTTTGAAGCAAAGCATGGCAGGATCCCATCATGTCTTTCCTAATTTTGTGCAGACTTGAGGAGGAGGAGGGAAAAAAAAAAAAAAAAGATAAAAGAAAGCCTGAGGTTGCTTGGTCTGCTCCATGGAGAGCATCCATTAAGGCAAAGGCCTTGGTGCAGAGCTGCTGCAGTGAATGTTGGAGAACTGGCACAAAGTGTCCATAGCAATCAGAGCTGATAAATGAAAGTTCAGTTTGTTTTTACTCCAGGCTGAGTTCTGAGAAAATATGGGATGTATTTCCAAGTAATAATCTGATGGTAT